>NC_134353.1:513207655-513507655 GCF_048569485.1 Anomaloglossus baeobatrachus
GTTGTGTTTTTTTTATCTGTACTAGAAATTCATTATGGCGAAGCCCACGTCATTAATTTGGGGGGCAAAATCTCCTGCATACAGTCCTGGATGGAGTATGCTGAGTCTTGTAGTTTTGCAGCTGCTGTCTGCTCTCCTGCATACACTAGTGGATGAAGTATGCTGAGCCTTGCAGTTTTGCTCCCCCTGCCTCTCCCTCCAGCATACAGTCCTGGATGGAGTATGCTGAGTCTTGTAGTTTTGCAGCTGCTGTCTGCTCTCCTGCATACACTAGTGGATGAAGTATGCTGAGCCTTGCAGTTTTGCTCCCCCTGCCTCTCCCTCCAGCATACAGTCCTGGATGGAGCATGCTGAGCCTTGTAGTTCTGCAGCTGTCTGCTCTCCTGCATACACTAGTGGAGAATGAAGAACATATTGAGGAAGGATATGAGATAAGACTCCTTTTTTTTTTTTCAACAATCTTTAAAAACGCATAAAAGTGCAGTGAGCAAAAACGCAGCAAAATGCAGCCAAAAACGCAAAACAACACATTTTTTATGCTTTTTTTAAGATGCTGCGTTTTTGTGCTTTTTTTGAGGGAAAAAATGCACAAAAACGCAGCGTCAAAAAAAACACAGTGTGTGAACTTACCGTAAGCGTTTCTGTGACTCTAAATGCAGCTATAAATGCAAGGGGTGGGTAGTAAAATCACGTGTACATGAAGATGATTCCTTGTATATATACATAGAAGAGTAGATCCTCCCGATACTGCCACGTGTTATGATCCGGAACCATGGAAGACCACCATAAATCATTGGTAAAAGGTGACAAGAGCATTGGCAACTAATCTGGCCGCCATCCCCTTACTAACCATCAACACTAGAAGTAGCCGAGGGGTGAACTAACATCCTGTGCACCGCGAATCCAGCCGGAGAACTAGCTATCCTAAAGGAAGGAAAGATGAATAACTCTCTGCCTCAGAAAATTGATAAAGAATAGCAAGCCCCCCACATTCAAAGACTGCGGTGATATAGGAAAACACAATACACAGACAGATGATAGGATTAGCAAAAGGTGAGGCCCTACTGACTAAATAGGATAGGATAGGAAAGGGACAGATGGTGGCCAGAGAAAAACCCTGCAAAAATCCAAAAACCTGATAGTACAAAAAGCCCTCAGATCGCTAGATCTGAACTCCATTCTATACCAGGCGCTCTTGTCATACCAATGAACAGAAAGCAGGAATCATTAAAAATTCAAGAAGAAACCAACACATGGACTAATAGGAGCAATACTCCAAACATAGCTGCAGGGAGATTCCCTGCTAAGCAACTGAGAGGGAAGATCCCTGCATGCAAATAAACTGAAAACTACCACAGCAAATGACAAACTCATTTAAGAGCAAAAACAACCAAACAACAAATAAAGAGCCAAGCACTTATCTGGGGTAGATGTGGTCTGGAGCAGGATGATGGGCTGGTGTACAAAGAACAACTGACACCCGGCATAGCCTGCTATCAGACCAGGGTTTAAATAAGCAGAGAGTTAGCAATGGAAACGCCCATTGCTCAACACACCTGGTCTCTGACCAAACCATTCCTGGCCACAAGAGGGAGCCTCACAGCAGCAAAAGCATAACTGACATTCACAACAGCCACCCCTGCTTCCACCTCCCGTCCGGCGCCATGCCCAGACAGGAAGTGGAAGCAGCTGCGAGATCAAAAGGGAACAGTAGAAAAAATATATCATATTCACCTGTCTGCAGACTCCCGGGACATGTCCGATGGCTGCAGGACCTGGCGGTTATCAGCTGATGAGTTCACCTGACGGCATCAGCTGATTCTATAAGTCCAGCAGTGAGGCTGGCTTTTTACCGCCCAGCCAGCTTAAATTATCAGCTGATGCTGTCAGGTGACTGCATCAGCTGATTACCGCTGAGTCCTGCAGCGATTGGATGGGAGTTTGCAAAGAAGTGTGTAGTTTGTTTTTTTTCTACTGATGCATCAGCTGATTGTAAACGGCATTTATACAATCAGCTGATGTCTCATGTGATTCAGGTCCTTGAACACCTGACACATCATCTGATCGCTTTGCCTTTCAGCAAATCGATCAGATGATATTGGATCCGGATTGGACATCGCATGACCCTCGACCCAGGACTATAGCGGAGTGGGGGGGTTCTTTAGTTCAATAAAGATGGAGTCACTAAAAAAAATATTTTCTCGTGTGTTGTTTTTTTTATCTTTACTAGAAATTCATGGTGGCCATGCCTATTTTGGTATGACCCCATGAATTTCGGGCTTAGTACCATCTGAGAATACAAAGCTGGTATTAACCTCTTTATTATCCAGCGAGCCACTGCCATCACGGCCGCTGGACGAGCCGGATAAAGTGCTTGGAAATGGCGCTAAAAAACAATGCGCCATTTTCAGGGATGACTGTGGGCTGCATTACCTGACTGGCGATCAAAATACGGCGAGAGCACACACATTTTTTTTTTTAACTATTTTTTAAATAAAAGAAATTAATGGGCTTCCCTGTATTTTGATTGCCAGCCAAGGTAACGCCAGACAGATGGGGGTGGCAACCCGTAGCTGTCTGCTTTATCTGCGCTGATAATCAAAAATACCGCAGAGTGCTACGTCATTTTTTTTAATGATTATTTTTACAGTACTGTGATGTCAGGCAATCAAAATACCGGGAAGCCCATTTTTTTGTTATTTAAATAAATAATTAAAAAAAAATACATAAGCTCCCGCAGCATTTTTTGTATTGGTAGCTAATGGTAATCCAAGCAGCTACTGGCTGCTAACTCCCACTGCTTGGTGTTACCTTCACTGGCAATGGAAAATCCAGGGAAACATTTTTATTTTTTTTTTTACGTTTTTTGCCAAAAAACTAAAAAAAAAAAAAGACGTGGGCTTTGCAAAATTTTTGTATGCTAGCCAGGTACAGCTGGCAGGTACGGCTGCCCCAACCCCCAGCTGCCTATTTGTACCCGGCTGGGAGCTAAAAATATAGGGAAGCCTTTTTTTTAATTATTTCATGAATTTCATGAAATAATTTAAAAAAAAAACAACGACATGGGCTTCGCTCCATTTTTGTATCCAGCCAAGTACAACTAGGCAGCTGGGGATTGGAATCCGCAGCACAGGTTGGCCCAAGCTTTCTGGGGCCCTGCAAATAGCAGTCCGCAGCCGCCCCAGAAAATAGCCCTTTCATAGAAGCGCCATCATTTGGAGCTGTATCCAACTCTGCCAGGAGCCCTGATGCCAGGTGACTCGCTGGGTAATAAGGGGTTAATACTAGCTTTGTTTTACTAGCTAGCATTAAGCTAGAGATTCTTAATGTCAGGCAAGTTTGACCCGGCCATTAAGAATCTCCAATAAAGGGTTAAAAAAGACACAACACAGAGAAAAAATACTTTAATAGAAATAAATACACAGACACACTTAGAGACTCCATGTTTATTACTCCCTCTCACCCCTTCACGATCCTGGTCTTCTGTTTTCTTTCTCCTTCAATACATGCAGCTCTAATACATCAGACAGCACAGGGGAAGAAGACGCTCCTCCTCCCCTGTGCAGTCTAATCACTGAATGAGTGAGCAGAGGCTGTGGGTTGGTAAGCGATGACATCACCGCTGCCACCATTGCAATAGTAACCTGACAGGCAGGTTACTAAAGCAACGGTGATCTCCGATCACCTGATTCCCGGCATCGCTATTCCCCTGCTTTGGCATCCAGTCCCTGCATGTGGGCTGACTCTGTAAAGAGTGCCGACATGCAGGAACGGGGAGCCAAGCATGTGCCCGAGTATCTTGCCGGTACTCGCCGAGTATACTGAGTACGGAGATGCTCGGGCGAGCACCGCATACTGGCGACATGCACTGACAAGACCTAGCATGATGTCATAGCCATGTGACCAGTCTGTAGCCAATGAAATAATACAAATGTGACTGGTCACATGCTATGACATCACGGAAAGGTCCTATCCTCAGTGCTTATTACAGGGAGGGCATAGTGATGATCGGAAGAAGAATCGGTGGGAGACAGAGTCTGCAGGACGCGTCGCGGGACCTGTTAGTATAATGGCAATGTTTATTATTAACTGTATGTGTATATGTATAATGTGTTTGTGTTTTTCCTGCCATTGTTTTCAATGGAATTCGAAAGTGTTCGTCGAAAGTTCGATGAACACACCCTCCATTCGACGTACCGAACCGAACTCGAACACTAGGGGAGTGGCTCATCTCTATTCTTTACATGATGCAGATGCTGGTGCCACTGTATACAATACCACCAACTCTGCAGTTCTCGAATCAAATGCTCCCCTTACACACACCAAAAGCCGCACAATCAACAAGTAACCCTGACACATGAGTCAGACTAAAGAACTGAGACTGGCTTCCAGAATTGCTGAGCGCAGATGGAAGAGGTCTCTTTCCACTGAGCATTTCATTGCATATAAAGAGTAGAGTTGAGCGCGGTTCGCGGTTCGAGGTTCTCCAGTTCACGGCTCGAGTGATTTTGGGGGCTGTTCTAGATCGAACTAGAACTCGAGCTTTTTGCTAAAGCTCAATAGTTCAAGATACGTTCGAGAACGGTTCTAGCAGCAAAAAGACAAGCTAATTACTAGCTGGCTTTCCGCTGTAATAGTGTAAGTCACTCTGTGACTCACACTATTATGAAATTTCAGCGTATAGTGTGCGGGAACAGCGCATTCAGATCACTGCTGTTTGGATAATGGTGATCGACATTTTTTTTTTTTCCCTTGTCTTCCTTCCCTAAGCGTGCGCGTGTAGTGGGGCGGGCCAGCATGTCAGCCAATCCCAGACACACACACAGCTAAGTGGACTTTTAGCCAGAGAAGCAACGGCATGTGTGATAGGATGTCCATGTCACATGCCCATGCATTATAAAAACGGACATTTTCCTCCAGCACGCCATTATCTGCCTGCTACGTCTTGGTGTCAGTCACCGCTGACATAGCTCCTGTCTCCGATACTCCTGTGTACGCTCTATACACAGCGCTATACAGAATAGCGATAGAAGTTTCTATTAGTCCTTGTAAGGGCTAATACCGGCAGGGTCAGAGCCATAGGTGACAGTCAGGTCTGTGAAAACAGGTTTTAACAGCTACACAAGATGACAGCGTCTGTGTAGCTAAAGTCAGGGATTTCCTCACTGCATTTCCCCATTAGGAAATGACAACCCTGCCACTGTACCCTCCTGCCCTTTGCACACTCAAACTCATTGTTACTAAGCCATTATACTAGCAAACACTGAGTAAACTTAGTGGCATCCTAAAAGTGGCTGTTGGACTTCCATTAGTGTCCCACTGGTGCAAATCTATGTGCAGCACCTCTGCACTGCACACTCAAACTCATTGTTACTAAGCCATTATACTATCAAACACTGAATAAACTTAGTGGCATCCTAAAAGTGGCTGTTGCACTTCCATTAGTGTCCCACTGGTGCAAATCTATGTGCAGCACCTCTGCATTGCACACTCAAACTCATTGTTACTAAGCCATTATACTAGCAAACACTGAGGAAACTTAGTGGCATCCTAAAAGTGGCTGTTGGACTTCCATTAGTGTCCCACTGGTGCAAATCTATGTGCAGCACCTCTGCATTGCACACTCAAACTCATTGTTACTAAGCCATTATACTAGCAAACACTGAGGAAACTTAGTGGCATCCTAAAAGTGGCTGTTTGACTTCCATTAGTGTCCCACTGGTGCAACCCTATGTGCAGCACCTCTGCATTGCACACCCAAACTCATTGTTACTAAGCCATTATACTAGCAAATACTGAGTAAACTTAGTGGCATCCTAAAAGTGGCTGTTGGACTTCATTATTGTCCCACTAGTGCAAAGATATTTGCAGCGCCTCTGCATTGCACACTCAAACTCATTGTTACTAAGCCATTATACTAGCAAACACTGAGGAAACTTAGCGGCATCCTAAAAGTGGCTGTTGGACTTCCATTAGTGTCCCACTGGTGCAAATCTATGTGCAGCACCTCTGCATTCCACACTCAAACTCATTGTTACTAAGCCATTATACTAGCAAACACTGAGTAAACTTAGTGGCATCCTAAAAGTGGCTGTTGGACTTCCATTAGTGTCCCACTGGTGCAAATCTATGTGCAGCACCTCTGCATTGCACACTCAAACTCATTGTTACTAAGCCATTATACTAGCAAACACTGAGGAAACTTAGTGGCATCCTAAAAGTGGCTGTTGGACTTCCATTAGTGTCCCACTGGTGCAAATCTATGTGCAGCACCTCTGCATTGCACACTCAAACTCATTGTTACTAAGCCATTATACTAGCAAACACTGAGGAAACTTAGTGGCATCCTAAAAGTGGCTGTTGGACTTCCATTAGTGTCCCACTGGTGCAAATCTATGTGCAGCACCTCTGCATTGCACACTCAAACTCATTGTTACTAAGCCATTATACTAGCAAACACTGAATAAACTTAGTGGCATCCTAAAAGTGGCTGTTGGACTTCATTATTGTCCCACTAGTGCAAAGATTTTTGCAGCACCTCTGCATTGCACACTCAAACTCATTGTTACTAAGCCATTATTCTAGCAAACTATGCTGCCGGTTTAAGGACCATAGTTGCATTGTCAGGGATAGTTATTGTTGTTTATTCTGCTGTTAATAAAGATAGACCACCGCTGCAATCTACACCACCTCTCAATTTTTACTACCACATTTTAAGTGCACAATCTTGTCGCAATCAAAATGAGTGGCAAAATGACAGATGCTGGTGGAAAGGGGAAGAGGCGTGTTGGAAAAGGAAAAAAAGGGTTTGTCCGTGGGGAAGGTGGCAAAGCTCCATTAACATCTGCTGAAGATAGACCATCTTCCAGCAAAAGTAAGATGTCTACTACTTACCGTGGACAATCCGATGTGCTCCCTTTTTTACGGACACATATTATTTGGACACAAACATGTTAAAACCACTTAAAAAGGCATATAGAGCCTATATGAATTATATTTATCCCCTATAAAGGATAAAAAACATCCCCCTGGCACAATAAAGAGGTCACAAGGTTAACCCAGTAAGGCTGTAGCTAATACATAGGAGATCCTAGTAGTACAGCCTTATAGTGGATTTAAATGTGTTGGTTTAAACAGCAAATGTAATTACCCAAAATATATGTCGGACAAACCGGACAAGAGCTTCGGAAACGGATACAGCAGCATCTATCTACCATTGGAACAGCGAAAGTGGATCTTGAAAAAGGAAAAACCATATCATCAGTGGCTATGCACTTTTTGAAGGAACATGGCGGGCGGACTTGTAACTAGAGATGAGCGAACCGGTCCCGGTTCGGCTCGAGGCGGTTCGCCGAACGGGGGGTCTGGCTCGAGTTCGGCTCGTCGAACGTTCGACGAACCGAACTCGAGCCCATAGGAAACAATGGCAGGCAATCACAAACACAGTAAAACACCTAGAAAACACCCTCAAAGGTGTCCAAAAGGTGACAAACAACTCACAACACAACACAAACACATGGGAAAGTGACAAGGACATGTACTCATGCGAAAACAAAACAGCTGGACAAGGAAAAAGAGGAGGACACACAGATATAGGCATGGCACGCCCTTCTAAAGTCATGTAAAACACCGCAAGGTGACTCCAAGCGGAGTCTCCCTTTTTTCCAAAAATTGGGCCCCACACACCCACCCCTTCAGTGGCAGCAGTTGTGCCCCAGTTGTACACTTCACAGCTAGATTTGCATCAAGCACATTCAAAAATACGCCATTCTTATCCGTCCCCAGGATGACACCGGGGTAGGTAGCAAAGTCTTTCCTGATCCCAGCTCTGTTCATCTTGGCTTCTTTTAAAAACACAGCAAGCAAGGGTTACTCCAAGCGGAGTCTCCCTTTTTTCCAAAAATTGGGCCCCACACACACCCACCCCTTCAGTGGCAGCACTTGGGCCCCAGTTGTACACTTCACAGCTAGATTTGCATCAAGCACATTCAAAAATACGCTATTCTTAACCGTCCCCAGGATGACACCGGGGTAGGTAGCAAAGTCTTTCCTGATCCCAGCTCTGTTCATCTTGGCTTCTTTTAAAAACACAGCAAGCAAGGGTTACTCCAAGCGGAGTCTCCCTTTTTTCCAAAAATTGGGCCACACAGACACCCACCCCATCAGTGGCAGCACTTGGGCCCTAGTTGCAAACAGGATGTTTTGATTTGCATCAAGCACATTCAAAAATACGCTATTCTTAGCCGTCCACAGGATGACACCGGGGTAGGTAGCAAAGTCTTTCCTGATCCCAGCTCTGTTCATCTTGGCTTCTTTTAAAAACACAGCAAGCAAGGGTTACTCCAAGCGGAGTCTCCCTTTTTTCCAAAAATTGGGCCACACAGACACCCACCCCATCAGTGGCAGCACTTGGGCCCTAGTTGCAAACAGGATGTTTTGATTTGCATCAAGCACATTCAAAAATACGCTATTCTTAGCCGTCCCCAGGATGACACCGGGGTAGGTAGCAAAGTCTTTGCTGACCCATGACTTGTTCATCTTGGCTTCTTTTAAAAACAATGTAAGCAAGGGTTACTCCAAGCGGAGTCTCCCTTTTTTCCAAAAATTGGGCCACACAGACACCCACCCCATCAGTGGCAGCACTTGGGCCCTAGTTGCAAACAGGATGTTTTGATTTGCATCAAGCACATTCAAAAATACGCTATTCTTAGCCGTCCCCAGGATGACACCGGGGTAGGTAGCAAAGTCTTTGCTGACCCATGACTTGTTCATCTTGGCTTCTTTTAAAAACAATGTAAGCAAGGGTTACTCCAAGCGGAGTCTCCCTTTTTTCCAAAAATTGGGCCACACAGACACCCACCCCATCAGTGGCAGCACTTGGGCCCTAGTTGCAAACAGGATGTTTTGATTTGCATCAAGCACATTCAAAAATACGCTATTCTTAGCCGTCCCCAGGATGACACCGGGGTAGGTAGCAAAGTCTTTCCTGATCCCAGCTCTGTTCATCTTGGCTTCTTTTAAAAACACAGCAAGCAAGGGTTACTCCAAGCGGAGTCTCCCTTTTTTCCAAAAATTGGGCCACACAGACACCCACCCCATCAGTGGCAGCACTTGGGCCCTAGTTGCAAACAGGATGTTTTGATTTGCATCAAGCACATTCAAAAATACGCTATTCTTAGCCGTCCACAGGATGACACCGGGGTAGGTAGCAAAGTCTTTCCTGATCCCAGCTCTGTTCATCTTGGCTTCTTTTAAAAACACAGCAAGCAAGGGTTACTCCAAGCGGAGTCTCCCTTTTTTCCAAAAATTGGGCCACACAGACACCCACCCCATCAGTGGCAGCACTTGGGCCCTAGTTGCAAACAGGATGTTTTGATTTGCATCAAGCACATTCAAAAATACGCTATTCTTAGCCGTCCCCAGGATGACACCGGGGTAGGTAGCAAAGTCTTTCCTGATCCCAGCTCTGTTCATCTTGGCTTCTTTTAAAAACACAGCAAGCAAGGGTTACTCCAAGCGGAGTCTCCCTTTTTTCCAAAAATTGGGCCACACAGACACCCACCCCATCAGTGGCAGCACTTGGGCCCTAGTTGCAAACAGGATGTTTTGATTTGCATCAAGCACATTCAAAAATACGCTATTCTTAGCCGTCCCCAGGATGACACCGGGGTAGGTAGCAAAGTCTTTCCTGATCCCAGCTCTGTTCATCTTGGCTTCTTTTAAAAACACAGCAAGCAAGGGTTACTCCAAGCGGAGTCTCCCTTTTTTCCAAAAATTGGGCCACACAGACACCCACCCCATCAGTGGCAGCACTTGGGCCCTAGTTGCAAACAGGATGTTTTGATTTGCATCAAGCACATTCAAAAATACGCTATTCTTAGCCGTCCACAGGATGACACCGGGGTAGGTAGCAAAGTCTTTCCTGATCCCAGCTCTGTTCATCTTGGCTTCTTTTAAAAACACAGCAAGCAAGGGTTACTCCAAGCGGAGTCTCCCTTTTTTCCAAAAATTGGGCCACACAGACACCCACCCCATCAGTGGCAGCACTTGGGCCCTAGTTGCAAACAGGATGTTTTGATTTGCATCAAGCACATTCAAAAATACGCTATTCTTAGCCGTCCCCAGGATGACACCGGGGTAGGTAGCAAAGTCTTTCCTGATCCCAGCTCTGTTCATCTTGGCTTCTTTTAAAAACACAGCAAGCAAGGGTTACTCCAAGCGGAGTCTCCCTTTTTTCCAAAAATTGGGCCACACAGACACCCACCCCATCAGTGGCAGCACTTGGGCCCTAGTTGCAAACAGGATGTTTTGATTTGCATCAAGCACATTCAAAAATACGCTATTCTTAGCCGTCCACAGGATGACACCGGGGTAGGTAGCAAAGTCTTTCCTGATCCCAGCTCTGTTCATCTTGGCTTCTTTTAAAAACACAGCAAGCAAGGGTTACTCCAAGCGGAGTCTCCCTTTTTTCCAAAAATTGGGCCACACAGACACCCACCCCATCAGTGGCAGCACTTGGGCCCTAGTTGCAAACAGGATGTTTTGATTTGCATCAAGCACATTCAAAAATACGCTATTCTTAGCCGTCCCCAGGATGACACCGGGGTAGGTAGCAAAGTCTTTGCTGACCCATGACTTGTTCATCTTGGCTTCTTTTAAAAACAATGTAAGCAAGGGTTACTCCAAGCGGAGTCTCCCTTTTTTCCAAAAATTGGGCCACACAGACACCCACCCCATCAGTGGCAGCACTTGGGCCCTAGTTGCAAACAGGATGTTTTGATTTGCATCAAGCACATTCAAAAATACGCTATTCTTAGCCGTCCCCAGGATGACACCGGGGTAGGTAGCAAAGTCTTTCCTGATCCCAGCTCTGTTCATCTTGGCTTCTTTTAAAAACACAGCAAGCAAGGGTTACTCCAAGCGGAGTCTCCCTTTTTTCCAAAAATTGGGCCACACAGACACCCACCCCATCAGTGGCAGCACTTGGGCCCTAGTTGCAAACAGGATGTTTTGATTTGCATCAAGCACATTCAAAAATACGCTATTCTTAGCCGTCCACAGGATGACACCGGGGTAGGTAGCAAAGTCTTTCCTGATCCCAGCTCTGTTCATCTTGGCTTCTTTTAAAAACACAGCAAGCAAGGGTTACTCCAAGCGGAGTCTCCCTTTTTTCCAAAAATTGGGCCACACAGACACCCACCCCATCAGTGGCAGCACTTGGGCCCTAGTTGCAAACAGGATGTTTTGATTTGCATCAAGCACATTCAAAAATACGCTATTCTTAGCCGTCCCCAGGATGACACCGGGGTAGGTAGCAAAGTCTTTCCTGATCCCAGCTCTGTTCATCTTGGCTTCTTTTAAAAACACAGCAAGCAAGGGTTACTCCAAGCGGAGTCTCCCTTTTTTCCAAAAATTGGGCCACACAGACACCCACCCCATCAGTGGCAGCACTTGGGCCCTAGTTGCAAACAGGATGTTTTGATTTGCATCAAGCACATTCCAAATCCACAAGCATTTACTCTCCCCAGGATGACACAGGGGTAGTAAATTCCTTCTGGATCCATGACTTGTTCATTTTGATGAACGTCAGTCTGTCCACATTGTCACTGGACAGACGCGTGCGCTTATCTGTCAGCACACACCCAGCAGCACTGAATACACGTTCAGAGACAACGCTGGCAGCTGGACACGACAAAATCTCCAAGGCGTAAGTTGCGAGCTCTGGCCATTTTTGTAGGTTTGAAGCCCAAAAGGAGCAAGGCTCCAGTTGCACAGTCATGGCATCGATGTTCATTTGGAGATACTCCTGTATCATCCTCTCCAGCCGTTGACTATGTGTCAGACTTGTTGTCTCTGGTGGCCTTGCAAAAGAGGGTCTAAAAAAATTATGAAAAGATTCCATAAAATTGCTGTTACCGGCACCAGAAAAGGTCCTACTGGTACGGGTAGACTGTTGAAGATGACGAGACCGTCCCATGTTTGTCAAGTTACAACTGGGAGATTCACTCCCTGCACCTGCACGGTTGTTTGGTGGAAAAGCCGAGCTAAGATCTAGTAACAGCTTCTGCTGATACTCCTGCATACGTGCGTCCCTTTCTATGGCTGGAATTATGTCACAAAATTTGGACTTGTACCGGGGATCTAATAGTGTGGCAATCCAGTAGTCATCATCACTTCTAATTTTGACAATACGACTGTCATGTTGGAGGTAGTGCAACAAAAAGGCACTCATGTGTCTTGCGCAGCCATGCGGACCAAGTCCATGCTGTGTTTGTGGCATAGAGGTGCTACCCGTTCTTTCTTCCTCTGACATCTGACCCCAACCTCTTTCAACTGAAATTTGACCAAGGTCTCCCTCATCCGCTGAGTCTTCCATGTCCATGGACAGTTCGTCCTCCATTTCTTCATGTTCTCCTGCACCTTGCTCAACATTTCGCCTGCTACTATGCGCCCTTGTCGATCCCTGTCCCCCATGGTCCCATGCCTGCTGCGTTGGTGATGATGAACGTCTGGACCTTCGTGATGTTGTTGTCCCTTGCGCATATGAATCCTCCTGTAGTTCCTCCCCTTCATGTTGTCCCACCCCCTGACTCCGAATAGTGTTTAGCGTGTGCTCCAGCATGTAAATGACTGGAATCGTCATGCTGATAATGGCATTGTCAGCGCTAAACATATTCGTCGCCATGTCGAAACTGTGCAGAAGGGTGCATAGGTCCTTGATCTGAGACCACTCCATCAGGGTGATCTGCCCCACCTCTGCATCTCGTTGGCCCAGGCTATACGTCATGACGTATTGCACCAGGGCTCTGCGGTGCTGCCACAGTCGCTGTAACATGTGGAGAGTTGAATTCCAGCGTGTCGCCACATCGCATTTCAGGCGATGAACCGGCAGGCCGAAAGACTTCTGGAGCGATGCAAGTCGCTCTGCTGCGGCGCTTGAACGGCGGAAGTGAGCTGACAGTTTTCGTGCCCTGTTCAGAAGGCCATCTAGGCCGGGATAGTGTGTTAAAAATTGCTGCACGACAAGGTTCAACACGTGAGCCATACAAGGTACGTGTGTCACCTTGCCCAGGCGAAGTGCCGCACCCAGGTTTGCAGCATTGTCGCACACGGCCTTACCAGGCTGCAGTTTGAGTGGAGACAACCATTTATTAAACTCGGACCGCAAAGCTGACCACAACTCCTCAGCTGTGTGACTCTTATTACCAAGACATGTCAAGCTAAAGACCGCCTGATGCCGTTGCGCTCTGCTGCCAGCATAGTAATGAGGGGTGCGTGATTCCTTCTGCGCAGTGAGAACGCTGGTGGCCTGACCAGGCAGGCTTGGGGCGGAGGTGGAGGACCCAGATGAGGTGGAGGATGCAGAAGCAGTGGCGGAACTTGGACAGACAGAGGATTGACACACAAGTCGTGGGGACGGCAAGACTTGTGCAGCAGACCCTTCACCATCTATCACCATAGTTACCCAGTGCCCAGTCAGCGACATGTAACGTCCCTGTCCATGCTTACTGGTCCAAGTATCGGTGGTGAAATGCACCCGTTCACACACAGAGTTTCTCAAGGAAGCGGTGATGTTGTGTGCGACATGCTGGTGTAGCGCGGGCACACCTTTCTTAGAGAAGTAGTGGCGACTAGGCATCTGGTACTGGGGCACAGCGACAGACATAAGGTCTCTAAAATCCTGTGTGTCCACTAGGCGGAAAGGCAGCATTTCGGTAGCCAACAGCTTACAGAGGGATAGAGTCAACCTCTTAGCTTTGTCATGGGTCGGAGGAAGTGGCCTTTTATTTGACCACATCTGAGGGACAGAGATCTGGCTGCTGTGTGTAGACGGTGTTGAGTAGGGTGTCCCTGGAAAAATGCAGGTTTGTGAGGAAAGTGCAGGCGGAGACATGATGTTGCCTTCATCCAACGTTGGTGCTATCGATGTCTGAGAGAGCTGTACACACTCACTTGTTTCCCCTTCCAAACCAACTGACGACCTTACAAGCAAACTGCCTGTTGCGGTTACAGTGGTGGAAGTTTTGCGTGGAAAAACAGGTGTGGCAGCTGTCCCCACAGTCCTAGAAGATGAAGAGCGCGCGGATGCAGTGGAAGGGGCGGGCGGTGGATGGTTCGCTCCGCTAGGCCGCATTGCAGCACGGTGAGCTTCCCACCGGGACTTATGATATTTATTCATGTGACGATTCATGGAAGAAGTTGTCAAACTGCTGAGCTTTTGACCTCTACTAAGAGAATCATGACAAATGTTACATATCACATGAGTTGGGCGATCTTTTTCGATGTGAAAAAAGGACCAGGCTAGGCAAGGCTTAGAGGCCATGCGACCTGTTGATCCACCCCGAATAATGCTCATAGGCAGAGTGGTGGCTGAGGATGCAGTTGTAGACATGCTACCAGTGCTCCGACTCTGTCCAGGAAGGCGCAAGGTAACTTCGTCGTCGGTTGCATCCTCCTCCACCGCCTCTG
The DNA here is from genome assembly GCF_048569485.1 of Anomaloglossus baeobatrachus. Lineage (NCBI taxonomy): Eukaryota > Metazoa > Chordata > Amphibia > Anura > Aromobatidae > Anomaloglossus > Anomaloglossus baeobatrachus. The sequence goes on from NC_134353.1 coordinate 513,222,125, forward strand.
TTGACCTCCTCGAGTGCCTGACTGGGGGTTGACAGTAGGTGGGATCTAGAACGTCATCATCAATTGTTGTGTTTGCACTCCCCTCCCCCTCAGACCGAGCCTCTTCTTGCCCTGACGGAATATTTAAGTTGTCATCCCAATCGGGTATCTGCGTCTCATCTTCATCAGTATGTTCCTCATTGTCTATAACCACAGGTGTTACAGTTTGTGACAAAGGGTCAACATTATGCTCAGAAACTTGGTCCTCACGGCCTGAATCTGAGTCACAAAGGTTCTGGGCATCACTGCAGACCATTTCCTGTTCTGTACTCACTGTAGCTTGGGAGCAGACCTCTGATTCCCAGGCTATAGTGTGACTGAACAGCTCTGCAGACTCAGCCATCTCAGTTCCACCATACTGTGCAGGGCTGATGGAGACTTCAGAGCTGGGAGAAATCAAGTGTGATTGGGATGACAACTCAGAGGACTGGTGTTTTTTGGATGCGGTACTTGAAGTGGCTGAGAGGGCACTTGTTGGACCACTTGAGATCCATTCAAGCATTTTCCTTTTTTGCCCATCATCTACCTTTCTTCCTGTTGTTCGTGTCCGTAAAAAAGGGAGCACATCGGATTGTCCACGGTAAGTAGTAGACATCTTACTTTTGCTGGTAGATGGTCTATCTTCAGCAGATGATAATGGAGCTTTGCCACCTTCCCCACGGACAAAACCTTTTTTGCCTTTTCCACCACGCCTCTTCCCCTTTCCACCAGCATCTGTCATTTTGCCACTCATGTTGATTGCGACAAGATTGTGGACTGAAAATGTGGTAGTAAAAATTGAGAGGTGGTGAAGATTGCAGTGGTGGTCTAGCTTTATTAACAGCAGAATAATAAAGAATAAATATCCCTGACAATGCAACTTAGTTATAATTAGTTGGAGTGTGCAACGCAGGCAGACGTGCTGCAAATGTCTTTGCACTAGTGGGACTATAGCAAAGTCCAATAGCCACGTATAGGATGCCACTAGGTACACTGAGTGTTTGCTAGTATAATGGCTTGGTTAGAATGAGTTGTAGTGTGCAACGCAGGCAGACGCGCTCTGCAAATGTCTTTGCACTAGTGGGACTATAGCAAAGTCCAATAGCCACGTATAGGATGCCACTAGGTACACTGAGTGTTTGCTAGTATAATGGCTTGGTTAGAATGAGTTGTAGTGTGCAACGCAGGCAGACGCGCTCTGCAAATGTCTTTGCACTAGTGGGACTATAGCAAAGTCCAATAGCCACGTATAGGATGCCACTAGGTACACTGAGTGTTTGCTAGTATAATGGCTTGGTTAGAATGAGTTGTAGTGTGCAACGCAGGCAGACGCGCTCTGCAAATGTCTTTGCACTAGTGGGACTATAGCAAAGTCCAATAGCCACGTATAGGATGCCACTAGGTACACTGAGTGTTTGCTAGTATAATGGCTTGGTTAGAATGAGTTGTAGTGTGCAACGCAGGCAGACGCGCTCTGCAAATGTCTTTGCACTAGTGGGACTATAGCAAAGTCCAATAGCCACGTATAGGATGCCACTAGGTACACTGAGTGTTTGCTAGTATAATGGCTTGGTTAGAATGAGTTGTAGTGTGCAACGCAGGCAGACGCGCTCTGCAAATGTCTTTGCACTAGTGGGACTATAGCAAAGTCCAATAGCCACGTATAGGATGCCACTAGGTACACTGAGTGTTTGCTAGTATAATGGCTTGGTTAGAATGAGTTGTAGTGTGCAACGCAGGCAGACGCGCTCTGCAAATGTCTTTGCACTAGTGGGACTATAGCAAAGTCCAATAGCCACGTATAGGATGCCACTAGGTACACTGAGTGTTTGCTAGTATAATGGCTTGGTTAGAATGAGTTGTAGTGTGCAACGCAGGCAGACGCGCTCTGCAAATGTCTTTGCACTAGTGGGACTATAGCAAAGTCCAATAGCCACGTATAGGATGCCACTAGGTACACTGAGTGTTTGCTAGTATAATGGCTTGGTTAGAATGAGTTGTAGTGTGCAACGCAGGCAGACGCGCTCTGCAAATGTCTTTGCACTAGTGGGACTATAGCAAAGTCCAATAGCCACGTATAGGATGCCACTAGGTACACTGAGTGTTTGCTAGTATAATGGCTTGGTTAGAATGAGTTGTAGTGTGCAACGCAGGCAGACGCGCTCTGCAAATGTCTTTGCACTAGTGGGACTATAGCAAAGTCCAATAGCCACGTATAGGATGCCACTAGGTACACTGAGTGTTTGCTAGTATAATGGCTTGGTTAGAATGAGTTGTAGTGTGCAACGCAGGCAGACGCGCTCTGCAAATGTCTTTGCACTAGTGGGACTATAGCAAAGTCCAATAGCCACGTATAGGATGCCACTAGGTACACTGAGTGTTTGCTAGTATAATGGCTTGGTTAGAATGAGTTGTAGTGTGCAACGCAGGCAGACGCGCTCTGCAAATGTCTTTGCACTAGTGGGACTATAGCAAAGTCCAATAGCCACGTATAGGATGCCACTAGGTACACTGAGTGTTTGCTAGTATAATGGCTTGGTTAGAATGAGTTGTAGTGTGCAACGCAGGCAGACGCGCTCTGCAAATGTCTTTGCACTAGTGGGACTATAGCAAAGTCCAATAGCCACGTATAGGATGCCACTAGGTACACTGAGTGTTTGCTAGTATAATGGCTTGGTTAGAATGAGTTGTAGTGTGCAACGCAGGCAGACGCGCTCTGCAAATGTCTTTGCACTAGTGGGACTATAGCAAAGTCCAATAGCCACGTATAGGATGCCACTAGGTACACTGAGTGTTTGCTAGTATAATGGCTTGGTTAGAATGAGTTGTAGTGTGCAACGCAGGCAGACGCGCTCTGCAAATGTCTTTGCACTAGTGGGACTATAGCAAAGTCCAATAGCCACGTATAGGATGCCACTAGGTACACTGAGTGTTTGCTAGTATAATGGCTTGGTTAGAATGAGTTGTAGTGTGCAACGCAGGCAGACGCGCTCTGCAAATGTCTTTGCACTAGTGGGACTATAGCAAAGTCCAATAGCCACGTATAGGATGCCACTAGGTACACTGAGTGTTTGCTAGTATAATGGCTTGGTTAGAATGAGTTGTAGTGTGCAACGCAGGCAGACGCGCTCTGCAAATGTCTTTGCACTAGTGGGACTATAGCAAAGTCCAATAGCCACGTATAGGATGCCACTAGGTACACTGAGTGTTTGCTAGTATAATGGCTTGGTTAGAATGAGTTGTAGTGTGCAACGCAGGCAGACGCGCTCTGCAAATGTCTTTGCACTAGTGGGACTATAGCAAAGTCCAATAGCCACGTATAGGATGCCACTAGGTACACTGAGTGTTTGCTAGTATAATGGCTTGGTTAGAATGAGTTGTAGTGTGCAACGCAGGCAGACGCGCTCTGCAAATGTCTTTGCACTAGTGGGACTATAGCAAAGTCCAATAGCCACGTATAGGATGCCACTAGGTACACTGAGTGTTTGCTAGTATAATGGCTTGGTTAGAATGAGTTGTAGTGTGCAACGCAGGCAGACGCGCTCTGCAAATGTCTTTGCACTAGTGGGACTATAGCAAAGTCCAATAGCCACGTATAGGATGCCACTAGGTACACTGAGTGTTTGCTAGTATAATGGCTTGGTTAGAATGAGTTGTAGTGTGCAACGCAGGCAGACGCGCTCTGCAAATGTCTTTGCACTAGTGGGACTATAGCAAAGTCCAATAGCCACGTATAGGATGCCACTAGGTACACTGAGTGTTTGCTAGTATAATGGCTTGGTTAGAATGAGTTGTAGTGTGCAACGCAGGCAGACGCGCTCTGCAAATGTCTTTGCACTAGTGGGACTATAGCAAAGTCCAATAGCCACGTATAGGATGCCACTAGGTACACTGAGTGTTTGCTAGTATAATGGCTTGGTTAGAATGAGTTGTAGTGTGCAACGCAGGCAGACGCGCTCTGCAAATGTCTTTGCACTAGTGGGACTATAGCAAAGTCCAATAGCCACGTATAGGATGCCACTAGGTACACTGAGTGTTTGCTAGTATAATGGCTTGGTTAGAATGAGTTGTAGTGTGCAACGCAGGCAGACGCGCTCTGCAAATGTCTTTGCACTAGTGGGACTATAGCAAAGTCCAATAGCCACGTATAGGATGCCACTAGGTACACTGAGTGTTTGCTAGTATAATGGCTTGGTTAGAATGAGTTGTAGTGTGCAACGCAGGCAGACGCGCTCTGCAAATGTCTTTGCACTAGTGGGACTATAGCAAAGTCCAATAGCCACGTATAGGATGCCACTAGGTACACTGAGTGTTTGCTAGTATAATGGCTTGGTTAGAATGAGTTGTAGTGTGCAACGCAGGCAGACGTGCTCTGCAAATGTCTTTGCACTAGTGGGACTATAGCAAAGTCCAATAGCCACGTATAGGATGCCACTAGGTACACTGAGTGTTTGCTAGTATAATGGCTTGGTTAGAATGAGTTGTAGTGTGCAACGCAGGCAGACGCGCTCTGCAAATGTCTTTGCACTAGTGGGACTATAGCAAAGTCCAATAGCCACGTATAGGATGCCACTAGGTACACTGAGTGTTTGCTAGTATAATGGCTTGGTTAGAATGAGTTGTAGTGTGCAACGCAGGCAGACGCGCTCTGCAAATGTCTTTGCACTAGTGGGACTATAGCAAAGTCCAATAGCCACGTATAGGATGCCACTAGGTACACTGAGTGTTTGCTAGTATAATGGCTTGGTTAGAATGAGTTGTAGTGTGCAACGCAGGCAGACGCGCTCTGCAAATGTCTTTGCACTAGTGGGACTATAGCAAAGTCCAATAGCCACGTATAGGATGCCACTAGGTACACTGAGTGTTTGCTAGTATAATGGCTTGGTTAGAATGAGTTGTAGTGTGCAACGCAGGCAGACGCGCTCTGCAAATGTCTTTGCACTAGTGGGACTATAGCAAAGTCCAATAGCCACGTATAGGATGCCACTAGGTACACTGAGTGTTTGCTAGTATAATGGCTTGGTTAGAATGAGTTGTAGTGTGCAACGCAGGCAGACGCGCTCTGCAAATGTCTTTGCACTAGTGGGACTATAGCAAAGTCCAATAGCCACGTATAGGATGCCACTAGGTACACTGAGTGTTTGCTAGTATAATGGCTTAGTTATCAGTTGGAGTGTGCAGAGGACAAGAGGGTACAGTGGCAGGATTGTGGTGCTCTGGGTAGAGGAATGGAAGACTGCCTTTCTATTCCCTCCTAATGGTGAAATGCAGGTAGGAAATCCCTGACCTGGGCTACACAGACGCTGTTGCTGTTTGCAGGACCTGTCACCTATGGCTCTCTGACCCTGCCGGTTGGAGCCCTTAAAAGGACTGCTATAAAGTGCTCTCCCTAAGCTGTCTAACGCTGTGTATGCAGCGCATACAGCTGTATCGGCTATAGGACTCAGGAAGACGGAGCTGCGACAGTGATGTCTGACACCAAAGACGCAGAAGGCAGATAATGGCGTCCGTGAAGAAAATGTCCGGTTTTATAATGCAGGGACATGTGACATGCAGATCCTATCACACATGCCGTTGCTTCTCTGGCTCAAAGTCCACTTAGCTGTGTGTGTGTCTGGGATTGGCTGACATGCTGGCCCGCCCCACAAGACGCGCGCGCTTAGGGAAGGAAGACAAGAAAAAAAAAAAAAAAAAATGGCGATCGCCATTATAGAAACAGCAGTGATCTGAAGGCGCTGTTCACGCACACTATACACTGAAATGTGATAATAGTTTGATTCACAGAGTGACTTACACTATTACAGCAGAAACCAAGCTATGATTTAGCTGTTTTTTGGCTGCTAGAACCGTTCTCGAACGTTTCTAGAACTACCGAGCTTTTGCAAAAAGCTCGAGTTCTAGTTCGATCTAGAACATGCCCCAAAATCACTCGAGCCGCGAACTGGAGAACCACGAACCACGAACCGCGCTCAACTCTACTTGTAACATAAGGTTCCTTGGACTGGAAAAAATTAAAGTTAATATTAGAGGTGGTAATACCACCTTGGATCTTCTTAGATGTGAATCGGCCTGGATTTTCCAACTAAATTGTCTTGCCCCATTTGGTATAAATGAGGATCTTCTGTTTACGGGGTTCTACAAACAGAGGTGACTCTTTTCCCTCTGTTTGGGACTCTGGGTGATCCTGGTTGGTGTTGGGAATACCGATAAATTTCATAAGTGGTTTACTTCACATTTGTAGCTCTCTTTAGTCTGGGCCTTGGAAAGAAAAGAAAAATAAAATGTATGTAATTTTGTATGCAAACTATATGTTGGGGGGATCCATATTCCATTAATTGGGGAGCTACCCTGGTGATTTCACTATATGCATATAATATTTTATATATTTAATATAATCAAATCCTTTTCTAGACTATATGGGCCCAGATTTGAGCGATTTATAAATGGGAGGGATCTAGACACTATTTAAAACTGTCTGTTTTCCTTGCTCTTGGTAACCTATGGTTTAATTTGCTCTTTATCTATCTTATGTTTTGAGGGGGGACCTAAAAATAAGGTATTTCTGATACAGAATATCCCTTTTTCCCTGGAAAACGGCACTTTTGAGCATTTGTCTCCATACATGGCGGCCTCCATGTTTTCGGAGTCCCGCGCATGCGCGATGCCCGAAAACACTCAATAATTATTTTCCTCTCCCTGATTGGACGCTAGCGTGCGTGTGACTTCCGGGACGCCGGGCACACGCTGAACGCGGCGTTTTCAACCATCAGGTGAGGTTTCTAACAGCTGTCACATTAATGTTTTGGGTTATTTAAACCCCAGCCCTTTATGTGGGCACATCCTACCCCTGATGAAGCTGTCCTAGGGGACAGCGATACGCGTGGGGACTCTTCTACTCCACCCTGGCTATTATTTGAACCTTTACATGGTGTCTTCAGTAGGGGCTGGTAATCTGGTTATCCTAGGGTCTTTGGAATTTCTTGGCTGCTATCCATGCTAATACCTTGTAATGATATCATGATCCTTGTTATCTGGTGATTGTTTTACTCTATGCAAGTGTTTTTTTCTGTGTATTCTAACATGCCTATATCAGCTCTATGCTATCTGGGCTGCTACCTATGCTGATACCTTGTACTGCTATTGTGATCTATGGTATTTGGTGGTTATACTACTCTGGGTAATTACATTTGCTGTTTAAACCAACACATTTAAATCCACTATAAGGCTGTACTACTAGGATCTCCTATGTATTAGCTACAGCCTTACTGGGTTAACCTTGTGACCTCTTTATTGTGCCAGGGGGATGTTTTTTATCCTTTATAGGGGATAAATATGATTCATATAGGCTCTATATGCCTTTTTAAGTGGTTTTAACATGTTTGTGTCCACATAATATGTTATAAATAAAGACCTTTTTTGTACTGTTATACAGGTGTATCCCTGGTATTTTGCACACCGTCTTTTCTCTCAGTTCTATGTCCAAAATTGGGTGTGTTAAGGTGATCCCTGTTTATTTCTATTTATGGATCATTAAGATCCATCAGGTGGTGCCCTCCCCCCTTCTCTATCCTTTTTCACAAACTGTAACACCTGTTGTTATAGACAATGAGGAACATACTGATGACAATGAGACGCAGATACCAGATTGGGAGGACAACTTAAATATTCGGTCAGGACAAGAAGAGGCTCGGTCTGAGGGTGAGGGGAGTGCAAACAGCAATTAATGAGGAAGTTCTAGATCCCACCTACTGTCAACCCACAGTCAGGCCCTCGAGGAGGTCAACAGAGACGGTAGAGGAGGAAGCAACTAACGACGAAGTTACCTTGCGCCTTCCTGGATAGAGTCGGATTACTGGTAGCACGTCTACAACTGCATCCTCAGCCACCACTGTGCCTCTGAGCACTAGTCGGGGCGGATCAGCAGGTCGCATGCCCTATAAGCCTTGCCTAGCCTGGTCCTTTTTTGACATAGCAAAAGATAGCCCAAATTATGTGATCTGTAAAATTTGTCGTGATTCTGTTAGTAGAGGGCAAAACCTCAGCAGTTTGACAACTTCTTCCATGAATCGTCACATGAATAAATATCATATGTCCCAGTGGGAAGCTCACCGTGCTGCAATGTGGCCTAGCGGAGCGAACCATCCACCGCCTGCCCCTTCCAGTGCATCCGCGCGCTCTTCATCTTCCAGGACTGTGGGGACAGCTGTCACACCTGGTTTTACATGGACAACTTCCACCACTGTAACCGCAACAGGAAGTTTGCTTTGTAGGTCGTCAGTTGGTTTGGAAGGGGAAGCAAGTGTGTGTGTACAGCTCTCTCAGACATCGATAGCACCAACGTTGGATGAAGGCAACATCATGTCTATGCCTGCACTTTCCTCACAAACCTGCATTTTTCCAGGGACACCCTACTCACCACCGTCTACCCACAGCAGCCAGATCTCTGTCCCTCAGATGTGGACAAATAAAAGGCAATTTCCTGCGACCCATGACAAAGCTAAGAGGTTGACTTTATCCCTCTGTAAGCTCTTGGCTACCGAAATGCTGCCTTTCCGCCTGGTGGACACACAGGATTTTAGAGACCTTATGTCTGTCACTGTGCCCGAGTACCAGATGCCCAGTCGCCACTACTTCTCTAAGAAAGGTGTGCCCGCGCTACACCAGCATGTCGCACACAACATCACCGCTTCCTTGAAAAACTCTGTGTGTGAACGGGTGCATTTCACCACCGATACTTGGACCAGTAAGCATGGACAGGGATGTTACATGTCGCTGACTGGGCACTGGGTAACTATGGTGATAGATGGTGAAGGGTCTGCTGCACAAGTCTTGCCGTCCCCACGACTTGTGTGTCAATCCTCTGTCTGTCCAAGTTCCGCCACTGCTTCTGCCTCCTCCACCTCATCTGGGTCCTCCACCCCCTCCCCAAGCCTGCCTGGTCAGGCCACCAGCGTTCTCACTGTGCAGAAGGAATCACGTACCCCTCATTACTATGCTGGCAGCAAAGTGCAACGGCATCAGGCGGTCTTTAGCTTGACATGTTGTCACGCTTCCCGGTCCCCTGGTCCCGTCCTCCGGTTCCCGTGGCCCGGCGGCGTCCCCGGCGGCGTCCTCTACTTACCACTCCGGTTCCGGTCTCCTCTTCCCCGCCTGTGGCCTCCATGCGTCCAGCTCCCCGCTCCCGGCGCTCCTCTGCGACATGGGACTCCCAGCCGGGCGCTCCTGCTTCCTCCTCACCGCTTCCTGGACTGGCTTCTGGCACACGGGCCTCGCGCATGCGCATTAGGGCGCGCGCGCGGTCATTGACCTTTTCTTAAAGGGCCAGCACCCAGAAACAGGATATTGCATAGACAGGTACAGGGTATATAGGGTTTCTCTTTCCTGGTGGGCGGGGCCTGTTCTACGTGTTTAGCAAGCTAGTGTCCAGGTCCCCGTATTGCTTTGCTCTGTGCTTTGCCTTGTATTAACCCTGTCTGTCTCGCAGAGCCTGTCCTGCCATGCCAGCCGCTCCGAACCAAGTCCATCCCTGGACCCTGACGGTGACTTCGGTGGATGTTCCACCACCTCGGCAGCTCCACCAGTCTCCAGTCTCTGGCTCCGTTCGGTGACCCGCTCCATCACTCAGCAGGTTTCGGATCCCGCCTGACCCTATATCCCGGCCTCGGACCCTGAGCCTCGTCACCCGGACTACTGTCCAGAACTCCGTGGGTTCAGCATCATCCACCTTTCCTGCTTCTCTACGGACTGTCCAGCTACCTATAGTGCTCCAGCTGCCGTGCATCAGGACCCTCTGGCGGGGTGACCAGCTTGGCTGCCTTCTCAGGGGAAATCGGTGTACGGTCCAGTGCTTCCACCACCCGGACGTAACACATGTCTTGGAAATAGGAGTCACACAGCGGCTGAGTTGTGGGCAGCTCTGGAGACTGAGTTTAATAAATGGTTGTCTCCACTCAACCTGCAGCCTGGTAAGGCCGTGTGCGACAATGCTGCAAACCTGGGTGCGGCCCTTCGCCTGGGCAAGGTGACACACGTGCCTTGTATGGCTCACGTGTTGAACCTTGTTGTCCAGCAATTTTTAACACACTATCCCGGACTAGATGGCCTTCTGACCAAGGCACGAAAACTGTCTGCTCACTTCCGCCGTTCAATCGCCGCAGCTGAGTGACTTGCATCGCTCCAGAAGTCTTTCGGCCTGCCGGTTCATCGCCTGAAATGCGATGTGCCGACACGCTGGAATTCGACTCTCCACATGTTACAGCGACTATGGCAGCACCGCCGAGCCCTGGTGCAATACGTCATGACGTATAGCCTGGGCCAACGAGATGCAGAGGTGGGGCAGATCACCCTGATGGAGTGGTCTCAGATCAAGGACCTATGCACCCTTCTGCACAGTTTCGACATGGCGACGAATATGTTTAGCGCTGACAATGCCATTATCAGCATGACAATTCCAGTCATTTACATGCTGGAGCACACGCTAAACACTATTCGGAGTCAGGGGGTGGGACAACAGGAAGGGGAGGAACTACAGGAGGATTCATATGCGCAAGACACAACAACATCACCAAGGTCCAGACGTTCATCATCACCAACGCGGCAGGCATGTGACCATGGGGGACAGGGATTAACAAGGGCGCATGGTAGCAGGCGAAATGTTGAGGAAGGTGCAGGAGAACATGAAGAAATGGAGGACGAACTGTCCAAGGACATGGAAGACTCAGCGGATGAGGGAGACCTTGGTCAAATTTCAGTTGAAAGAGGTTGGGGGGAGATGTCAGAGGAAGAACGAATGGTTAGCACCTCTATGCCACAAAAAACAGCGTGGACTTGGTCCACATGGCTGCGCAAGACACATGAGTGCCTTCTTGCTGCACTACCTCCAACATGACCCTCGTATTGTCAAAATTAGAAGTGATGATGACTACTGGCTTGCCACACTAAAAGATCCCCGGTACAAGTCCAAATTTTGTGACATAATTCCAGCCATAGAAAGGGACGCACGTATGCAGGAGTATCAGCAGAAGCTGTTACTCGATCTTAGCTCGGCTTTTCCACCAAACAACCGTGCAGGTGCAGGGAGTGAATCTCCCAGTTGTAACTTGACAAACATGGGACGGTCTCGTCATCTTCAACAGTCTACCCGTACCAGTAGCACCGTATCTGTTGCTGGTAACAGCAATTTTATTGAATCTTTTCATAATTTTTTTAGACCCTCCTTTGCAAGGCCACCAGAGACAACAAGTCTGACACATAGTCAACGGCTGGAGAGGATGATACAGGAGTATCTCCAAATGAACATCGATGCCATGACTTTGCAAATGGAGCCTTGCTCATTTTGGGCTTAAATCTTGAAAAATGGCCAGAGCTCTCCACTTATGCCTTGGAGATTTTGTCATGTCCAGCTGCCAGCGTTGTCTCTGAACGTGTCTTCAGTGCTGCTGGGTGTGTGCTGACAGATAAGCGCACGTGTCTGTCCAGTGACAATGTGGACAGACTAACGTTCATCAAAATGAACAAGTCATGGATCCACAAGGAATTTACTACCCCTGTGTCATCCTGGGGAGAGTAAATGCTTGTGGATTTGGAATGTGCTTGATGTAAATCAAAACATCCTGTTTGCAACTAGGGCACAAGTGCTGCCACTGAAGGGGTGAGTGTCTGTGTGGCCCAATTTTTAGAAAAAAGGGAGACTCCGCTTGGAGTAACCATTGCTTACATTGTTTTTAAAAATGATCCAAGATGAACAGAGCTGGGATCAGGAAAGACTTTGCTACCTACTGCGGTGTCATCCTGGGGACGGTTAAGTATGGCGTATTTTTGAATGTGCTTGATGCAAATCTAGCTGTGAAGTGTACAACTGGGGCACAGGTGCTGCCACTGAAGGGGTGGGTGTGTGTGGGGCCCAATTTTTGGAAAAAAGGGAGACTCCGCTTGGAGTAACCCTTGCTTGCTGTGTTTTTTAAAAGGAGCCAAAATGAGCAAGTCATGGTTCAGCAAAGACTTTGCTACCTACCCCGGTGTCATCCTGGGGACAGTTAAGTATGGCGTATTTTTGAATGTGCTTGATGCAAATCTAGCTGTGAAATGTACAACTGGGGCACAAGTGCTGCCACTGAAGGGGTGATTGTCTGTGTGACCCAATTTTTGGAAAAAAGGGAGACACCGCTTGGAGTAACCCTTGCTTACATTGTTTTTAAAAATGATCCAAGATGAACAGAGCTGGGATCAGGAAAGACTTTGCTACCTACCCCGGGGTCATCCTGGGGACGGTTATGTATGGCGTATTTTTGAATGTGCTTGATGCAAATCTAGCTGTGAAGTGTACAACTGGGGCACAAGTGCTGCCACTGAAGGGGTGGGTGTGTGTGTGGCCCAATTTTTGGAAAAAAGGGAGACTCCGCTTGGAGTCACCTTGCGGTGTTTTACATGATTTTAGAAGGGCGTGCCATTCCTAGATCTGTGTCTCCTCCTCTTTTTCCTTGTCCAGCTCTTTTGTTTTCGCATGAGTATATGTCCTTGTCACTTTCCCATGTGTTTGTGTTGTGTTGTGAGTTGTTTGCCACCTTTTGGACACCTTTGAGGGTGTTTTCTAGGTGTTTTTATGTGTTTGTGATTGCCTGCCATTGTTTCCTATGCGGTTCGAGTTCGGTTCGCTGAACGTTCGCCAAACCGAACGAGACGCCCGTTCGGCGAACCGGACTCGAGCCGAACCGCGACCGGTTTGCTCATCTCTAATAAAGAGTCCCTCACCACTTTCAAGTCCACACACTGCTGCAAAAAAACCCTACTTCTAACCCTCATATCCTCTTTTTTTTCTCTCTCTCTCTCTCTCTTTCTCTCTCTCTCTCACAACCCTAAACAGCTATTCAACACTTTCAATTCTCTCCTCCATCCTCCAGCACCAACTCCCTCTCCTCTCATCTCAGCTGAAGACTTTGCCTCTTTCTTCAAGCAGAAGATTGACAATATGAGTGCAAGCTTTGTCCCACAATCACCACAGCCCCTCAACATAGCCACTCAGCCCTCTTCCTCCAAATCCAGCTTCTCCACCATGACAAAAAATCATCTTTGTACTCTACTCTCATGATCACATCTAACCACCTGTGCAGTTGACCCACTCCCGTCGCACCTCATCTCCAACATCACCGCAGTCTTCATCCCAACCCTAACCCATCTATCACTAACAATTGGTGTATTCCCTTCATGCTTTAAACATGCTTTGATCACACATATCCTCAAAAAGCCCTCCATTGACCCATCCTCTGTTTCTAGCTACCGCCCCATATCATTTATCCCCTTTGCCTCAAAACTACTGGAACAGCATGTTCATCTTGAATTGTCCTCATACCTCTCCTCCTGCTTCCTCTTTGACCAGCTACAATTTGGCTTTTGACCGCATCACTATACTGAAACTGCCCTAACCAAAGTCACAAATGACCTATTAACCGCCAAAGCCAAGCGACACTACTCTCTCCACCTCCTCCTGGACTCCTACTACAGATTCTCTCATCTCTGGGCATCACAGACTTGGCCCTATCTTGGATCTCCTCATATGTAACCGACCGAACTTTCAGCGTCTCCCATTCTCACACCACTTCCTCATGTCACTCCCTATCTGTCGGTGTCCCCCAAGGTTCAGTTCTTGGACCCCTGCTATTCTCCATCTACACCTTCAGCCTGGGACAGCTCATAGACTCCTACGGCTTTCAGTGTCATCTCTATGCTGATGACACACAGATCTACCTCTCTGGACCTGACATTACCTCTCTAGTAACCAAAATTCCACAATGTCTGTCTGCTATTTCATCATTCTTCTCTGCACGATTCTTAAAGCTTAACATGGACAAAACAGAATTCATTGTCTTTCCTCCTCCTCATTCAACTTCTCCAACAAGCCTATCCATCAAAGTTGATGGCTGCTTACTCTCCCCAGTCTCACAAGCTCATTGCCTTGGAGTAACCCTCGAATCTGCTCTATCCTTCAAGTCACACATCCAATCCCTCTTCACCTCATGCAGACTTAAACTCAAAAATATCTCCTGGATCTGTGCTTTCCTTAACCAAGAATCAGCAAAAACATTACTGCATGCCCTCATCATCTCCCGCCTCGACTACTGCAACCTCCTGCTCCGTGGTCTCCCTTCCAACACTCTTGCACCTCTCCAATCTATCCTGAATTCTGAGGCCCGCTTAATCCATCTCTCTCCTCGTTATTGCCCAGCCTCGCCACTCTGCCAATCCCTTCACTGGCTTCCCATCGCCCAAAGAATCCAGTTCAAAACATTAACCATGACATACTAAGTCACCCACAACCTGTCTCCTCCTTACATCTGTAACGTAGTCTCCTGGTACTTACCTGCACGCAACCTCAGATCCTGACAAGATCTCCTTCTCTACTCCTCTCTTATCTCCTCTTCCCACAATCGCATAAAAGATTTCTCCCGTGTGTGACGCCCTGGACTAGCCAGGTTGTCACAGGTAGGCCCTTACACAAACACCCCCTCCCTTTAGTAAGGTGACAGCAGCCAAACTACGAAACCCTTGTCATCCCCCTCCGGGTTTGATGTTTACACCAGGGGGGCGGAGCCAGGCGGTTGGCTCAGCCCACCAAAGAGTTCACAAGCTCTGAGGTGGGAAAAACAGGGCAGTTCCCCGTGGGGAGCAGAGCAGGGTAGAGTTGAGCTTTGACAGTGAAGTGAAGAGGAGTGAAGTTCGAGGGCAGACCTGTGCCTAGGTCTGCCATAGTCTACACCAGGTGTCTGGGTTGGAGCCCAGTCACCTCTGGCAAGGAGGCAGACAGTGGTGGCTGCCTGCAGGAGCTGGGATTACAGCCGGTGGAACCGTAGGAACCGGGGACGGGCGGTGGCCCGCCGGTACCAAATTGGGGAACCGATAGGAAGCCGGAGCACCAGGAAGGGTACTCAGACCCAGTGTGAGGCCCAGAAATAACCGGGCTGAGTCAAATCAACTGATTGAGGACTGGACTTTAGGACCTTTCCCACCTAAGACCCGACTGAAGACAACAACCCAACCATTAGGGTAAAGCCACCGCCCAGGCATAGAGACCCGATGGTCCAGCGTCTGCAGGCAAAAAGGGCTCTCCTGGCACATACCAAGCTGGGGAGCGGACTACCGTTGCTCAGGCATAGAAGTCGACATTTTGTACATAAGTGAGGTGCAGGAAAAAGGCAGAAACCACCAACCTGATAAGGGGAAAACTGCAGCCAGCTGCGGGCACCGTTCACCATCTTGTTTGGTTTACCAGAGACTCTAGCGTGTTTGTAATAGTAAGTACAACAGTGCCTTCGGGCCACGCGCCGCACCGCACCAACACGCCAGCACGCATCCATTCCCCCGCCTCAGCACCTCCCTCGGGCCCCCTGGACCATCATCCCCCTACCCACGGAGGGGTCCACATCAAGCTGCGCAACACCGTCTCCGGGAGCCTAGTCAACAGCAGCGGTGGTGTCCATCCATTCACCACAACCCGTGGGTGGCGTCATGAACTTAATCCCAAAACAACCGCAGTTCTGGCTGTGGACCTCTCCACCGAACACCACCCCTCACATAGCGCCAGCAACTCCCTTTCAGAAGCGACGTGACCCCCGGGTCTGTGAGGAGCTCGAGCCACCCACCGACGAGCACGGATCCGAGCGGCTCGGCAGCCGGCCGAGCCCTGGGGCAGTACACATGCCTCCCCTATACTCTGGAACACTCTACCTCAGCATATCAGACTCTCCCCTATCATGGAAAGCTTCAAGAGGAACCTGAAGACCCATCTCTTCCAACAAGCCTACAACCTACAATAACCCTCAGTCCAGTACACCACTGCGTAACCAGCCCTGTCCTCACCTATTGTACCCTCACCCATTCCCTGTAAACTGTGAGCCCTCACAGGTAGGGTCCTCTCTCCTCATTTACCAGTCTGTTTTGTATTGTTAATGATTGTTGTTTGTATACCCTTTATCACTTGTAAAGCGCCATGGAATAAATGGCGCTATAATAATAAATAATAATAATAATAATAGATACACACATCATACATACACACACAGACAAATTAGAGATATTTCTAGTATGTGTAAGCCGGCAGCAGCCTCACTCACTTTCCCCACTTCCAGCTCCTTCTGGGCATGTGGCTGTTCTGCGCTGGTTGGTGGCCATCGCAAACAGACATGGCTGCACACAGAGCACACTGACACTGCTGTATATACATCTCAGGAGAGGCTGGAGACATACACATTATGGGGAGCATACATATTACCGAGGAAGGGGGTTTACAGAAATAGGGGGGCATTAGGCAGCTCAAGATGGGGGCATTAGGCTCTGGGTTGGAGGGGATCATACAGCTCTGGGGAAACATACAGCTTTGGAGAAGGGGGGCGAACAGCTCTTGGAGTATACAGCCCTGGCTGGGGGGAAAACAGCTCTGGGGTATACAGCACTGGGGTGTAGGAGGTGACATGCAGCTCTGGGGGTATACAGCACTGGGGTTGGGGAACATACAGCTCTGGGGGGTATACAGCTCTGAGGGGTATACAGCACTAGGGTAGGGGGGACATACAACTCTGGGGGGAAAAGTAGTATGCAGCCCCCATATTCCTCCATATAGTATAATGCATCCAATATTCCTCCATATAATATAATGCTCCACATGATATAATGCAGCCTCCCTCATATTACTCCATTTAGTAGTATACAGAACCCATATTTCTCCATGTAGTGTTTTGAAGCCTCCATGTTCCCTCATATAGTATAATGCACCACATATTGCTCCACGTAATATATTGCTGCCTCATATTCCTCCATATAGTGTAATGAAGCCCCCATATTTCTCCATATAGTGTTATGCTGCCCCATATAATACAATGCACCCAATATTCATCCATATAATATAATGCACCCCATATTCCTCCACATAATATAATGCAGCCTCATGTTCCTCCATATAGTGTTATGAAGCCCCCATAGTCCTCCATATAGTATTATGCAACCTCCCATATAGCACTATGCAGCCCCCATATAGCATTATGCAGCCCCCATATTGCAAGATGCAGCCCCCATATTGCATCATGCAGCCCCCATATAACATCATGTAGCCCCATATGGTATTATGCACCCCCATATAGAACTATGCAGCTCCATATAGAACTATGCAGCCCCATATTGTATTAGGTACCCTCATGTATTATGCAGCTCCTACAGTATATAATTTAATGCATCCCCCTAGGAGTCTGGCTACCTTGATTAAATACATGCTCACTCCTCATTTCGCTGCTGCTTCGGTCTCCTCAGCGTGTCCACTGTTCTGCCACTCTGCTGCACATCTCAGCACAGCAGGCAGGCAGCAGTGATGTCATTGCACTCCACTATGCTGACACGTCAGAGTGCAGACACAGTGGGAGAATGATAAGGGAGGGAGATCTCTTCTCCCTCTCTCATCATTCCTTTCAATTGTATTGGCAACTGTGATGCCTATACAATTGAAAGTGCAACCCTTGGTGGAGGGCCCAGTGCCAGTGCTGGCACTGGGCCCCCCTGACTCAAGGGCCCTATAGCAGTCACATGGCCTGCCGCCATTGGTGGTATGCCACTAGCCAGGGCCCCAGAGTATTGGGGGGACCCACTCACAGTCAGCAGGGAGTGACTGCGAGGGGGAACCTGATGCTCCAGGACCCTGACACTTGCCTGGGTGCAGCGAGTGTTGACGCCGGCCCTGGACTGAAGCAATATCCTGCATTTTGTAAAAAATCAGCTGGAATTATTTTGGCAATTCTATCATTGTCAAATACAAACTGTTCAAGTTCACTGGGACCATAGAGTTTCAATAAAAATTTGACTCAACTTGCATCAAATCAATTTGCTCATCTCTAAAGAATACTTCTATTTTTTAGAGCAATCTTACTCTAGAGCATATTTTTCATAACTGCCTAAAACAATTGCACTGTACTGGGTTTTTTTTTTCTTCAGTGGCAACGCAGTAATATTTTTATATATTTTTTACATTTATAGACCTCTTGAGAGAGCACCACTCAGGTCCTATTTTATTTACAGGAGCTCGACCCATATTTCCCAGTGCTTCAGGCAATTTTTGTAGTGCCTCTTTCCTAGTATCCTAGCAAACTCCAGTATTATCTAGGTCTGCATAATATTTTAATTACCTGAATAAAATCATCTAATCAATTCTAAAAATGGTATAACCTGCACTGCGTGGTTTTAAATGAATTACTATAAGAATTAAAACTCAAACTTTTTTCTTTTTTAATGTTTATTGCATTTGTAATAACTGCTTGTCAGAAACTTACTTTTTATAATGATCATGTATTTCCTACATGTTCCCAGTAATCTGAAGTTTATGTTTCATTTCTTGCATTCTTCTGGCATCAGATGGCTGTAAAGAGACAATGTTTTGATCTATATTTTCTAATTTGGAATCCTGATGCTAAACTATTATTTTAAAGAGCAATATTCTTAAGAGAGAAGAGTTTGAAACTTTGCATTTAAATTCCAAATGTTTTCATTCAAAGCCATGTACTGCAGATTTGGGTAATATTTTTATAGTAGAAACATGGGAAGGGAACATTTATCATGAGAGCAACTTTTTAAATCAGTTTGGCTTCTTCATTGTTGCTCTTGAACATTTTTATCAGTGTGGCATGATGTGTAATAAACTTTGTACATCTTTAAATGTAAAACTGATTTGTTTAAAAGTTTATCCACTATTTACACCACCACTCTGCTGGAGTGATTTTGCAATATTATATTTTGTGTAACATTTTTAAAATAGATTAGCATGTCAAGAATATAATTCATATGGTTCTGTAGCTTGGTGGCTATGGTGGCTATGATGCCTGACAGGAGTTTCCATGTCGTTGTAAGGCAGGTTACTGGGCGGTATTTAGATGGAATTATTCCTTTACGAGGGTCCTTCATGATCAGCACTGTTCTTCCTTGTGTTAGCGAAGCTGGGTGGTGGCCTACTTCTAGCAGTTGGTTCATCTGTTTTGCCAGCCGTTCATGTACTGCTGTTAATTTCTTTAGCCAGTAGGTGTGGATCATGTCTGGGCCAGGTGCTGTCCAGCTCTTCATGTTCTTGACGTGCTCTTGGATGTCTACTTCTGTGATGGTGACTGGTTCTTGTTCTGGGTGGGTATTGTGTTTCATTCTCATATCTTGCAGCCACTTTGCACCGGTGTTGTGTGTTTTTTCCTTCTCCCATATGTCCTTGCAGTATTGTTCAGTCTCTATCGGTGGAAATGCTGCTACTGTGCTGTTACTCTGCAGCTGGGAATACACCTTGGATGGTTCTTTGGAGAACAGGGCATTTATCCTCTTAGCCTCAGCTTCGCTAGTGTATCTCCCTAGTCTTGCAGCCAGTGCTGTAAGCCTTTGTTTTGCAGTCTCTAGAGCTTCAGACGGAGTCAGGCCTTTGTACTTGTTCAGCTTGGTCTTATTCTTGATTTTTATACCTTTCTGTGCTTCTGTTAGTTGGCTGACTTCGCTTCGTGTCACCTTGATTTTTGCCTCCAGTCTTCTTTTCCATGGTGGGCATGTGCTTCTGTTGTTCTTGTTGGTATAGCCAAGCATTTCCATGATTACTGAGCCAGTGGCATAGATCAGTTTATTAGTTTGTGTTATGGTAGTGGTAGGTATTGATGCAAGTTCTCTATTGGCATCTTCTAGCATACTTTCTGGTGGTATTTCTCTGCTGAGCTTTGGCAATCGGTCTCTGGGGTTCATGGTATTTAGTTTCTCTATGATTTTCTGTTTCAGATAAGCTGTTGTACCCTCTAGATCAGGATTTTCAGTAGGTTGTAGGATTGGATCAGGATTTTAAGGGGGTTGCACATGTTATTCTTCCAGATCTTCCTGTGGTGTGCTTATGCAATGAAGTTGATCTATCTCAAGTTGTGATAATAGCTTTCTCTTTATGATATTGAAGCATTGGGTGACTAGTTGTTTCTCAGTCAATGGACATTCAAGTCTTCTATCCATCCATAGTTTCCTCATATGCTTTATGTATCCTCTCTCATTTGGTCTGCTGCTGTAGTAGCATTTTATCAGATCCAGGTTCTCTTGCCTTGTCCATTTATAGTTTGTTCCTGTAGCCCATTTATCATCAGGTTGTCCTGGTTCCTCAACATCTGACGCGGACCTTGTTAATCCGATAGACATCCGAGCCGGCATGACTCTCTTTGTTCGTGACACTCTCATGTTTATTGAGGTAGGCATTATAGTGTCAGGGGTCTTGTCTAAGGGCCCCTAGTGATATACTGGTGGATGAGCAATTAACCATTATGTTATAACAGCCACCGGAAGGTAGGTATTATAGTGTTAGGTGGGCTTTTTTCCAAGGTATATGGTATTTTTTTATTTTTTTTATTTTATATTTACACATTTCATGGCCATGAACCCCAGTCTCCCATGTTGGAGGTAGTGCACTTAGCCACTACACTATACCAAGCATCCCCATTGACACTTCCCACTCATCTGTCTGTAAACTACTAACACTCACTTCCTCCTTCGGACTCACCCAATGGTCTCCTGCAGCTACTCACAAAGATGGCCACACGCTGGACCTTATCTTCACTCGCCTCTGTTCCCTATCTAACCTCTCTAACTCACCTCTCCCCCTGTCTGACCACAACCTACTCACATTCTCTCCCCTCTCTTCTCCAAGTATGCAACCCCCCCTCCACAAACTTTCACACAGAAATATCAAACACCTTGATTTACATTCACTCTGAGTCCCTTCTCCCTCTCACAGACATTGCTTCTTTACTAGAGATGAGCGTTGTTCGAATCGAACCGTTCACCAATTTCAAATTTGAGTTGTTTTTGGCGATGTTCGAGTCGTTCGACGAACACAAATGATTTGCTTAACGTTCGACCGTTCGAGTTACCGTTCGATAACGGTTCGATCACCAAAAGCGCAACTGTAGCTTTTTACAGCTACGTGTGCAGGGAGCCATTGCTGGCAGCCTGAGAGCGGCGTACGCTGGTAACCAGGGTACATATCGGGTATCCAAGCAAAGCGCTTTGCTAAGTAACCCGATGTGTACCCTGGTTACCAAGCACAGCGTCGTTACACGGGTCGCTGGTGGCTGGTCGCTATGGTGATCTGTTCAAATTCAATTTGATATATTCCAGAGGTTAATTTTATCTCAAAAATATATTATAAACCCCAACTTTTTATAAAATTCCTTTATTGTACCAAAAGCTAAACAGACTCATAGACATAAAAACAAAAAAGAAAGATTTAGAAACAGAGGGTATCCTGAGATGGCCCTGAACGGAGCTTTTCAACATGCTCTCCATAAACAGAGGAGTTCCCTGCTAGTCCCAAATACACAGAGAATTAACCCGGATGAAATCAGGGTTATTGGTACTTATAATGTGCAGGCGGAACAAATTTTTGGAATTTTGAGGAGACACTGGGGCATTTTGAAGGCGGATGAATCAATAGGGGATAATATCTCGGAGGTCCCCAGGATAACTTTCAGGAGAGGTAGGTCATTAGCAGACCGATTGGTGCATAGCCACTATAAGAAACCATTATCGGAGGGGACGTGGCTGAACCGTCGGATTTGCGGCACTTTTCGATGTGGTAGATGCCACTTCTGTGATTGGATTAATGTTTCTAAGTATTCGGTCAGTGTAGCCACAGGAAATAAGTACTTTCTGAGGGACTTTGCAAATTGCCTGACAAAAGGGGTAGTATATGTGGCTACATGTACATGCCCAAAGAACTATGTTGGGAAAACGCGACGTAAATTTCGAAGGCGTATAGGGAATCATTTGGGGGATATCCGGCACAAACGGGATACCCCCATATCCCGTCATATTTGGGAAAATCATGGAGGTGACTCAGGCGTACTTAAATTTGAGGTCCTAGAAGTAATCTTACAAAGTGAAAGAGGAGGGAATTGGGACAATAAGATTCTTAGGAAAGAAACGGAATGGATTTTTCGTTTGGGATCGGTACAACCAATGGGTCTTAATGAAAACCTTACATATGGGTGCTTTCTGGATTGATGTATATTGGGATGTGATATATCTGGGGATGATTTGAGATGGTTCCACTGGGGGGGAGGGTGTTTTCTTCCTTTACTGTCTTTAGTGTAGGTCCGGTGATATTGGAAAGACTAGAGGAGGTTAGATTGAATGATAACCTACATAATTTAAACCCCCACTATTGGGTTTGGTTTTTATCAATAATATTAGTAAGCTAAAGGTCAATAATTGGTAAAGAGAGGGGTGGAGAGTGTAAATTTAATAATGTTGGTGGGGCAGGAATGCTCCCTTTTTTTTTTGAATTGGCCCTCTATTTATTATAATTACTACATCAATATATGTATGCAGTAAGGCCCCTTTTATTTTAAGCATTTTCTCTTATATATCCATAAATTCTAGTCAGTTAGTAGGCATTAACCCCCATGTTTGTGACCCTTTTGCTATGTGGAATTGTGTTTCATTGTGAATTCAGCCTATGTGTGTCTTATGCTTCGGGCGCATGCGCGGCACTGCGCTATGGGAACTTTCGTGGTGCCGTTTGGAGAATATGGGCGGCTGCGTGGTTGGCGCAGGTTTGCGCAAGCGCGGTGGCTTTAATGAGGTATACGCTTGGGACGCATGCGCGGCGTCGCGCTATGGGAACCTTCGTTATGCCGCTTTGAGAATATGGGCGGCTGCGTGGTTGTCGCAGGTTTGCGCATGCGCGGTGGCATTGATGAGATATACGGGAAGTGACATCAGGTTTGTGTATGAAGCAGAGTGAATAACGTGACTGCGCGGTCGCAATGAATGATGGGAGGCGGCTGGGACCGGAAATATAATGGCTCCCGCACTCATTTAAAAGGTTGCCGCATGGTTGCTGGTTGGCGTGCTGGTGTCCTCATTTGGGGATCTTTTGGGACGGAGGCTATCATGGCGTTTAGCCAGTTTCTATTGTCTCATCTTATTTGGACCCCTAAACGATTGCTGTAGTGGTCCGGTTTGGCATACCATACTTTATCTGAGGTGATTTTGGGGTAAGTGACACTGTCTATATCTATTGTATTTTTTTAAAATCAGCTGACTAACTTGGTCTATATGATTGTTTTTGGGGTTGCTGATTTAGTTATATGCATACATATTTGTGCTCCCCTTTTCATTTGTAAGGAGTAGACCTGTTTTGATGTAGTGAATATGTATACGGAATGGGGCAATTGGTATTGTGAGACTGTGACCGGGGTTATCTATGACGGCCGGTATGTCTCGCCCTGGTTATGCTCACTCCATGATAGAAAGTAAATCCACTCCAGGGTTAATGCTGTTTTCCTACAGGCTGAAGGAAGGGTTAAATGGAAACAGGAACGAGGGCAGGGGTGCCGGGTGTGAGGGAGTGAACACAACTCCCTGAGTTCTCTGCTGGAGAGGCACATGTATATTGTTGTGGACTTTTGTTTGGACATTAAAACCGTGTGCTGTGAACCTTAATGCCTGGATCCCGTGTCTTCTGCTGCGCAGCCGACCACGCTACCTCACATATGGTGGAGAATCGGCGGGCATGCCAGCCCGGTGAGGTGTAGCTTCCATTTCTGGTGACCCGGTAGCACATGTCCTGGATTCGAGCGGCTATACTACAGCCCAAACCCGGCAACGCCATGGAGGACATACTAAAGCAGCTGGCTCAGGCTACTGCACAGCAACAACAGACGAATACACACCTGCTCCGGACGTTGGATCATCAGCAGCAATCCTTGAAATTGCAGGAACAGAGGCACCAAGAACAGATGGTCCTCCTGGCCAAGTCGATCCGTGCTGGACCGACAGCAACAACCCCGGGACCGGGTGACGACGGCAGCGTCCGGAAAGCGGTGAGACAAGCGTTGCAAAAGATGACCCCGGGGGATGATGTGGAAGCGTTCCTGGCGGTGTTTGAGCGGGTGGCCGAGCGGGAAAAGCTGCCGACCCCCCAGTGGGCTGAGGTATTGTCGCCCTATCTGACGGGGGAACCCCAAAAAGCGTACCTGGACCTCTGTACCGAGGACGCCATTGACTATGTGACCCTGAAAGCCGAAATACTGGCTCGGTTGGGGGTGAATACCTATGTACGGGCTCAGCGGGTAAATCAGTGGTTCTATGAGGAAGCCAAACCCGTACGCTCCCAGGCCTATGACTTGTTGCATCTTGTAAAAAAGTGGTTGCAGCCTGACACTCTGAGCCCAGCGCAAATGGTGGAAAGGGTAGTAGTGGATCGTTTTGTGCGCACTTTACCCGTCACCGTTCAACGGTGGGTAGGACAGGGTGACCCGAGTACCCTGGACCAATTAGTGTCCCTGGTAGAGCGGCATGTGGCTACGCAGGACTTGATACGGGACACTGAGACTTTGCGTACCGCCCGTCGGTCCGGCCCCTCCAAGCCTAGGGCCAAGGACCCACCGCTGACAACGGTGCAGGAGACCCCTACCATCCCATCTGAGGCCGCGCCCGCCATTCCTGAGGTCCGGAAGGTTCTGTACCCTAAACGGCAACCCGTCAAGGGGGTTTCCGTCCCCATTAGATGTTGGCGGTGCCAGCGGGTGGGACATATGGAAGCCCAGTGTCCACTCACCACGGAGCCCATGGATTGTGGGGTTACCCGGCGGGGTTCAATGTATGCTCAGGTGGTGTGTACCGCTGACCTGGTCTCCCCAGAGACGGAGCCCCACTTGTGCCAAATACAGGTGAATGGATGTCCGGTTACAGGATTGTTGGATTCCGGAAGCTTAGTGACCCTTGTGCGATCAACCCTAAGGGCTAAAGTAAAGGCCACCGGACGTACCGTGGGGGTGGTTTGCATACATGGGGACCGCCGAGACTATCCCACGGGGATTGTCACCATCACAGCACCTTGCTATCAGGTGCAACATGAGGTGGGACTTCTTAACACTCTTCCTTATGACGTGATCCTAGGAAGGGATCTGCCCTATTTTTGGACTTTATGGAGGGGACCCCCTAAGTCCCCTCAGATATTGATCAGTCCGGGACCTGAGCCCTACAATCCTGAATCCGGGACGCCTGCCGTAGGGGTCACCATGATAGGGACAGAGTGTGAACCCGATAGGTCACCCCTAGAGGTATTGGCAGGAGAGGCTGAGATGGTCGAGCCTATCCCGGAGTTGGAGGCGTCCCCGGATACGTTTGGGACAGCCCAACTCCAGGACCCTACGTTAATACATGCCCGGAGTCGGGTGACAGTAGTTGACGGGGTGGCACAGCTGCCCGGTGCCCAGGTAAGGTACCCCCATTTCGCTCTTAAGCAAGATTTACTCTACCGGGTAGATGAAATACGGGGCGTGGGGGTAGAACAGTTGGTGGTGCCCCAGCCGTATCGCCGGCGGGTCCTCGACTTGGCTCATAAACACCTGATGAGTGGCCACCTAGGGGTCAAGAAAACGCAGGAGCGAATATTGCAAAGGTTCTATTGGCCCGGGGTCTTTGGGGAGGTAAAACGGTTCTGCGAAACCTGCCCGGAGTGTCAGCTTACCGCACCCCTGACCCATTTTCGCAGTCCATTAGTACCGTTACCCATTATAGAAGTCCCTTTTGAACGGATAGGGATGGATCTGGTGGGGCCCCTCGTAAAGTCCGCTCGAGGGCACCAACACATCCTAGTGATCGTTGACTATGCCACCCGGTATCCCGAGGCGATACCTCTCAGACATACTGCAGCAAAGCATATAGCTCGGGAGTTGTTTGCTGTGTTCTGCCGGGTGGGGTTGCCCAAGGAGATCCTTACGGATCAGGGGACCCCATTCATGTCTAAAGTGACCAAAGAGCTATGCCGGCTACTCCAGATCAAGCAGTTGCGTACGTCTGTGTATCATCCTCAAACGGACGGTTTAGTCGAGCGTTTCAATAAAACCCTGATAACCATGCTCAAAAGGGTGATTTCAAAAGACGGGAAAGACTGGGATATGATGCTTCCCTATTTGATGTTTGCCATCCGTGAGGTGCCACAGGCATCCACGGGGTTTTCGCCTTTTGAATTGTTATACGGGCGACATCCCCGGGGATTGTTGGACCTGGCAAAGGAAACATGGGAGCAAGAGCCCACCCCCCATAAAAGTGTGATTGAACACATTTTGGGTATGCAGAACCGCATAAGCGCGGTCATGCCAATTGTGAAGGAGCATTTACAGGAGGCTCAGGCCACGCAAAGCGGCCGCTACAATAGACAAGCCACCGTGTGGACCTTTAAACCCGGGGATCGGGTGTTGATATTAATCCCCACGGCGGAGAGTAAATTCCTGGCTCAGTGGCAAGGCCCCTAAGAGATAAAGGAAAGAGTCGGGGTGGTCAACTATAAAGTATTGCAGCCCGGTAGGCGGAAACCTGAACAAATATACCATGTCAACCTATTAAAACCTTGGCAGGAACGGGAAAGCCTGATGGCTGTTTTTTCCCCATCTCCCTCCTCTTCGGGTCGTTCACATCCGGCTCCAGCGACCTAAGGAGAGGACGAACCGGAAGTAAGGATTGGAGAAGCCCTCACCAAGATTTAGAGGCGAGAGGCCAGACGGTTGGTTCAGCAGAACCCCGATGTCTTCTCCGAGCTGCCCGGTAGGACCAGTCTGATACGACATGATATTGTCACCGAGTTCCACCTGAAGGTACGCCTGAAGTCATACCGGGTACCGGAGGCTCGACGAAAAGCCATATCGGAGGAAGTAAAGACAATGTTACGCCTGGGGGTCATCGAAAAATCCCGGAGTGAATGGGCTAGTCCGATTGTCCTAATACCAAAACCCGATGGCTCCTTAAGGTTCTGCAATGACTTTAGGAGATTGAACGAAATATCCAAGTTCGATCTCTACCCCATGCCCCGGGTGGATGAGCTGATTGATAGGCTGGGGCAGGCGCGATATTTTACCACGCTCGACCTGACCAAGGGGTACTGGCAGGTGCCACTAACGGAGTCCGCCAAGGAGAAAACCGCTTTTGTTACGCCGGAGGGTCTCTTCCACTATGTTGTCTTGCCTTTTGGGTTACATGGCGCTCCGGCCACGTTCCAGAGGTTGATGGACTTAGTGCTGGAACCCCACCAGGCGTATGCATCAGCGTACCTTGATGACATCATTATTTACAGCTCCAATTGGCAGACCCACTTGGAACAGGTACAAGCGGTGGTGGACGCGCTTCGAACAGCCGGATTGACAGCCAATCCCAAGAAATGTGCATTGGGACTCACGGAAGCCCGCTACTTGGGCTACATGATAGGCCAAGGAGTGATTAAGCCCCAAATTAACAAGGTTGAGGCGATCCAGAAGTGGCCTAGACCCCTGACCACGAAGCAGGTTAGGGCCTTCCTAGGTATCGTGGGGTACTACAGGAGGTTTGTAAAGGATTTTGCGGGACTATCAGCCCCCTTGACGGACCTTCTCAAAGGCAAGAAGTCCGTCATGGTGCGCTGGACTCCGCAGGCCGAGGACTCCTTCCGGGCCCTGAAGGAGGTCCTGTGCGGACAGCCCGTTCTTGTACACCCTGATTTCCGGAAGGAATTCATAGTACAGACTGGCGCCTCAGAGGTCGGCCTGGGGGCAGTGCTGTCTCAGGTGGTTCAGGGGGAGGAACACCCCGTCACCTTCTTAAGTAGGAAAGTCACCCCTCCCGAGCGGAATTATAGCGTAGTGGAGAAGGAGTGCCTGGCGATCAAGTGGGCCTTGGAGTCCCTACGCTATTACCTGCTGGGACGGCAGTTTCGCTTGGTGACGGATCACTCTCCACTGGTCTGGATGAGGTCCGCCAAGGAACGGAATGCCCGGGTTACCCGGTGGTTCCTTTCTCTGCAGAACTTCCGGTTTACAGTTGAACATAGGGCCGGTGGGTTGCAGGGCAACGCCGATGCCTTGTCCCGCGGCCCGTGTTTGATGGCGGGAGTTCAACCCCGCATGATTGAACTGAGGGGGGGGTATGTGAGACTGTGACCGGGGTTATCTATACCGGCCGGTATGTCTCGCCCCGGTTATGCTCACTCCATGATAGAAAGTAAATCCACTCCAGGGTTAATGCTGTTTTCCTACAGGCTGAAGGAAGGGTTAAATGGAAACAGGAACGAGGGCAGGGGTGCCGGGTGTGAGGGAGTGAACACAACTCCCTGAGTTCTCTGCTGGAGAGGCACATGTATATTGTTGTGGACTTTTGTTTGGACATTAAAACCGTGTGCTGTGAACCTTAATGCCTGGATCCCGTGTCTTCTGCTGCGCAGCCGACCACGCTACCTCACAGTATCTAATGGGATCATTTATAGCCTCATTTTGAGTAAGATCTTGACGGTGTAGTCTTCTTATGTGTATGTTGGGAAGCGTTTCTTATCTATACTGAGAGATTGTATATATTTCTCTCTTCCTCTTTTAGATCCATATTGAATATTGATATTAAACTCATGGATCAATAAAACCTCCTGATGAACCCTTTGGCTCTATCATACAAGGGGGGAAACGCGTCGAGGTGTAAGGTGTAAATTGTATCCCAAGATTGTGAAGCTATCAAGCACAGAGTGTCTAACCATTACCAAAAGGAACTTGTGACATTTCACATGTCTGAAATCAACTACCTCTATGAAGAAGGATATTATTTTATATGACAATCTCAAGTGGATATGTGATAAATATTTCATCTATCAAGAATCCTATTAAGGAACAAATTATGGTTACTGGACTTTTTTATTCTGTATTATCTTTGACATATATGTGTTTGTTGCTTTACTGAAAAAATCTTTTTTCTAACAGTCCAGATGATGGCCTTGGGCTGATATTAAGTCTCTGTTCTGTAGAGAATGACCTTTGGCATTCTATAGGGTACATGATATCTAAAATAACAGTTCGGTAGATGAGTTTGCACCATATATTGGGTGTTGGTTCTGTTAGGAATAACTTAGGGTATTCCAGGATGTGCCTTTTTTCCAAAAAGTTATCCCTGTTTTTTCCTCTGTTCAATTGACCAGTTGAGGATGTGATTTGGATGTCGAGTAGTTGTCAAAAAAATATCAAAAAGAGTGACCAGGGATGACATTATCATAAATGTGTTTTTAAGGTCTCAAAAACTGGATAGGGGTTGGAACTAGATATAGAGACGAAATATCTTTTTGTCTCTGTATTCAGCTCCTAAACCACTGTGTGACGGTGAGTTTAATCGATATTCATTAAAATATATATATAATGTGAATAATGGTATCAAGTATACAAATCTTTGAAAAATTGCAATTTTTCCCTCTGAGGAATTTTTGATGAGGGGAAATAGGTATCGAATCGTGAAAGAAGGATGAATTGTATATTGCAATGTATCTACCCCCTTATTGGTTGAATCCAGCAGAGACACTGTATGTTTTTATGTCTATGAGTCTGTTTAGCTTTTGGTACAATAAAGGAATTTTATAAAAAGTTTGGGTTTATAATATATTTTTCGCTATGGTGATCTGCCTGATTGACAGCTCACCAGAGACCATGTAGCGATTCACCAACGATCCCTGCCAGGTCGGATCGCTGGTCGGATTGTTGGTGCGTCGCTATGTGTGATGGGACCTTAAGCGCTTTTTTTGACTATAAACACAGCTGTAAATGCAAGGGGTGGGTAGTACAATCACGTGTGCAGGAAGAGGATTACCTGTGTTGGTAAACGCAGAAGAGTGGATCCTTCTGGTACTGCCACCCCTGCTTCCACCTCCCGTCCGGCGCCATGTCCGCTCCCGTGCGGCGCCATGTCCGGATGGGAGGTGGAAGCAGCTGTGAAATCAAAACTGAACAGTAGAAAAAAATCATATTCACCTGTTTGCAGACTCCCGATACAGTTAGGTCCAGAAATATTTGAACACTGACACAATTTTCGCGAGTTGGGCTCTGCATGCCACCACATTGGATTTGAAATGAAACCTCTACAACAGAATTCAAGTGCAGATTGTAACGTTTAATTTGAAGGTTTGAACAAAAATATCTGATAGAAATTGTAGGAATTGTATACATTTCTTTACAAACACTCCACATTTTAGGAGGTCAAAAGTAATTGGACAAATAAACCAAACCCAAACAAAATATTTTTATTTTCAATATTTTGTTGCAAATCCTTTGGAGGCAATCACTGCCTTAAGTCTGGAACCCATGGACATCACCAAACGCTGGGTTTCCTCCTTCTTAATGTCTTGCCAGGCCTTTACAGCCGCAGCCTTCAGGTCTTGCTTGTTTGTGGATCTTTCCGTCTTAAGTCTGGATTTGAGCAAGTGAAATGCATGCTCAATTGGGTTAAGATCTGGTGATTGACTTGGCCATTGCAGAATGTTCCACTTTTTTGCACTCATGAACTCCTGGGTAGCTTTGGCTGTATGCTTGGGGTCATTGTCCATCTGTACTATGAAGCGCCGTCTGATCAACTTTGCGGCATTTGGCTGAATCTGGGCTGAAAGTATATCCCGGTACACTTCAGAATTCATCCGGCTACTCTTGTCTGCTGTTATGTCATCAATAAACACAAGTGACCCAGTGCCATTGAAAGCAATGCATACCCATGCCATCACGTTGCCTCCACCATGTTTTACAGAGGATGTGGTGTGCCTTGGATCATGTGCCGTTCCCTTTCTTCTCCAAACTTTTTTCTTCCCATCATTCTGGTACAGGTTGATCTTTGTCTCATCTGTCCATAGAATACTTTTCCAGAACTGAGCTGGCTTCATGAGGTGTTTTTCAGCAAATTTAACTGTGGCCTGTCTATTTTTGGAATTGATGAATGGTTTGCATCTAGATGTGAACCCTTTGTATTTACTTTCATGGAGTCTTCTCTTTACTGTTGACTTAGAGACAGATACACCTACTTCACTGAGAGTGTTCTGGACTTCAGTTGATGTTGTGAATGGGTTCTTCTTCACCAAAGAAAGTATGCGCCGATCATCCACCACTGTTGTCATCCGTGGACGCCCAGGCCTTTTTGAGTTCCCAAGCTCACCAGTCAATTCCTTTTTTCTCAGAATGTACCCGACTGTTGATTTTGCTACTCCAAGCATGTCTGCTATCTCTCTGATGGATTTTTTCTTTTTTTTCAGCCTCAGGATGTTCTGCTTCACCTCAATTGAGAGTTCCTTAGACCGCATGTTGTCTGGTCACAGCAACAGCTTCCAAATGCAAAACCACACACCTGTAATCAACCCCAGACCTTTTAACTACTTCATTGATTACAGGTTAACGAGGGAGACGCCTTCAGAGTTAATTGCAGCCCTTAGAGTCCCTTGTCCAATTACTTTTGGCCCCTTGAAAAAGAGGAGGCTATGCATTACAGCGCTATGATTCCTAAACCCTTTCTCCGATTTGGATGTGAAAACTCTCATATTGCAGCTGGGAGTGTGCACTTTCAGCCCATATTATATATATAATTGTAGTTCTGAACATGTTTTTGTAAGCAGCTAAAATAAGAAAACTTGTGTCACTGTCCAAATATTTCTGGACCTAACTGTATGTCCACTCCCAGCTACTCTTCCCGGTACCGCCACCCACGCTCTGGTTGTGTGTAGAATCCCTGGACACGTTCAATGGCTGCAGGACCTGGCGATGATCAGCTAATGCGTTCACCTGACGGAATCAGCTGACAGTATAAGTCCAGCGGTGAGGCTGGATTTTTACCGCCCAAACGGCTAAACTATCAGCTGATACCGTCAGGAGACTTCATAAGATGATTACCGCCGGCTCCTGCAACGATCAGACGGGAGTCTACCCAGAAGTGAGTAGGGTTTTTTTTTTTGCACTGATGCATCAGATGATTGTATAAAAGCCGTTTATACAATCAGCTGATGTGTCATGTGATTCAAGCCCTTGAACCTGACACATCATCTGATCGGTATGCCTTCCAGCAAACCGATCAGATGATGAGATCTGGATTGGACGCGCGGGACCCTTGACCCAGGATTACAGCGGAGGGGGGTTCTTTAGTTCAATAAAGATGGAGTCACTAATTGTGTTGTGTTTTATTTCTAATAAAAATATTTTTCTGTGTGTTGTTTTTTTTTATCTTTACTAGAAATTCATGGTGGCCATGTCTATTTTGGCATGACCCCATGAGTTTCGGGCTTAGTATCATCTGAGAATACAAAGCTGGTATTAACCCCTTTATTACCCAGCGAGCCATCGCCATCACGGCCACTGGACGAGCCGGATATAGTGCCTGGAAATGGCGCTTAGAAACATTGCGCCATTTTCAGAGGTGACTGTGGGCTGCTTTACCTGACTGGCGATCAAAATACGTCGGGAGCCCACGCATTTTTTTTTTTAACTATTTTTTTAAATAAAACAAAAAAAATGAATGGGCTTCCCTGTATTTTGATTGCCAGCCAAGGTAATGCCAGACAGATGGGGGTGGCAACCCGTAGCTGTCTGCTTTATCTGCGCTGATAATCAAAAATACTGCGGAGTGCTACGTCATTTTTTTAATGATTTATTTTTACAGTACTGTGATGTCAGGCAATCAAAATACCGGGAAGCCCATTTTTTTTATTTAAATAAATAATTTAAAAAAAAATACATGGGCTCCCGCTGCATTTTTTGTATTGCCAGCTAAGGGTAATCTAAGCAGCTACTGGCTGCTAACCCCCACTGCTTGGTGTTACCTTTACTGGCAATGGAAAATCCAGAGAAACATTTTGTTTTTTCTTTAAGTTTTTTGCCAAAAAACTAAAAAAAAAAAAAAAAAAAAAAAAAATTGACATGGGCTTCGCCATATTTTTGTATGCTAGCCAGGTACAGAAGGCTGGTACGGCTGCCCCCAACCCCCAGCTCCCTATTTGGGCCCGGCTAGGAACTAAAAATATAGGGAAGCCCTTTTTTTAATTATTTCATGAATTTCATGAAATAATTTAAAAAAAACAATGACATGGGCTTCGCCCCATTTTTGTATCCAGCCAAGTACAACAAGGCACCTGGGGATTGGAATCGGCGGCACAAGTTGGCCCAAGCTTTCTGGGCCCCTCCGCTGCAAAATGCAGTCCGCAGCCGCCCCAGAAAATACCCCTTTCATAGAAGCGCCATCATCTGGCACTGTATCCAACTCTGCCAGCGGCCCTGATGCCGGGTGGCTCGCTGGGTAATAAGGGGCTAATACTAGCTTTGTTTTACTAGCTAGTATTAAGCCAGAGATTCTTAATGTCAGGCAAGTTTGACCCGGCCATTAAGAATCTCCAATAAAGGGTTAAAAAAAAGACACAACACAGAGAAAAAATACTTTAATAGAAATAAATACACAGACACACTTAGAGACTCCATGTTTATTACTCCCTCTCACCCCTTCCACGATCCTGGTCTTCTGTCTTCTTTCTCCTTCAATACATGCAGCTCTAATACATCAGATAGCACAGGGGAGGAAGACGCTCCTCCTCCCCCGTGCAGTCTAATCACTGAATGAGTGAGCAGAGGCTGCGGGTTGGTAAGCAATGACGTCACCGCTGCCACCATTGCAATAGTAACCTGACAGGCGGGTTACTATAGCAACGGTGATCTCCGATAACCTGATTCCCGGCATCGCTATTCACCGGCTGTGGCATCCAGTCCCTGCATGTGGGCTCACTCTGTAAAAAGCGCCGACATGCAGGAACGGGGAGCCAAGCATGTGCCCGAGTATCTTGCCGGTACTCGCCGAGTATACTGAGTACGGAGATGCTCGGGCGAGCATCGCATACTGGCGACATGCACTGACAGGACCTAGCATGACATCATAGCCATGTGACTAGTCTGTAGCCAATGAGATAATACACATCTGACTGGTCACATGCTATGACATCACGGAAAGGTCCTATCCTCAGTGCTTTTTACCAGGAGGGCATAATGATGATCGGAAGGAGAAGCGGTGGGAGACAGAGTCTGCAGGATGCGTCGCGGGACCTGTAAGTATAATGGCAATGTTTATTATTAACTGTATGTGTATATGTATAATATGTTTGTGTTTGCCTGCCATTGTTTTCAATGGGGTTTGAAAGTGTTCATCGAAAGTTCGTTGAAAGTTCGATGAACACACCCACCGTTCGACGTACCGAACCGAACTCGAACACTAGGGGAGTGGCTCATCTCTATTCTTTACATGATTCAGATGCTGCTGCCACTGTATACAATACCACCATCTCTTCAGTTCTCGAATCAGATGCTTCCCTCACACACACCAAAACCCGCACAATCAACAAGCAACCCTGACACACGAGTCAGACTAAAGAACTAAGACGGGCTTCCAGAATTCCTGAGCGCAGATGGAAGAGGTCTCTTTCCACTGAGTATTTCATTGTATATGAAGAGTCCCTCACCACTTTCAAGTCCACTCTCACTGCTGCAAAAAAAAACTATTTCTCAACCCTCATATCCTCTTCTCTCTCACAATCCTAAACAGCTATTCAACACTTTCAATTCTCTCCTCCATCCTCCAGCACCACCTCCCTCTCCTCTCATCTCAGCTGAAGATTTTGCCTCTTTCTTTAAGCAGAAGATTTACAACATCAGAGCAAGCTTTGGCCCACAATCACCACATCCCCGCAACATAGCCACTCAGCCCTCATCCTCCAAATCCAGCTTTTCCACCATGACAGAAAATCATCTTTCCACTCTACTCTCAAGATCACATCTAACCACCTGTGCAGTTGACCCACTCCCATCGCACCTCATCCCCAACATCACCGCAGTCCTCATCCCAACCCTAACCCATCTATCACTAAAAATTGGTGTATTCCCTTCATGCTTTAAACATGCTTCGATCACACACATCCTCAAAATGCCCTCCCTTGACCCATCCTCTGTGTCTAGCTACCGCCCCATATCATTTTTCCCCTATGCCTCAAAACTACTGGAACAGCATGTCCATCTTGAATTGTCCTCATACCTCTCCTCCTGCTTCATCTTTGACCGGTTACAATCTGGCTTTTGACCGCATCACTCTACTGAAACTGCCCTAACCAAAGTCACAAATGACCTATTAACCGCCAAAGCCAAGCGATACTACTCTCTCCACCTCCTCCTGAA
This sequence comes from Anomaloglossus baeobatrachus, assembly GCF_048569485.1. Classification (NCBI taxonomy): domain Eukaryota; kingdom Metazoa; phylum Chordata; class Amphibia; order Anura; family Aromobatidae; genus Anomaloglossus; species Anomaloglossus baeobatrachus. The sequence continues at coordinate 513,257,140 of NC_134353.1, forward strand.
CTCCTACTACAGATTCTCTCATCTCTGGGCATCACAGACTTGGCCCTATCTTGGATCTCCTCATATCTAACCAACCAAACTTTCAGCGTCTCCCATTCTCACACCACTTCCTCATGTCACTCCCTATCTGTCGGTGTCCCCCAAGGTTCAGTTCTTGGACCCTTGCTGTTTTCCATCTACACCCTCAGCCTGGAACAGCTCATAGACTCCCATGGCTTTCAGTATCATCTCTATGCTGATGACACACAGATCTACCTCTCTGGATCTGGATCTGGACAGATCTGGACCTGACATTACCTCCCTACTAACCAAAATTCCACAATGTCTGTCTGCTATTTCATCCTTCTTCTCTGCGCGATTCCTAAAGCTTAACATGGACAAAACAGAATTCATTGTCTTTCCTCCTCCTCACTCAACTTCTCCAACAAGCCTATCCATCAAAGTTGATGGCTGCTTACTCTCCCCAGTCTCACAAGCTCATTGCCTTGGAGTAACCCTCGAATCTGCTCTATCCTTTAAGTCACACATCCAATCCCTCTTCACCTCATGTAGACTACAACTCAAAAATATCTCCTGGATCTGTGCTTTCCTTAACCAAGAATCAGCAAAAACATTGCTGCATGCCCTCATCATCTCCCGCCTCGACTACTGCAACCTCCTGCTCCGTGGTCTCCCTTCCAACACTCTTGCACCTCTCCAATCTATCCTGAATTCTGAGGCCCGCTTAATCCACCTCTCCCCTCGTTATTGTCCAGCCTCGCCACTCTGCCAATCCCTTCACTGGCTTCCCATCGCCCAAAGACTCCAGTTCAAAACATTAACCATGACATACTAAGTCACCCACAACCTGTCTCCTCCTTACATCTGTGACCTAGTCTCCTGGTACTTACCTGCACGCAACTTCAGATCCTGACAAGAGCTCCTTCTCTACTCCTCTCTTATCTCCTCTTCCCACAATCGTATAAAAGATTTCTCACGTGTGTGACGCCCTTGACTAGCTAGGTTGTTACAGGTAGGCCATTACACAAACCCCCCCCCCCTTTAGTAAGGTGACAGCAGCCAAACTACGAAACCCTTGTCACCCCCCTCTGGGTTTGATGTTCACACCAGGGGGGCGGAGCCAGGCGATTGGCTCTGCCCACCGAGGAGTTCACAGGCCCTAACGCAGGAAAAACAGGTATGTTCCCCGTGGGGAGCAGAGCAGAGTAGAGTTGAGCTTTGACAGTGAAGTGGAGTGAAGTTTAAGGGCAGACCTGTGCCTAGGTCTGCCATAGTCTACACCAGGTGTCTGGGTTGGAGCCCAGTCACCTCTGGCAAGGAGACAGACGGTGGTGGCCGCCTGCAGGAGCTGGGATTACAGCCAGTGGAACCGTAGGGACCGGGGACGGGCGGTGGCCCGCCGGTACCAAACCGGGGAACCGATTGGAAACCGCAGCACCAGGATGGGTACTTAGACCCAGTACGAGGCCCAGAAACAACCAGGCTGAGTCAAATCAACTGATTGAGGACTGGACTTTAGGACCTTTCCCACCTAAGACCCGACTGAAGACAACAGCCCAACCATTAGGGTAAAGCCACCGCCCAGGTATAGAGACTAGAGTTGAGCGCGGTTCGCGGTTCGAGGTTCTCCAGTTCTAGGCTCGAGTGATTTTGGGGCCTGTTCTAGATCGAACTAGAACTCGAGCTTTTTGCAAAAGCTCGATAGTTCTAGAAACGTTCGAGAACGGTTCTAGCAGCAAAAAAACAGCTAATTCCTAGCTTGGTTTCCGATGTAATAGTGTAAGTCACTCTGTGAATCACACTATTATGACATTTCAGTGTATAGTGTGCGTGAACAGCGCCTTCAGATCACTGCTGTTTCTATAATGGCGATCGCCATTTTTTTTTTTTCCTTGTCTTCCTTCCCTAAGCGCGCGCGTGTAGTGGGGTGGGCCAGCATGTCAGCCAATCCCAGACACACACACAGCTAAGTGGACTTTTAGCCAGAGAAGCAACGGCATGTGTGATAGGATGTCCATGTCACATGTCCCTGCATTATAAAACCGGACATTTTCCTCCAGGACGCCATTATCTCTTCTGCGTCTTTGGTGTCAGACATCACTGTCGCAGCTCCGTCCTCCTGAGTCCTATCGCCGATACAGCTGTATGCGCTCCATACACAGCGTTAGACAGCTTAGGGAGAGCACTTTCTATCAGTCCTTTTAAGAGCTCAAACCGGCAGGGTCAGAGCCATAGGTGACAGGTCCTGAAAACAGCGACAGCGTCTGTGTAGCCAAGGTCAGGGATTTCCTCCCTGCATTTCCCTATTAGGAGGGAATAGAAAGGCAGGCTTCCATTCCTCTACCCAGAGCCCCACAATCCTGGCACTGTACCCTCCTGTCCTTTGCACACTCCAACTCATTATAACTAAGCCATTATACTAGCAAACACTCAGTGTACCTAGTGGCATCCTAAACGTGGCTATTGGACTTTGCTATAGTCCCACTAGTGCAAAGACATTTGCAGCACCTCTGCCTGCATTGCACACTCCAACTCATTATAACTAAGCCATTATACTAGCAAACACTCAGTGTACCTAGTGGCATCCTAAACGTGGCAATTGGACTTTGCTATAGTCCCACTAGTGCAAAGACATTTGCAGCACCTCTGCCTGCATTGCACACTCCAACTCATTATAACTAAGCCATTATACTAGAAAACACTCAGTGTACCTAGTGGCATCCTAAACGTGGCTATTGGACTTTGCTATAGTCACACTAGTGCAAAGACATTTGCAGCACCTCTGCCTGCATTGCACACTACAACTCATTATAACTAAGCCATTATACTAGCAAACACTCAGTGTACCTAGTGGCATCCTAAACGTGGCAATTGGACTTTGCTATAGTCCCACTAGTGCAAAGACATTTGCAGCACCTCTGCCTGCATTGCACACTCCAACTCATTATAACTAAGCCATTATACTAGCAAACACTCAGTGTACCTAGTGGCATCCTAAACGTGGCTATTGGACTTTGCTATAGTCACACTACTGCAAAGACATTTGCAGCACCTCTGCCTGCATTGCACACTACAACTCATTATAACTAAGCCATTATACTAGCAAACACTCAGTGTACCTAGTGGAATCCTAAACGTGGCTATTGGACTTTGCTATAGTCACACTAGTGCAAAGACATTTGCAGCACCTCTGCCTGCATTGCACACTCCAACTCATTATAACTAAGCCATTATACTAGCAAACACTCAGTGTACCTAGTGGCATCCTAAACGTGGCAAATGGACTTTGCTATAGTCCCACTAGTGCAAAGACATTTGCAGCACCTCTGCCTGCATTGCACACTCCAACTCATTATAACTAAGCCATTATACTAGCAAACACTCAGTGTACCTAGTGGCATCCTAAACGTGGCTATTGGACTTTGCTATAGTCACACTAGTGCAAAGACATTTGCAGCACCTCTGCCTGCATTGCACACTCCAACTCATTATAACTAAGCCATTATACTAGCAAACACTCAGTGTACCTAGTGGCATCCTAAACGTGGCTATTGGACTTTGCTATAGTCCCACTAGTGCAAAGACATTTGCAGCACCTCTGCCTGCATTGCACACTCCAACTCATTATAACTAAGCCATTATACTAGCAAACACTCAGTGTACCTAGTGGCATCCTAAACGTGGCTATTGGACTTTGCTATAGTCACACTAGTGCAAAGACATTTGCAGCACCTCTGCCTGCATTGCACACTACAACAAATTATAACTAAGCCATTATACTAGCAAACACTCAGTGTACCTAGTGGCATCCTAAACGTGGCTATTGGACTTTGCTATAGTCACACTAGTGCAAAGACATTTGCAGCACCTCTGCCTGCATTGCACACTACAACTCATTATAACTAAGCCATTATACTAGCAAACACTCAGTGTACCTAGTGGCATCCTAAACGTGGCTATTGGACTTTGCTATAGTCACACTAGTGCAAAGACATTTGCAGCACCTCTGCCTGCATTGCACACTCCAACTCATTATAACTAAGCCATTATACTAGCAAACACTCAGTGTACCTAGTGGCATCCTAAACGTGGCTATTGGACTTTGCTATAGTCACACTAGTGCAAAGACATTTGCGGCACCTCTGCCTGCATTGCACACTCCAACTCATTATAACTAAGCCATTATACTAGCAAACACTCAGTGTACCTAGTGGCATCCTAAATGTGGCTATTGGACTTTGCTATAGTCACACTAGTGCAAAGACATTTGCAGCACCTCTGCCTGCATTGCACACTCCAACTCATTATAACTAAGCCATTATACTAGCAAACACTCAGTGTACCTAGTGGCATCCTAAACGTGGCTATTGGACTTTGCTATAGTCACACTAGTGCAAAGACATTTGCAGCACCTCTGCCTGCATTGCACACTCCAACTCATTATAACTAAGCCATTATACTAGCAAACACTCAGTGTACCTAGTGGCATCCTAAACGTGGCTATTGGACTTTGCTATAGTCACACTAGTGCAAAGACATTTTCAGCACCTCTGCCTGCATTGCACACTACAACTCATTATAACTAAGCCATTATACTGGCAAACACTCAGTGTACCTAGTGGCATCCTAAACGTGGCTATTGGACATTTTGTCTAGTCACACTAGTGCAAAGACATTTGCAGCACCTCTGCCTGTATTGCACACTACAACTCATTATAACTAAGCCATTATAATAGCAATTTTTGCTGCCAGTTTAAGGGCCGTAGTTGCATTGTCAGGGATATTTATTCTTTATTATTCTGCTGTTAATAAAGCTAGACCACCGCTGCAATCTACACCACCTCTCAATTTTTACTACCACATTTTCAGTGCACAATCTTGTCGCAATCAACATGAGTGGCAAAATGACAGATGCTGGTGGAAAGGGGAAGAGGCGTGGTGGAAAAGGCAAAAAAGGTTTTGTCCGTGGGGAAGGTGGCAAAGCTCCATTATCATCTGCTGAAGATAGACCATCTACCAGCAAAAGTAAGATGTCTACTACTTACCGTGGACAATCCGATGTGCTCCCTTTTTTACGGACACGAACAACAGGAACAAAGGTAGATGATGGCCAAAAAAGGAAAATGCTTGAATGGATCTCAAGTGGTCCAACAAGTGCCCTCTCAGCCACTTCAAGTACCGCATCCAAAAAACACCAGTCCTCTGAGTTGTCATCCCAATCAAACTTGCTTTCTCCCAGCTCTGAAGTCTCCATCAGCCCTGCACAGTATGGTGGAACTGAGAAGGCTGAGTCTGCAGAGCTGTTCAGTCACACTATAGCCTGGGAATCAGAGGTCTGCTCCCAAGCTACAGTGAGTACAGAACAGGAAATGGTCTGCAGTGATGCCCAGAACCTTTGTGACTCTGATTCAGGCCGTGAGGACCAAGTTTCTGAGCATAATGTTGACCCTTTGTCACAAACTGTAACACCTGTGGTTATAGACAATGAGGAACATACTGATGAAGATGAGACGCAGATACCCGATTGGGACGACAACTTAAATATTCTGTCAGGGCAAGAAGAGGCTCGGTCTGAGGGGGAGGGGAGTGCAAACACAACAATTGATGATGAAGTTCTAGATCCCACCTACTGTCAACCCACAGTCAGGCACTCGAGGAGGTCAACAGAGGTGGTGGAGGAGGATGCAACTGATGACGAAGTTACCTTGCGCCTTCCTGGACAGAGTCGGAGTACTGGTAGCACGTCTACAACTGCATCCTCAGCCACCACTCTGCCTCTGAGCATTATTCGAGGTGGATCAACAGGTCGCATGGCCTCTAAGCCTTGCCTAGCCTGGTCCTTTTTTGACATAGAAAAAGATCGCCCAAATTATGTGATCTGTAAAATTTGTCATGGTTCTCTTAGTAGAGGTCAAAACCTCAGCAGTTTGACAACTTCTTCCATGAATCGTCACATGAATAAATATCATATGGCCCGGTGGGAAGCTCACCGTGCTGCAATGCGGCCTAGGGGAGCGAACCATTCACCGCCTGCCCCTTCCAGTGCATCCGCGCGCTCGTCATGTTCTAGGACTGTGGGGACAGCTGTCACACCTGGTTTTCCACCCACAACTTCCACCACTGTAACCGCAACAGGCAGTTTGCTTGGTAGGTCGTCAGTTGGTTTGGAAGGGGAAACAAGTGAGTGTGTACAGCTCTCTCAAACATCGATAGCACCAACGTTGGATGAAGGCAACATCATGTCTCCGCCTGCACTTTCCTCACAAACCTGCATTTTTCCAGGGACACCCTACTCAACACCGTCTACACACAGTAGCCAGATCTCTGTCCCTCAGATGTGGTCAAATAAAAGGCCACTTCCTGCGACCCATGACAAAGCTAAGAGGTTGACTCTATCCCTCTGTAAGCTGTTGGCTACAGAAATGCTGCCTTTCCGCCTAGTGGACACACAGGATTTTAGAGACCTTATGTCTGTCGCTGTGCCCCAGTACCAGATGCCTAGTCGCCACTACTTCTCTAAGAAAGGTGTGCCCGCGCTACACCAGCATGTCACACACAACATCACCGCTTCATTGAGAAACTCTGTTTGTGAACGGGTGCATTTCACCACCGATACTTGGACCAGTAAGCATGGACAGGGACGTTACATGTCGCTCACTGGGCACTGGGTAACTATGGTGATAGATGGTGAAGGGTCTGCTGCACAAGTCTTGCCGTCCCCACGACTTGTGTGTCAATCCTCTGTCTGTCCAAGTTCCGCCACTGCTTCTGCATCCTCCACCTCATCTGGGTCCTCCACCTCCGCCCCAAGCCTGCCTGGTCAGGCCACCAGCGTTCTCACTGCGCAGAATGAATCACGCACCCCTCATTACTATGCTGGCAGCAGAGCGCAACGGCATCAGGCGGTCTTTAGCTTGACATGTCTTGGGAATAAGAGTCACACAGCTGAGGAGTTGTGGTCAGCTCTGCGGTCCGAGTTTAATAAATGGTTGTCTCCACTCAACCTGCAGCCTGGTAAGGCCGTGTGCGACAATGCTGCAAACCTGGGTGCGGCCCTTCGCCTGGGCAAGGTGACACACGTACCTTGTATGGCTCACGTGTTGAACCTTGTCGTGCAGCAATTTTTAACACAGTATCCCGGCCTAGATGGCCTTCTGAACAGGGCACGAAAACTGTCTGCTCACTTCCGCCGTTCAAGCGCCGCAGCTGAGCGACTTGCATCGCTCCAGAATTCTTTCGGCCGGCCGGTTCATCGCCTGAAATGCGATGTGGCGACACGCTGGAATTCAACTCTCCACATGTTACAGCGACTGTGGCAGCACCGCCGTGCCCTGGTGCAATACGTCATGACGTATAGCCTGGGCCAACGAGATGCAGAGGTGGGGCAGATCACCCTGATGGAGTGGTCTCAGATCAAGGACCTATGCACCCTTCTGCACAATTTCGACATGGTGACGAATATGTTTAGCGCTGACAATGCCATTATCAGCATGACGATTCCAGTCATTTACATGCTGGAACACACGCTAAACACTATTCGGAGTCAGGGGGTGGGACAACAGGAAGGGGATGAACTACAGGAGGATTCATATGCGCAAGACACAACAACATCACCAAGGTCCAGACGTTCATCATCACCAAGGCGCCAGGCATGGGAGCATGGGGGACAGGGATCAACAAGGGCGCATGGTAGCAGGCGAGATGTTGAGGAAGGTGCAGGAGGACATGAAGAAATGGAGGACGAACTGTCCATGGACATGGAAGACTCAGCAGATGAGGGAGACCTTGGTCAAATTTCAGTTGAAAGAGGTTGGGGGGAGATGTCAGAGGAAGAAAGAATGGTTAGCACCTCTATGCCACAAACACAGCGTGGACTTGGTCCGCATAGCTGCGCAAGACACATGAGTGCCTTCTTGTTGCACTACCTCCAACATGACCCTCGTATTGTCAAAATTAGAAGTGATGATGACTACTGGCTTGCCACACTATTAGATCCCCGGTACAAGTCCAAATTTTGTGACATAATTCCAGCCATAGAAAGGGACGCACGTATGCAGGAGTATCAGCAGAAGCTGTTACTCGATCTTAGATCCGCTTTTCCACCAAACAACCGTGCAGGTGCAGGGAGTGAATCTCCCTGTTGTAACTTGACAAACATGGGACGGTCTCGTCATCTTCAACAGTCTACATGTACCAGTAGGACCGTATCTGGTGCTGGTAACAGCAATTTTATGGAATCTTTTCATAATTTTTTTAGACCCTCCTTTGCAAGGCCACCAGAGACAACAAGTCTGACACATAGTCAACGGCTGGAGAGGATGATACAGGAGTATCTACAAATGAACATCGATGCCATGACTTTGCAAATGGAGCCTTGCTCATTTTGGGCTTCAAATCTAGAAAAATGGCCAGAGCTATCCAGTTATGCCTTGGAGATTTTGTCGTGTCCAGCTGCCAGCGTTGTCTCTGAACGTGTCTTCAGTGCTGCTGGGTGTGTGCTGACAGATAAGCGCACGCGACTGTCCAGTGACAATGTGGACAGACTGACGTTCATCAAAATGAACAAGTCATGGATCCAGAAGGAATTTACTACCCCGGTGTCATCCTGGGGAGAGTAAATGTTTGTGGATTTGGAATGTGCTTGATGCAAATCAAAACATCCTGTTTGCAACTAGGGCACAAGTGCTACCACTGATGGGGTGGGTGTCTGTGTGGCCCAATTTTTTGAAAAAAGGGAGACTCCGCTTGGAGTAACCCTGGCTTGCTGTGTTTTTAAAAGAAGCCAAGATGAACAGAGCTGGGATCAGGAAAGACTTTGCTACCTACCCCGGTGTTATCCTGGGGACGGTTAAGAATAGCGTATTTTTGAATGTGCTTGATGCAAATCTAGCTGTGAAGTGTACAACTAGGGCACAAGTGCTGCCACTGAATGGGTGGGTGTGTGTGGGGCACAATTTTTGGAAAAAAGGGAGACTCCGCTTGGAGTAACCCTTGCTTGCTGTGTTTTTAAAAGAGGCCAAGATGAACAGAGCTGGGATCAGGAAAGACTTTGCTACCTACCCCGGTGTCATCCTAGGGACGGTTAAGAATAGCGTATTTTTGAATGTGCTTGATGCAAATCTAGCTGTGAAGTGTACAACTAGGGCACAAGTGCTGCCACTGAATGGGTGGGTGTGTGTGGGGCACAATTTTTGGAAAAAAGGGAGACTCCGCTTGGAGTAACCCTTGCTTGCTGTGTTTTTAAAAGAAGCCAAGATGAACAGAGCTGGGATCAGGAAAGACTTTGCTACCTACCCCGGTGTCATCCTGGGGACGGTTAAGAATAGCGTATTTTTGAATGTGCTTGATGCAAATCTAGCTGTGAAGTGTACAACTAGGGCACAAGTGCTGCCACTGAATGGGTGGGTGTGTGTGGGGCACAATGTTTGGAAAAAAGGGAGACTCCGCTTGGAGTAACCCTTGCTTGCTGTGTTTTTAAAAGAAGCCAAGATGAAGAGAGCTGGGATCAGGAAAGACTTTGCTACCTACCCCGGTGTCATCCTGGGGACGGTTAAGAATAGCGTATTTTTGAATGTGCTTGATGCAAATCTAGCTGTGAAGTGTACAACTAGGGCACAAGTGCTGCCACTGAATGGGTGGGTGTGTGTGGGGCACAATTTTTGGAAAAAAGGGAGACTTCACTTGGAGTAACCCTTGCTTACATTGTTTTTAAAAGAAGCCAAGATGAACAAGTCATGGTTCAGCAAAGATTTTATCTACCTACCCCGGTGTCATGCTGGGGACTGTTAATTATGGCGTATTTTTTAATGTGCTTGATGCAAATCAAAACATCCTGTTTGCAACTAGGGCCCAAGTGCTGCCACTGATGGGGTGGCTGTCTGTGTGGCCCAATTTTTTGAAAAAAGGGAGACTCCGCTTGGAGTAACCCTTGCTTGCTGTGTTTTTAAAAGAAGCCAAGATAAACAGAGATGGGATCAGGAAAGACTTTGCTACCTACCCCGGTGTCATCCTGGGGACGGTTAAGAATAGCGTATTTTGGAATGTGCTTGATGCAAATCTAGCTGTGAAATGTACAACTAGGGCACAAGTGCTGCCACTGAATGGGTGGGTGTGTGTGGGACACAATTTTTGGAAAAAAGGGAGACTTCGCTTGGAGTAACCCTTGCTTGCTGTGTTTTTAAAAGAAGCCAAGATGAACAGAGCTGGGATCAGGAAAGACTTTGCTACCTACCCCGGTGTCATCCTGGGGACGGTTAAGAATAGCGTATTTTTGAATGTGCTTGATGCAAATCTAGCTGTGAAGTTCACAACTAGGGCACAAGTGCTGCCACTGAATGGGTGGGTGTGTGTGGGACACAATTTTTGGAAAAAAGGGAGACTTCGCTTGGAGTAACCCTTGCTTGCTGTGTTTTTAAAAGAAGCCAAGATGAACAGAGCTGGGATCAGGAAAGACTTTGCTACCTACCCCGGTGTCATCCTGGGGACGGTTAAGAATAGCGTATTTTTGAATGTGCTTGATGCAAATCTAGCTGTGAAGTTCACAACTAGGGCACAAGTGCTGCCACTGAATGGGTGGGTGTGTGTGGGGCACAATTTTTTGAAAAAAGGGAGACTCCGCTTGGAGTAACCCTTGCTTGCTGTGTTTTTAAAAGAAGCCAAGATGAACAGAGCTGGGATCAGGAAAGACTTTGCTACCTACCCCGGTGTCATCCTGGGGACGGTTAAGAATAGCGTATTTTTGAATGTGCTTGATGCAAATCTAGCTGTGAAGTGTACAACTAGGGCACAAGTGCTGCCACTGAATGGGTGGGTGTGTGTGGGGCACAATTTTTGGAAAAAAGGGAGACTCCGCTTGGAGTAACCCTTGCTTGCTGTGTTTTTAAAAGAGGCCAAGATGAACAGAGCTGGGATCAGGAAAGACTTTGCTACCTACCCCGGTGTCATCCTGGGGACGGTTAAGAATAGCGTATTTTTGAATGTGCTTGATGCAAATCTAGCTGTGAAGTTCACAACTAGGGCACAAGTGCTGCCACTGAATGGGTGGGTGTGTGTGGGGCACAATTTTTTGAAAAAAGGGAGACTCCGCTTGGAGTAACCCTTGCTTGCTGTGTTTTTAAAAGAAGCCAAGATGAACAGAGCTGGGATCAGGAAAGACTTTGCTACCTACCCCGGTGTCATCCTGGGGACGGTTAAGAATAGCGTATTTTTGAATGTGCTTGATGCAAATCTAGCTGTGAAGTGTACAACTAGGGCACAAGTGCTGCCACTGAATGGGTGGGTGTGTGTGGGGCACAATTTTTGGAAAAAAGGGAGACTCCGCTTGGAGTAACCCTTGCTTGCTGTGTTTTTAAAAGAAGCCAAGATGAACAGAGCTGGGATCAGGAAAGACTTTGCTACCTACCCCGGTGTCATCCTGGGGACGGTTAAGAATAGCGTATTTTTGAATGTGCTTGATGCAAATCTAGCTGTGAAGTGTACAACTAGGGCACAAGTGCTGCCACTGAATGGGTGGGTGTGTGTGGGGCACAATTTTTGGAAAAAAGGGAGACTTCGCTTGGAGTAACCCTTGCTTACATTGTTTTTAAAAGAAGCCAAGATGAACAAGTCATGGTTCAGCAAAGACTTTATCTACCTACCCCGGTGTCATGCTGGGGACGGTTAATTATGGCGTATTTTTGAATGTGCTTGATGCAAATCAAAACATCCTGTTTGCAACTAGGGCACAAGTGCTGCCACTGATGGGGTGGGTGTCTGCGTGGCCCAATTTTTTGAAAAAAGGGAGACTCCGCTTGGAGTAACCCTTGCTTACATTGTTTTTAAAAGAACCCAAGATGAACAAGTCATGGTTCAGCAAAGACTTTATCTACCTACCCCGGTGTCATGCTGGGGACGGTTAATTATGGCGTATTTTTGAATGTGCTTGATGCAAATCAAAACATCCTGTTTGCAACTAGGGCACAAGTGCTGCCACTGATGGGGTGGGTGTCTGTGTGGCCCAATTTTTGGAAAAAAGGGAGACTCCGCTTGGAGTAACCCTTGCTTACATTGTTTTTAAAAGAAGCCAAGATGAACAAGTCATGGTTCAGCAAAGACTTTGCTACCTACCCCGGTGTCATCCTGGGGACGGTTAAGAATAGCGTATTTTTGAATGTGCTTGATGCAAATCTAGCTGTGAAGTGTACAACTAGGGCACAAGTGCTGCCACTGAATGGGTGGGTGTGTGTGGGGCACAATTTTTGGAAAAAAGGCAGACTTCTCTTGGAGTAACCCTTGCTTACATTGTTTTTAAAAGAAGCCAAGATGAACAAGTCATGGTTCAGCAAAGACTTTATCTACCTACCTCGGTGTCATGCTGGGGACGGTTAATTATGGCGTATTTTTGAATGTGCTTGATGCAAATCAAAACATCCTGTTTGCAACTAGGGCACAAGTGCTGCCACTGATGGGGTGGGTGTCTGTGTGGCCCAATTTTTTGAAAAAAGGGAAACTCCGCTTGGAGTAACCCTTGCTTACATTGTTTTTAAAAGAAGCCAAGATGAACAAGTCATGGTTCAGCAAAGACTTTGCTACCTACCCCGGTGTCATCCTGGGGACGGTTAAGAATAGCGTATTTTTGAATGTGCTTGATGCAAATCTAGCTGTGAAGTGTACAACTAGGGCACAAGTGCTGCCACTGAATGGGTGGGTGTGTGTGGGGCACAATTTTTGGAAAAAAGGGAGACTTCGCTTGGAGTAACCCTTGCTTACATTGTTTTTAAAAGAAGCAAAGATGAACAAGTCATGGTTCAGCAAAGACTTTATCTACCTACCCCGGTGTCATGCTGGGGACGGTTAATTATGGCGTATTTTTGAATGTGCTTGATGCAAATCAAAACATCCTGTTTGCAACTAGGGCACAAGTGCTGCCACTGATGGGGTGGGTGTCTGTGTGGCCCAATTTTTTGAAAAAAGGGAGACTCCGCTTGGAGTAACCCTTGCTTACATTGTTTTTAAAAGAAGCCAAGATGAACAAGTCATGGTTCAGCAAAGACTTTATCTACCTACCCCGGTGTCATGCTGGGGACGGTTAATTATGGCGTATTTTTGAATGTGCTTGATGCAAATCAAAACATCCTGTTTGCAACTAGGGCACAAGTGCTGCCACTGATGGGGTGGGTGTCTGTGTGGCCCAATTTTTTGAAAAAAGGGAAACTCCGCTTGGAGTAACCCTTGCTTACATTGTTTTTAAAAGAAGCCAAGATGAACAAGTCATGGTTCAGCAAAGACTTTGCTACCTACCCCGGTGTCATCCTGGGGACGGTTAAGAATAGCGTATTTTTGAATGTGCTTGATGCAAATCTAGCTGTGAAGTGTACAACTAGGGCACAAGTGCTGCCACTGAATGGGTGGGTGTGTGTGGGGCACAATTTTTGGAAAAAAGGGAGACTTCGCTTGGAGTAACCCTTGCTTACATTGTTTTTAAAAGAAGCCAAGATGAACAAGTCATGGTTCAGCAAAGACTTTATCTACCTACCCCAGTGTCATGCTGGGGACGGTTAATTATAGCGTATTTTTGAATGTGCTTGATGCAAATCAAACAATCCTGTTTGCAACTAGGGCCCAAGTGCTGCCACTGATGGGGTGGGTGTCTGTGTGGCCCAATTTTTTTAAAAAAGGGAGACTCCGCTTGGAGTAACCCTTGCTTGCTGTGTTTTTAAAAGAAGCCAAGATGAACAGAGCTGGGATCAGGAAAGACTTTGCTACCTACCCCGGTGTCATCCTGGGGACGGTTAAGAATAGCGTATTTTTGAATGTGCTTGATGCAAATCAAAACATCCTGTTTGCAACTAGGGCACAAGTGCTGCCACTGATGGGGTGGGTGTCTGTGTGGCCCAATTTTTTGAAAAAAGGGAGACTTCGCTTGGAGTAACCCTTGCTTACATTGTTTTTAAAAGAAGCCAAGATGAACAAGTCATGGTTCAGCAAAGACTTTATCTACCTACCCCGGTGTCATGCTGGGGACGGTTAATTATGGCGTATTTTTGAATGTGCTTGATGCAAATCAAAACATCCTGTTTGGAACTAGGGCACAAGTGCTGCCACTGATGGGGTGGGTGTCTGTGTGGCCCAATTTTTTGAAAAAAGGGAGACTCCGCTTGGAGTAACCCTTGCTTACATTGTTTTTAAAAGAAGCCAAGATGAACAGAGCTGGGATCAGAAAGACTTTGCTACCTACCCCGGTGTCATCCTGGGTACGGTTAAGAATAGCGTATTTTTGAATGTGCTTGATGCAAATCTAGCTGTGAAGTGTACAACTAGGGCACAAGTGCTGCCACTGAATGGGTGGGTGTGTGTGGGGCACAATTTTTGGAAAAAAAGGGAGACTCCGCTTGGAGTCACCTGCGGTGTTTTACATGATTTTAGAAGGGCATGCCATGCCTATATCTGTGTCTCATCCTCTTTTTTCTCGTTACGCTGTTTTGTTTTCACATGAGAATTTGTCCTTGTCACTTTCCCATGTGTTTGTGTTGTGTTGTGAGTTGTTTGTCACCTTTTGGACACCTTTGAGGGTGTTTTCTAGGTGTTTTTCTGTGTTTGTAATTGCCTGCCATTGTTTCCTATGCAGTTCGTGTTCGGTTCGTCGAACGTTCGACGAGCCGAACTCGAACGGGACCTCCGTTCGGCGAACCGACCTCGAGCTGAACCGGGACCGGTTTGCTCATCTCTAATAGAGACCCGACGGGCCAGTGTCTGCGGGCAAAAAGGGCTCTCCCGGCACATACCAAGCTGGGGAGCGGAGTACCGTTGCTCAGGCATAGGAGTCGACATTTCTACATAAGTGAGGTGCAGGAGAAAGGCGGAAACCACCAACCTGATAAGGGGAAAACCGCAACCGGCTGCGGGTACCGTTTACTATCTTGTTTGGTTTACCAGAGACTCCAGCGTGTTTGTAATAGTGAGTACAACAGTGGCTTCGGGTTCGCGCACCGCGCCGCACCGCACCAACACGCTAGCACGCATCCATTCCCCCGCCTCAGCACCTCGCTCGGGACCCCGGGACCATCATCCCCCTACCCACGGAGGGGTAAAAAAAAAGCTGCGCAACACCGTCCCCGGGAGCGTAGTCAATGGCAGCGGTGGTGTCCATCCATTCACCACAACCCATGGGTGGCATCACGAACTTAATCCCCAAACAACCACGGCCCCGGCCGTGGTCCTCTCCATCGAACACCACCCCTCACGTAGCGCCAGCAACTCCCTTTCAGAAGCAACGTGACCCCTGGGTCCATGAGGAGCTCGAGCCACCCACCGGCGAGCACGGATCCAAGCGGCTCAGCAGCCTGCCGAGCCCCGGGGCGGTACATGTGCCTCCCTTATACTCTGGAACGCTCTACCTCAGCATATCAGACTCTCCCCTACCATGGAAAGCTTCAAGAGGAACCTGAAGACCCATCTCTTCCAACAAGCCTATAACCTACAATAACCCCCAGTCCAGTACACCTCTGCGCAACCAGCCCTGTCCTCACCTATTGTACCCTCACCTGTTACATCTCGTGGCTCTCCTGAGGCAAGGACTGAGGCAGTCTCCCATTCCTTGCCTGCCACGAGCATTCCTGCTCAACAGCGCCGAAGGTCTGCCAGACTCTGCAGTGTGCAGGAGATACCTTCTCAGAGAGGCAGCAGAAGGGTGACACCTAGTGGTTCTCCTGTTACAAGGAGTGAAGCGGTCTCCCATTCCTGGCCTGCCGCAGACTCTCCTGCTCAGCGGCCCCGAAGGTCTGCGAGGCTGCGCAATGTGCAGAGGTTTACTGCTCAGGGAAGCAGTGAGATTCCCGTTATCTCTGCACATTGTGAGACCGAGGATCCCGCCTCTATTTCCCAGAGGCAGGAGGGTGAGCATGTGCAATGCGTGGTGGGTCCTGATTCGCTCACTGACGTCACACGGCTTGATGACAAGGCTGGTGACGTGGTGAATCCTGACTGGCCAGGCTGGGACGTCGTGGACCCTGATTGGGTCAAGTCCGTCATCTCCGCCTCGCGCCCGCCCTCGGGTGGAGCTGCACCTCCTTAAAAGCTCCCCCTGCCATCATGGCGGTGCGCGACCGTCCTTCTATGTTTGGATGTCTGGCAGCGTGCTGCCACGCCACTGCTCAGGCATTACTGTCTCTTGTGGGCTTGGCCCTTGCTGCTCCGGCAGTACCTCGTTTGCAGGCCGTGTTCCTGCCTTGCTGCTCCGGCAGTACCCCCGTCAAAAGGCTGTGTTCCTGTCCCAGGTGAGCTCCTCAAGTCTCCTTTGGACTCACCTGGTTATTGAAAGCACACGTGCGTGGGCACCTCTGTGCTACCCTCGTGCCATATTCTCGTGACTTCCACTGGCACACGTGCGTGGGCACCTCTGTGCTTCCCCGTGCAACAGGTACACCGAGCCGTGAGATCTGTGCCATACAACCCTCACGGGTTAGGGCAGATCGGTGTACATAGATCGTCTGTGACATTCCAGACGATCGCTAGCAGCAACCCGCTCACTCTTCACCCACCATAGCGGCGGTCCCTTACACCGCACAGTGGACCTTGACCGGCGGAAGCAGTCCATTTCTCATCTTGGCACGCTTCCCCGGGTCCCCCTCGTAACACTCACCCATTCCCTGTAGACTGTGAGCCCTCGCGGGTAGGGTCTTCTCTCCTCATTTACCAGTCTGTTTTGTATTGTTAATGATTGTTGTTCGTATACCCTTTTTCACTTGTAAAGCGCCATGGAATAAATGGCGCTATAATAATAAATAATAATAACAATAGTTACACACATCATACATACACACACAGACAAATTAGAGATATTTCTAGTATGTGGAAGCCGGCAGCAGCCTCACTCACCTCCCCCACTTCCAGCTCCTTCTGGGCATGTGGTTGTTCTGCGCTGGTTGGTGGCCATCGCAAACAGACATGGCTGCACACAGAGCACACTGACGCTGCTGTATATACATCACAGGAGAGGCTGGAGGCATACACATTATGGGGAGCATACAAATTACTGAGGAAGGGGGTTTACAGAAATAGGGGGGCATTAGGCAGCTCAAGATGGGGGCATTAGGCTCTGGGGTGGGGGGACCATACAGCTCTGGGGCAACATACAGCTTTGGAGAAGGGGGGCGAACAGCTCTGGGAGTATACAGCCCTGGCTGGGGGGACAAACAGCTCTGGGGTATACAGCACTGGGGTGTAGGAGATGACATGCAGCTCTGGGGGTATACAGCACTGGGGTTGGGGAACATACAGCTCTGGGGGTGTACAGCTCTGAGGGGTATACAGCTCTGAGGGGTATACAGCACTAGGGTGGGGGGGACATACTGCTCTGGGGGATAAAGTAGTATGCAGCCCCCATATTCCTCCATATAGTATAATGCATCCAATATTCCTCCATATAATATAATGCTCCACATAATATAATGCAGCCTCATATTACTCCATATAGTAGTATACAGAACCCATATTTCTCCATGTAGTGTTTTGAAGCCTCCATATTCCCCCATATAGTATAATGCACCACATATTGCTCCACGCAATATATGTCTGCCTCATTTTCCTCCATATAGTGTAATGAAGCCCCCATATTCCTCTATATAGTGTTATGCTGCCCCATATAATACAATGCACCCAATATTCATCCATATAATATAATGCACCCCATATTCCTCCACATAATATAATGCAGCCTCACGTTCCTCCATATAGTGTTATGAAGCCCCCATAGTCCTCCATATAGTGTTATGCATCCTCCCATATAGCACTATGCAGCCCCCATATAGCATTATGCAGCCCCCATATTGCAAGATGCAGCCCCCATATAACATCATGCAGCCCCATATGGCATTATGCACCCCCATATAGTACTATGCAGCTCCATATAGAACTATGCAGCCCCATATTGTATTAGGCCCCCTCATGTATTATACAGCCCCTACAGTATATCATTTAATGCACCCCCTTAGTCGTCTGGCCACCTTGATTAAATACATACTCACTCCTCATTTTGCTGCTGTTTCGGTTTCCTCAGCGTGTCCACTGTTCTGCCACTCTGCTGCACATCTCAGCACAGCAGGCAGGCAGCAGTGATGTCATTGCACTCTGCTATGCTGACACGTCAGAGTGCAGACACAGTGGGAGAATGATGAGGGAGGGAGATCTCTTCTCCCTCTCACAATTGAAAGCAATGATGAATCGGCAACTGTGATGCCTATACAGTTGAAAGTGCAACCCTTGGTGGGGGGCCCAGTGCCAGTGCTGGCACTGGGCCCCCCTGACTCAAGGGCCCTATAGTGGTCACCTGGCCTGCCGCCATTGGTGGTACGCCACTAGCCAGGGCCCCAGAGCATCGGGGGGACACACTCACAGTCAGCAGGGAGTGACTGCGAGGGGGAACCTGATGCTCCAGGACCCTGGCACTTGCCTGGGTGCAGCGAGAGTTCACGCCGGCCCTGGACTGAAGCAATATCCTGCATTTTGTAAAAAATCAGCTGGAATTATTTTGGCAATTCTATCATTGTCAAATACAAACTGTTCAAGTTCACTGGGACCATAGAGTTTCAATAAAAATTTGACTCAACTTGCATCAAATCAATTTTCTCATCTCTAAATAATACTTCTATTTTTTAGAGCAATCTTACTCTAGAGCATGTTTTTCATAACTGCCTAAAACAATTGCACTGTACTGGGTTTTTTTTCTTCAGTGGCAACGCAGTAATATTTTTATATATTTTTTGCATTTACAGACCTTTTGAGAGAGCACCACACAGGTCCTATTTTATTACCAGGAGCTCGACCCATATTTCCCAGTGCTTCAGGCAATTTTTGTAGTGCCTCTTTCCTAGTATCCTAGCAAACTCCAGTATTATCTAGGTCTGCATATTATTTTAATTACCTGAATAAAATCATCTAATCAATTCTAAAAATGTCATAACCTGTACTGCGTGGTTTTAAATGGATTACTATAAGAATTAAAACTCAAACTTTTTTCTTTTTTAATGTTTATTGCATTTGTAATAACTGCTTGTCAGAAACTTACTTTTTATAATGATCATGTATTTCCTACATGTTCCCAGTAATCTGAAGTTTATGTTTCATTTCTTGCATTCTTCTGGCATCAGATGGCTGTAAAGAGACAATGTTTTGATCTATATTTTCTAATTTGGAATCCTGATGCTAAACTATTATTTTAAAGAGCAATATTCTTAAGAGAGAAGAGTTTGAAACTTTGCATTTAAATTCCAAATGTTTTCATTCAAAGCCATGTACTGCAGATTTGGGTAACATTTTTATAGTAGAAACATGGGAAGGGAACATTTATCATGAGAGCAACTTTTTAAATCAGTTTTGCTTCTTCATTGTTGCTCTTGAATATTTTTATCAGTGTGGCATGATGTGTAATAAACTTTGTACATCTTTAAATGTAAAACTGATTTGTTTAAAAGTTTATCCACTATTTACACCACCACTCTGCTGGAGTGATTTTGCAATATTATATTTTGTGTAACATTTTTAAAATAGATTAGCATGTCAAGAATATAATTAAGGCCATGTGCTCACTCTAGGATTTTTTTTATGTTTTTTGGTGCAGTTTATTGCCCAAATCTGCATGTCTTCTCCTTATGCCAACAAAGTCAATGAGAATTCTGAAGTGCCGTGCACACGTTGCTTCTTTTATCCTTCCTTCCTTTGGGTGCAGAAAAAAGAAGCAGCATGTCAATTATTGGTGGATTTTTTTCCCTCCATTTTTTTCCTGTGTTTCCAGCCAATTATTTTACTAAAAAATGCACGGCACAAAAATGCACCAAAAATGCATGTGTTTTTTGGTACGTTTTTCTGCCACAAGGTGCAGTTTTGGGTGCAGAAATTTTCTGCAACAAAAAATCTCGGCATGCCGACATAGCTGGGGTCAAAATAAAAATGATGAACTTGGCACAAAATGCCTTAAAATGCCATAAAGAGTTTGTAATTGAGTGTAAAAACAGCAACAAAAAAATGCAACAAAATTCAGGTGCTAAATAATTTCTTAAGAAGATTGTAATGGTCTATTAAAATCTCCTTTGAAAAAATAGAATTAAACTTGCCGGTAATTTGGTTTCTAGGAGTCCTTCCCAACAGTACTATAGGAGGTTGCCTGCCCTTCCCTACAAGTTACAAGAAACACCATCTATCTCCAGTGTTTTATAAAGGAGTTCACCCACATGGATGCTTTACATATGTCTTTACAGAAATTAACACAAAAAGTATATTAGTAAATAAGGAAAGGTGGGAAACTACTTATGCTGTCGTGGAGTGTTCCTAGAATAAATTTCCGGTAAGTCTA
Source organism: Anomaloglossus baeobatrachus (assembly GCF_048569485.1). Lineage (NCBI taxonomy): Eukaryota > Metazoa > Chordata > Amphibia > Anura > Aromobatidae > Anomaloglossus > Anomaloglossus baeobatrachus. The sequence goes on from NC_134353.1 coordinate 513,277,466, forward strand.
ATTCTAGTTTCGCTAATCACCCTCCACAACAGCAACATGTGACGCCCTGGGCAAGCCAGGGGTCACAGGTCATCACACCACCACACCCTACATCCCAGTTAGGAACACCAAAGCTACTAAAATCTTTGTTGCCTTCCTCCAGGGGCTGATGTTCACACCAGGGAGGTGGGCCAGGCAGTTGGCTCCGCCCACCGAGGAGTTCACAGCTCTGGAGGCGGGAAGAACCAGGCAGAAAGGTTAGGGAAGTGAAGGAGTAAACAGCTAAGTGAAAGTGAAGTAGTAGTGGAGCAAAGAAGAAAAGGAGTAAAAGTGAGCGTAGAAAGCCCTGAAGTTGGTCCGGCTAAGTGCAGGACAATGTCAGCAAGGTCAGCAACAGCGGTGATTGTCTGGAGGGGGACTGCTCGGAGGTTGCTGGAAGGACCGCGGACGGGTAGTGGCCCGGCGATCTGGAGCAGTATACGAAGGACAGTCAGCACCAGGGCAGGGGCCTCTCGGACCCCGGCAAGGCTAGGAGTTGCCATAATTTGCCAAATCCGTCAGTGAAGGGGACGTCTGTCTCCAAACAACCAAGTCCCGACTGAAGGCAAAAGTCCAACCATTAAGGAGGAACACCGCCACCGCCAGGGCACCAGTTCCTCGGGGCCAGCGTCTGCGGGCAAAGCAGGGCTCCTCCGGCCCATATCCAAGCCGGGGAGCGGGTTACCGGTGGGAACCCATCGCTACCAACACAGAAACACTAGGTGCAGGTCAAAGGAACATCACCGTTACCTACTGGGAGAGCAAGTGCAGCCGTCCGTGGGAACCGTCTTTCCAGCCGTGTGGTTTACCGAAAAACTGTGTCCACGTCTCAGGCTGAGTGAGTACCACAGTGCCGCAAGGCATCGCGCTGCCCCCGCGTCCCTGCGCCCACCAAGCCCTGCATCTCCCATCTCATCACTGGGCCCCGGGATCACCAACCCCCTACCCACGGAGGGGCAACACAACAACTGGCTGCTCCATACCACTCTTCCCGGGATCCCCATACAGAGTAGCGGTGGTGCCAATAAATCACCACAACCGTGGGTGGCGTCACGGACAATAAACCATCCCCACACCCAACAACCCCCTTTCACTCACGGGCGAGGAGCGCCGCTAGAGTCCCCGGGATCCGGCTCATCGCTCAAGCCACCGAGCAGCAGCAGGCCGCAGCAGCCGCGGCAGCCGGACCCGAGCAGCAGTGGGAGAGCGCGGCGTCCCCTCCTCCACCCGCGACACAACACAGGAGGAATACCAAATAAATAATGTCAGGGATGGAAAAAAGCCTGGAGAATATTTCTCCTAAAGGCCAAACCTTGGCCATTGCATCCAGTCTATAATGTCTAGAAAACGTATGGACCGAGAGTCAAGTAGCGGCTCTGCAGATCTGCTCAGTGGAAGCACTGGCTCTCTCAGCCCAGGAGATGAAACCAGCGCTAATAGAATAAGATATAAATTTTTCTGGTGGTGGTAGATTCTGGCTACTATAAGCACCATAGATTGCTTTCCTAGTCCAATTAGCAATGATACTTTCTGATGCTTTTTTGCCCTTCTTTCGACCATAGTACTGAACAAAGAGGTTTTGATCTTTTCTCCAACGCTATAACTGTTGAAGATACTGAAGAACCACCCTCCATACATCTAAAAAGTGAAATTCCTCTTCTTTTTTGTTAGACATACTCTAGCAAAATGAAATAAGAATACGTTCTAGAGACATATGGAATTCAATAGCCACCTAGAATTCTTACATAAGGCTCCCTGATTGAAAGGGCTTGGAGCTCATTGTTTCTCCTACCTATTCAGACAACAACTAAAAAAGCCACTTTCCAAGATAATTTGTCCAAGTCCACTAAAGGTAATGGTTCAATTAGAGATCTTGTTAGATCCTTGAGAATGATATTCAGGTCCCAGGCTGGAGGCAAACTGATCTTTTTTTTATGTAACCTCAAAGCTGCAATCATAAATCTTTTTATCCAATGATGATTCTCCAGATTTTGATTGAAGAATGAACTAAGGGCCGAGACCTGTACTTTGAGGGTGTCGGGACTCAAAACTTCCCATAGAACATCTTGAAAGAAGTCCAGAATCTGGATTACATCTGGATGAAGTAAATCTGGAAATATAGAGCTGTACCATTATAAAACATTTTTTCCATATTTTGTAATAGATGGCGTTTGTTACCTGCTTCCTACTCTTCTAGAGCGTATTTATGACTCTGTATGAGAGCTCTTAGGATTGAGGATTCAGAAGCCACAAAGCTAGATGTAAGATTTTGAGGTCAGGATGGCAAATTGGGCCCTAATGGAGAAGGTTTTAGAAAAATGAGAGAATGAGTGAACCTTCCGACTTCAGGCCCGAATCAGTTTTTTAGCCAAAGATGTGCTACCAGAATTGTTCTGATTCTCTCTCATCTGGTCTTCTGTAAAGTTTTTGGCAGGAGCAGAATTGGGATGAAGGCATTTGCCAGCCTTAACTCCTAGGGATGAGCTGATGCGCCCATTGCTATACAAACATTTCTTGGGTTCAGAGAAAAGAAGTCCACCTTTTCATTCTGACTGCCTGCCTTTAAAAAGGTCCACTTCTGGACAACATCTTGAATATTTCTGTATCCAGACTTCATTCGCCTGGTGGTAAGATTTCTCTGCTCATGTAGTCAGCCTGAACATTGGTGGAGCCATTTAAATGCAGTGCTAACAGGAAGAGGAGATGTTATTTCCCCAAAAGAAGATCTCTGATGACAGTGAGTTTAGATCCTTGTATTTTGTTCTCCCCCAATGACATATGTGAGTTACCGTGGTTCATTGTCAGAATAGAATTTTATATGAGAGCCTTGTATGAAACATACTGCAGCTTTGAGAGCCCCCTCTACTGCCTTCAACTCTGTAAGATTGGAAAAATGATGTCCTGAGTCCAATCCCCTTAAAAAGAATTCTGGGTGACCTTAGCTCCCCAACCTTTTTGCTGGAATCTGTAATAACTGTCATGTAAGGAATCTGAATCCAGAATAATCACTTTAGGATTTTTTGGATTTGAGCCACCAGATGAGTGAAGAGATCACCTGAATGGGTAAGGAGATCTTTCTGTTTAGGGACCTGTGTGACCTCTCCTAACATAGAACAATAAATAACAATAAGTGTGCAGAATTCTTGTATGCTTTTGTGACCAGGCCATTGCCTTAATACAAGAGGTCATCATGGAACCTAGGACTAGAGATGAGCGAACCGGTCCCGGTTCGGCTCGAGGCCGGTTCGCCGAACGGGGGTCCCGTTCGAGTTCGGTTCGTCGAACGTTCGACGAACCGAACTCGAACGTATAGGCTATAATGGGAGGCAATCACAAACACATAAAAATGCATTATAAATGTACACAAACAGTTAATAAACATTGCCATAACACTTACCGGTCCTCGCTATCCCTTCTGCACTCTGTCTCCTGCCGCTATTCCATCCGATGATCGCTGAATCCTCCCGGTGACCTGCACTGCCAGCAGAGATGCAGGACCTATCGTGACGTCAAAATAGCCATGTGACCAGTCACGTGGCTATTATCTCATTGGCTACAGACTGGTCACATGACTATGACACGTCATGTAGGACCTGCGAGTGCATCTCTCCGGTACACGGTGCACATATGTGTGTCGCCGTGTACCGGCGACATGCTCTAGCACACGGTCGACTCCCCGTTCCGTTAGGGACCGGCTGACAAAGCCGGTCATTAACGGAGATCACCGTTGCCATAGCAACGCAGTTAGCGGTGACGTCACCGCTAACCGCGGCTCCGAGAGCACCGTTGCTATGGTAACGCGTCTGTCTGCGTTACCGCTAGCAGCCAGCAGTGATCACTCACGGAGTGAAGGCTGCACGCTGCTTCCCAATTGTAGTGATGATTGTAGTGAGGATGGAGGTTCCCCAGCCCCAAGTGATGAGCTGGTGAATCTCATCCTTCCTCACTACAATCGTCACTACTACTACACTAGTGATGATTGTAGTGAGGATGGAGGTTCCCCAGCCCCAAGTGATGAGCTGGTGAATCTCATCCTTCCTCACTACAATCGTCACTACTACTACACTAGAAAGAAAGAAGACAGAAGAGTAGGATCGTGGAGGGCTGACAGGGGGTAATAAAGATGGAGTCTCTAATGTGTCTGTGTATTTATTTCTATTAAAGTATTTTTTCTCTGTGTGGTGTCTTTTTTTTAACCCTTTATTGGAGATTCTTAATGGCAGGGTCAAACGTGCCTGACATTAAGAATCTCTGGCTTAATACTGGCTGGTAAAACAAAGCCAGTATTAACTCATGATTACCCAACAAGCCACCCGGCTCCAGGGCTGTTGGAAGAGTTGGATACAGCGCCAGATGATGGCGCTTCTATGAGAGCGCCATTTTCTGGGACGGCTGCGGACTGAAATCCGCAGCAGAGGCGCCCACAAACCTCGGGCTAACCTGTGCTGCGGATTCCAATCCCCAGCTGCCTAGTTATACCCGGCTGGACACAAAAATGGGGCGAAGCCCACGTCATTTGTTTTTTAATTATTTCATGAAATAAGTGAAATAATTAAAAAAAACGGGCTTCCCTATATTTTTGGTTCCCAGCCGGGTACAAATAGGCAACTGGGGGTTGGAGGCAGCCCGTGGCTGCCTGCTGTACCTGGCTAGCATACAAAAATATGGCGAAGCCCACGTCATTTTTTTGGTGGGCAAAAAACTTCTGCATACAGTCCTGGATGGAGTATGCTGAGCCTTGTAGTTCTGCAGCTGCTGTCTGCTCTTCTCCATACAGACAGACAGCAGCTGCAGAACTACAAGGCTCAGCATACTCCATCCAGGACTGTATGCAGAAGTTTTTTGCCCCCTGAAAAAATTATGTGGGCTTTGCCATATTTTTGTATGCTAGCCAGGTACAGCAGGCAGGTACGGCTGCCCCCAACCCCCAGTTGCCTATTTGTACCCGGCTGGGAACCAAAAATAAAGGGAAGCCCTTTTTTTATTATTTCATGAATTTCATGAAATAATTAGAAAACAAATGACGTAGGCTTTGCCCCATTTTTGTGTCCAGCCAGGTACAACTAGGCAGCTGGGGATTGGAATCCGCAGCACAGGTTGGCCTGAGCTTTCTGGGCCCCACTGCTGCGAATTGCAGTCTGCAGCCGCCTCAGAAAATGGCATTTTCATAGAAGCGCCATCTTCTGGCGCTGTATCCAACTCTTCCAGCACCTGCCTGCTATACCTGGCTAGCATACAAAAATATGGCGAAGCTCACGTCCTTTTTTTGTAGTTTTTTGGCAAAAAAAATAAAAAATGCTTCCCTGGATTTTCCATTGCCAGTGAAGGTAACACCAAGCAGTGGGGGTTAGCAGCCAGTAGCTGCTTGGATTACCCTTAGCTAGCAATACAAAAAATGCAGCGGGAGCCCATATATATTTTTTTTAATTATTTATTTAAATAACTAAAAATAAAATGGGCTTCCCTGTATTTTGATTGCTGGACATCACAGTGCTGTAAAAATAAATCTTTAAAAAAATGACGTAGCGCTCCGCGGTATTTTTGATTCTCAGCGCAGATAAAGCAGACAGCTATGGGTTGCCACCCCCATCTGCCTGCCGTTACCTTGGTTGGCAATCAAAATACAGGGAAGCCCATTAATTTTTTCTATTTAAAAAATAGTTAAAAAAAAAAAATGACGTTGGGTCCCCCCATTTTTGATAGCCAGCTAGGGTAAAGCAGACGGCTGTAGCCTGAAAACCACAGCTGGCAGCTTTACCGTGGTTGGGGATCCAATGTGGAGGTCCCCTCAGGCTCTTTTTTATAATTATTTTATAAATATTAATAATTACACAATAAAAATAGGGTCCCCCCCAAATTGGATCACCAGCCAAGGTAAAGCGGACAGCTGTGGTCTGGTATTCTCAGGGTGGGAAGGTCCATAGTTATTGGGCCTTCACAGCCTAAAAATAGCAGGCCGCAGGCACCCCAGACGTGGCGCATCCACTAGATGCGCCAATCCTGGCGCTTCACCCCAGCTCATCCCGTGCCCTGGTGCAGTGGCAAACGGGGTAATAAATCGGGTTGATACTAGCTGTAAAGTCACCTGAGATCAAGCCCAGCAGTTTGTGATGTCATGGCGTCTATTAGATACCCAACATCATAAACTGTCAGTACTAACAAAAACAAAAAATCGACAAAAGAAATTTATTTGAAAAAACAGTCCCCAAAACATTTCCTCTTTCACCAATTTATTGTAAGAAAAAAAATAAAGGGGTCCCACGACGACTCTGGACCGTCTAGAATATGGGGGGGAGACACTCAGGGAACGTATCCCCCATTTTCTAGGAGTGCGGACCCTTCATGTGAGGAGTGTGGGTGCAATGAATCTGCACTCACTCTCCCCGGGTCCACAGCAGCAGAGTCCATGTCGTAATGGTTGCTACCAAAGCTGCAATGCCCTGCTCATGAGGTAAGGGCATGCCTAATCAGGAGAACTACTGTAGAGGAAGCTCTGCTCACTGGTATATAGGTGCTCAGAGGTAATAATAGATAAAATTAGTGAGTAACCTCGGCACTCTAAATCTCCCAGACTAAGTCAGTAAGTCACAATGGATAGTAATGCAAAATCACTTTTTATTGGTCCGTATTAAGAAATTTTTTTTTTTCATAAGCATATATGTTTTTGTCCAAAACAAGTTACAAATGACGTTTCGGCCTGAGCCTTCGTCAGATTGGACTTATCTGCATGTAATCATGAAAAATGACAATAATCAGTATCACATAAGAGTGAGAGAACAATAACATAAACTTGAACAATGTAGAGGTACAATTGGCATGCAGCAAAAAAATTGCAACACAGCAAAAAATGAAACACATGATACAAATGTCATAATACAGTACAAGGACAATATAGTAATGACAAATATGGGGTCAGAGTAGGCTTAGACAGCTCTGGTACGAAAGAGATGTCAATCATAAAGTAACATGTGCAGTAGGTGTAGAGCTACAGTATGCATGGCAGAGCTAATGGGTAGACCGACCATAGAAAAAGAACGGAGAAAAAGTGGAGAAAAAGTGGAGAATAAGTGGAGAATAAGTGGAGAAAAAGTGGAGAAAAAGTGGAGAAAAAGTGGAGAAAAAAATGGAGAAAAAGTGGAGAAAAAGTGGAGAATAAATGGAGAAAAAGTGGAGAAAAAGTGGAGAAAAAAAATGGAGAAAAAGTGGAGAAAAAGTGGAGAATAAATGGAGAATAAGTGGAGAAAAAGTGGAGAATAAATGGAGAAAAAGTGGAGAAAAAGTGGAGAAAAAGTGGAGAAAAAAATGGAGAAAAAGTGGAGAAAAAGTGGAGAATAAATGGAGAAAAAGTGGAGAAAAAGTGGAGAATAAGTGGAGAATAAGTGGAGAAAAAGTGGAGAAAAAGTGGAGAAAAAGTGGAGAAAAAGTGGAGAAAAAGTGGAGAAAAAGTGGAGAAAAAGTGGAGAAAAAAATGGAGAAAAAGTGGAGAAAAAGTGGAGAAAAAATGGAGAAAAAGTGGAGCACCCTTTGGTGCCTTTCATGTGGCACTAAGGGGGGCTTAGCTTTGTATTTAGCCAAAAAAATGAAAAAAAAAAAATGACGTAGGGTTCCCCCTAGTTTTGTAGCCAGCTAGGGTAAAGCAGACGGCTGTAGCCTGCAGACCACAGCTGGCAACCTCACCTTGGCTGGTAATCCAAAACTGAGGGCACCCCACGCTGTTATTTTAAATTAAATAAATAATTTTTAAAAAAAAAACACGTAGGGGTCCCCCAAAATTGGATCACCAGCCAAGGTAAAGCAGACAGCTGGGGCCTGATATTCTCAGACTAGGGAGGTCCATGGTTATTGGACTCTCCCAAGCCTAAAAATAGCAGGCCGCAGCCACCCCAGAAGTGGCGCATCCATTAGATGCGCCAATCCTGGTGCTTCGCCCCAGCTCATCCCGCGCCCTGGTGCGGTGGCAAACGGGGTAATATATGGGGTTAATACCAGATGTGTAATGTCACCTGGCATCAAGCCCTGGGGTTAGTGAGGTCAGGCGTCTATCAGATACCCGACATCACCAACCCAGTCAGTAATAAAAAAAAATAGACGACAAACACATTTTTATTTGAAAAAACACTCCCCAAAACATTCCCTCTTTAACCAATTTATTAGAAAGAAAAACAAATCCAGGTCTGGTGTAATCCAAGGGGTTGCCATGACGATCCACACTGTCCCAGTCAATGAAGAGCAGGATGTTCCCCATTGGCTGGGAGAGCAGTGCAGTGACCTGAGCTAACATCAATGGGTCAGCCCAGGTCACTGCAGGGGATGACAAGTGCTGCTGTCAGCGAGGTACATTACCTGCGCTGATCTCCAGCACTGCCGACAGCCCCTGTCACTGAGGTCAATGACCGGCGCCTTCACATCAAGTATCGCGAGAGGTCCGTGACGTCACCGCCAGTGTCATTCTCGGGTCGGAAGCGATAGGTGATGTGACAAGCGGCGGCCATGGAGGAAAGTGACAGCACTGAGGTCGGGATGGCGGGATTGCATCACCGCAGGTAAGCCGAGCGGGGGGGGTGAGAGTGTGTGTGTGTGTATATGTATGTATACATGCCGCGGGCAGGAGGGGGTGGAGCGAGCTGAGCGGGGAAGTGTGGGCTTTCTGCACGTAACTAAGATAAACATCGGGTTACTAACCAAAGCGCTTTGCTTGGATACCCGATGTTTATCTTGGTTACCAGCTTGTGGCAGGCTGCCAGCGATGGCTCCTGCACACTGTAGCTGGGAGGGGGGGGGTGTGCGTGAGTGAGAGTGTGTGTGTGTGTGTGTGTGTATATGTATGTATACATGCCGCGGGCAGGAGGGGGCGGAGCGAGCTGAGCGGGGAAGTGTGGGCTTCCTGCACGTAACTAAGATAAACATCGGGTTACTAACCAAAGCGCTTTGCTTGGATACCCGATGTTTATCTTGGTTACCAGCTTGTGGCAGGCTGCCAGCGATGGCTCCTGCACACTGTAGCTGTAAAAAGCCCTGCTTTTTGCTGCTAGAACCGTTCTCGAACGTATCTAGAACTATCGAGCTTTTGCAAAAAGCTCGAGTTCTAGTTCGATCTCGAACAGCCCCAAAAATCACTCGAGCTTAGAACTGGAGAACCTCGAACCACGAACCGCGCTCAACTCTACCTAGGACTGACTATTCTTGATTTTATTTTAATTTATTAATATTCTTGTAGAAAGTATTCCTGCTTCTGAAAGTCCAGTAGGAATCCTAGGAAAGTATTTTTGGTAGAGGGGACTAAAGCAAGCTTTACACGCTGTGATCTCGCTAGCGAGATCGCAAGCGATCGTACCCGCCCTCGTCGGTTGTGCGACACGGGCAAATCGCTGACCGTGCCGCACAACCTCTCTTAACCCCATCACACGCACTTACCTGCCCTGCGACGTCGCTCTGGCCGGTGAACTGCCTCCTTTCTAAGGGGGCGGTTTGTGCGGCATCACAGCGTCCTCATACGGCAGGCGTCCAATAGAAGCGGAGGGGCGAAGATGAGCGGGACGAACATCCTGACCACCTCCTTCCTTCCTCATTGCTGGTGGATGCAGGTAAGGAGATGTTCGTCGTTCCTGCGGTGTCACACACAGAGATGTGTGGTGCCGCAGGAAAGAGCAACAACATCGCTAATAAGCAGAAATCGATTTTTTGTTTCATTATGACCTCTCCACCGCAAACGGTTTTGACCACTTTTGCGATCGTTTAAGGTCGCTCATAAGTGTCACACACTGCGATATCGTTAATGACGCCGGATGTGCGTCACAAACACCGTGACCCTGACGATAATTCATTATCGTTATCGTAGCGTGTAAAGCCCGCTTAAGTCTAATTTCTGATGGTTGACCAGCCACCCAAGAGATGTCAAATTCTGAATGCTTTTTGGCCGATGTTCTTGAGTACCATTTAGTGGGAGCCATCACTAAGAAACCGTCTATCCTAATGTTCTGATTTCTGATGTATAGGACAGCTTCCTCCATAATCTTGGAAAATACGTGTTTAGCTGTCGAGATTCCCAAAGGAAGAACATTGAAATGGAAGTACCTGTTGATCTTGGGTGACAGCAAACCTTAAAGAAAATCTGTCACCAGGTTTTTAACAACTAATCTGAGAGCAGATTAATGTAGGGGCAGAGATCCGGATTTCAGTGATGTTTCACTTACTGGGCTTCTTACTGTAGTTTTAATAAAATAACTTTTTAATCAACAGTCCATTATCATTAGAGAACTACTTGGTGTGCTGCCAGGTAGTCCAGCATATTCATGAGCTCTATATACCCGGTAGATCTGCAGCAGATAAAACATTGATTTTATCAAAATGACAGCAAACAGTTCAGTAAATGAGACATCGCTGCAATCAGGGTCTCTCTACATTATGCTACTCTCAGATGGGGTAGCAAAAACCTGGTGACAAATTCCCTCTAAGAATTTTCTGTAATTTGGATGAAAAGGGACATGATAACAGGCGTCTTGTAGGTCTATATAATGAAATTTTGTCCTATAAGGGGAATGGTACATCTTTTGGACTCCATTTTTAATCTTTTGTAAACAATGTGCTGATTTTGTGATTTCAAATTTATCATTGTCCTTTTTTTTTACAAGGAATCAATGAGAATAATGGCCTCTTCAAAATTCTTGTTCTTGAGCTAGAGAGATTACCCCTGCAGGCTTTAGATGCTGACGACCGGACATTAGGGTGTTTCTTGGCATCTTGAATGTTAGGTGGGTTACCCTCATACATTAAGGAGGTTAGGAGGAGAATTCCATTTTTATTCCTTCTCTGATGAACTCCAGGATCCACTGATCTGCCAAAATTTTCTTCCACTGGATAAGGTACTTTGAGTTATGGACCCCCACTGCTTTGGAATCATTATCTGCTCGTTGATTCTGACTACGCAGGATGTTACTTCCTCTTCCCCCTTTAGGATAACTACAGGAACTTGTCTTTCTCTTCCATCTGTATTGAGGAGTCTGGTTCGATGATAAACAAAAAAGGATCTTCTCCTTAAATTTCTTGGCTTGGGCAAGGATTTCTTCTTATCTGAAGCTTTAATTCCAATAAATTTAATTCCAAAGCTTTAACTCCAATAAATCAGTCAATGCTAGACTGAAAATATATTCTCCACTAAAGGGAATGGAACAGAGTTTGATCTTAGAAGCCACATTTATCATTCTATGACTTCAGTCAAAGATCTCATCTTGCGGAGTTTGAAAATACCAAAGACTTGGCTGCCACCCTTACCATTTCTGCTGAGGCATCTGCAAAGAAACCTGTGGCTTTCTGGATAAGAGGAAGTGATGCTAGACACTATCTGGGAATTCTCATGGAAAGATGGTTCTCTAGTTACTTCAGCCATCAGAACATGGACCTTGCGACATGTGGAAAACATATTTATCTTCAGTAATGATGTTTAAGTTGCAAGGCTTGTGTGCTGAAACCTATCTCTGGATAATCCTCCAGGATGTCACTGTTACCAAGGCTGGATTATCTATATACTCTGGTACTTGGAGAACACCGCCGGATTTGCCCTTTTTCTTTCTTCATGTTTTTTGGAGTGCTTCCTCCTTGAATCACGAGTGGGTCTCGCCAGATGAAGATTTCATTCCAGCAGCTCATATAGGATAAACAGGCTCATCCGGATTATACGTTCACTGGTTCCTTATGACCCATTGAGGGCTGATTTGCCTTTGGTAACACTGATGATACGAGCTCAGAACACTGAGGAGAACAGCACCTTGCATGTATGAATACAGCCCTTTGAGATGTCTCTTCTCTCTTCCTAAGCAAGGTGGATCTCATGATTTGCATACCCACACAGATATTTGAAGTAAATAGGACATCTGTGCACACAATACCTCATAGGGGCTTTCCCTATATTTCGCTGAAGTATAAGAAACAGGTCCACATAAAGGACTGGTGTCCATTATATGTCATTGTATATAACGGTGCTCGCTACAACATAGATACAGGAAACACCTGTAACCTTCTAACTATGGAATCCACCTGAGTGCCATGTCTCCTGATTTTTTAAGACACTGTGCACACAGACTCTCCAGATAAGCAACTTGATAAAGGCCCAAAAAGGCCAAAACGTTGGTCTCTGGACATCTGTAGTCTTTTTTTAACCTTTCTTTTCTGCTTGAAAAATAAAAAGTGGACTTATATTGCAAATATTATTTTTAGGAGCCAGAAAGGAGTTAGTAAGGTGAGTATATTAGTTTTTTTTTTTTTTTTAAATTTTCAGCATTTTGATGGCTCTTTACAGTTCAGCAAAATAGTGGCATGTAGCTCCCCTTTTGCTGAATTTTTGTGGATGATCATTGCCAATAGTCTGCATTTATGTGAATGCAGATTTTTGTAATATTCAATTAGAATTTCATTTCACTTGAATATATTTGCTCATTTCTAGTCACCATATATAGATCACCTTTTGTTATAACTGAAACAGAATTAGATTGTCAGAACCTTCACCTGTTGTCTATATTTATAGGCCATAATGTAGGCACATTATGCCCATATAAAACTGTCTGCATACTGCTTAAATGGCTGGTGACTTTTTTATAACAAAACTATATTTTCTGGAAACTAGACAAAGATAGTGAAAATATCAAGCCTATTCTCATGTTTGAAGGTGAGCAATTTCACAAATTGAAAGAATTATCCTAATTTTGACAGTTAATTAAATTTATTTCGTCCGCCAGTAATCGACTAATATTGAGACAAGTGTACTGTTTACTCGTTGAAGAAAAGTGCCTGTTTAATATTTCAGCCTTTTCTTTGCCCTCTATAATTCTGAGGTTATTATCATATTTTAGTTGACTGATAACATCTTTTTTTTGTGGAGGGGGGCATTGATGTATTTATAAAATAATGTAGGGATTTATTTTAATATTACCGGCGATTTGTGTTTCAATGGCTAACTTGTTTACTTTTTTAACATTCCTATTGAGATCTTTATACTCCTGAAATACTATAGCTGTATTCTTGGCATTCAAGATTTTGAATGCCATTTGATTTTACTTTGTACTGTCTTATTTATCCAAAGTGGTTACTTTTTAATGCTGGATATTTTTGTAGTGCCCTTAAATATATCAGGGTGCCACAGGGTACTGCAATCCTTACCCAGGGTGCAGGGCATACCCCCCATGGATCTAGGTTCCTAAGAAATCGGTGTCACTACCATCAGCACAAATCCCAATCACACCTCACATCATGACCTGTCAGACACACCTGTTGTGAATGTTAGTTATGTTTTGGCTGCTGGGAGGCTCCCTCTGGTGGCCAGGAATGGTTTGGACAGAGACCAGGTGTGTTGTGCAGTGGGTGTTTCCTTTGCTAACTCTCTGCTTATTTAAGTCCTGGTCTGATTGCAGGCTGTTGCCAGATGTCAGTTGTTCTTTGTATCTCTAGCCTACTTAATCCTGCTCTACACCACATCTACTCCAGATAAGTGCTTGTTCTTTATTTATTGTCTGGTTCTTTTGCTTATCTGGGTTTGTCATTTGTTGTGGTTGGTTTCAGTTTATTTCCTTCCAGGGATTTTTCCCCTCAGTGGATTGTTGAGGAACTCCCTGCAGTTCTGTGTGGAGTATAGCTCCTTTGGGTCCATGTGTTTGTGGCTTGTTGAATTTGTTATAATTCTTGTTTTCTGTTCATTGGTATGACAAGGGCACCTGGTATAGGACGGAGTTCAGATCGAGCGATCTGAGGGCCTTTTTGTACTATCAGGAAGTTGGTATTTTGCAGGGGTTTTCTCTGGCCACCATCAGTCCATTTCCTGTCCTTTCCTATTTTAGTCAGTGGGGGCCTCACCTTTTGCTAATCCTGTCATCTACCTGTGTATTGTGTTTTTCCTATATCACCGCAGTCTTTGAATGTGGGGGGCTTGCTATTCTTGTCTATTTTCTGAGGCAGAGAGTTATTCATCTTTCCTACCTTTAGGATAGTTAGTTCTCCGGCTGGGTTCGCGGTGCACAGGATGTTAGTTCACCCCTCGGCTACTTCTAGTTGTGTTGGTTAGTAAGGGGATGGTGGCCAGATTAGTTGCCAAGGCTCTTGTCACCTTTTTGCCAATGATTTGTGGTGGTCTTCCATGGTTCCGGATCATAACAGTACATCCGGCCAACAAATTTAAAGGGTACTCTTAAGAAGGAAAAAAAAAAAAAAAGTCTGCTGAGAAATATTTTTTTTTGGTGTTTCTCCTCTTCTTCTTTGGGTTCCGTGGAAGATTTCTTTTGTCTAGCATGGATGAATTGGGTGAGCGTGTTGCTCATCTTGATGCTAAGGTTCGTCATATAGAGTCTTATCTTGCACAGACTCCCCTTGCAGAGCCTAAGATTCCTGTTCCTGAATTTTTTTCGGGGGATAGGTCGAGATTTTTGAGCTTCAAAAATAATTGTAAATTATTTTTTGACCTGCTCCCTAAGTTCTCAGGGAATCCCGTACAGCAGGTTAAGATTGTCATCTCCTTGCTGCATGGTGACCTTCAGGACTGGGCCTTCTCTTTAGCGTTTGATGATCCGATTCTCAATGATGTGGACTCCTTTTTTCAGGCCTTGGGATTATTATATGACAAACCCAATATTGTGGACCAAGCAGAAAAGGTCTTGTTGTCCTTAACTCAGGGTTTGGATTCTGCAGAAAAGTTTTGTCAGAAATTTCGTAAGTGAGCGGTCCTTACCAAATGGAATGATGATGCGCTTGCGGCTCTTTTTCGCAAGGGTATTGCGGATGCTGTGAAACATGTAATGGTAGGATTTCCCGTCCCTTCTGGTCTTGATGCCTCTATGACCTTGGCCATTCAGATTGATAGGCGTTTATATGAGCGCAGGAAGATACCTGCTGGTTTTGTGCCTGTGGAACAGCCTTTGGAGACTATGGAGTGTGATAGGGTCCTTTCTAATGCTAGTCGGCAGGGGTTCAGATGGAAGAATAGACTGTACTTCTATTGTGAAGACTAGTGATGAGCGAGTACTAAAAAGCTCGGGTGCTCGAAGCTCGGGCCGAGCCTCCCAAGATACTCGTGTACTCGGGCCGAGCAACGAGCCCAATGTTATCCTATGGGAGACCCGAGTATTTTTGTGAAATGACCCCCCGGCAGCATGGAGAAACCCTAAAAATGGCACAAAAGTCTCAGAAGAGTGCTCAAATGACATGGCAACAGCATGGGGAAGACCCTTGAAGCATTTATCACTCAAAAGTCACAGCTGTGAACAATTTTGTCCGCGTTTCACGCCATTTTTACGGACTCACCAGAAAACCTTCCAAAATGACCCCAAAATGATTTTTCATGGCAGAAATGTTAAGGGCACATACCCAATAGTGAGATAGAGCTAATGTATGTTACTTTTTGAGATCAATACATGAAAGATTTTTACGTAAAACATTGTGTGGCACTCCGATGTCCCTGAGAAGAGACGTACATAAAGGCCTCTGAGTATAATATGCCCATTTTGAGGAAGTGAGTCTTTGTAGTATTTTCCTTTGTCAGGGCAGTCCAAAATTGTGAGGTTCACCAATGCCCCTGCATACAGACGTGCATGATGGCCTGTAAACCTGAAGTGCCCATTGTAAGGAAGTGGGTCTATTGTAGTATAGCCCTTAGGCAGGGCAGCCAAAAATTGGGAGGCTCCACGTTGTCCCTGGATAGAGACGTGCATGAGGGCCTGTAAACCTGAAGTGCCCATTGTAAGGAAGTGGGTCTATTGTAGTATAGCCCTTAGGCAGGGCAGCCAAAAATTGGGAGGCTCCACGTTGTCCCTGGATAGAGACGTGCATGATGGCCTGTAAACCTGAAGTGCCCATTGTAAGGAAGTGGATCTATTGTAGTATAGCCCTTAGGCAGGGCAGCCAAAAATTGGGAGGCTCCACGTTGTCCCTGGATAGAGACGTGCATGAGGGCCTGTAAACCTGAAGTGCCCATTGTAAGGAAGTGGGTCTATTGTAGTATAGCCCTTAGGCAGGGCAGCCAAAAATTGGGAGGCTCCACGTTGTCCCTGGATAGAGACGTGCATGATGGCCTGTAAACCTGAAGTGCCCATTGTAAGGAAGTGGGTCTATTGTAGTATAGCCCTTAGGCAGGGCAGCCAAAAATTGGGAGGCTCCACGTTGTCCCTGGATAGAGACGTGCATGATGGCCTGTAAACCTGAAGTGCCCATTGTAAGGAAGTGGGTCTATTGTAGTATAGCCCTTAGGCAGGGCAGACAAAAATTGGGAGGCTCCACGTTGTCCCCGGATAGAGACGTGCATGATGGCCTGTAAACCTGAAGTGCCCATTGTAAGGAAGTGGGTCTATTGTAGTATAGCCCTTAGGCAGGGCAGCCAAAAATTGGGAGGCTCCACGTTGTCCCTGGATAGAGACGTGCATGATGGCCTGTAAACCTGAAGTGCCCATTGTAAAGAAGTGGGTCTATTGTAGTATAGCCCTTAGGCAGGGCAGCCAAAAATTGGGAGGCTCCACGTTGTCCCTGGATAGAGACGTGCATGATGGCCTGTAAACCTGAAGTGCCCATTGTAAGGAAGTGGGTCTATTGTAGTATAGCCCTTTGGCAGGGCAGCCAAAAATTGGGAGGCTCCACGTTGTCCCTGGGTAGAGACGTGCATGAGGGCCTGTAAACTTGAAGTGCCCATTGTAAGGAAGTGGGTCTATTGTAGTATAGCCCTTTGGCAGGGCAGCCAAAAATTGAGAGGCTCCACATTGTCCCTGGATAGAGACGTGCATGAGGGCCTGTAAACTTGAAGTGCCCATTGTAAGGAAGTGGGTGTATTATAGTATAGCCCTTTGGCAGGGCAGCCAAAAATTGGGAGGCTCCACGTTGTCCCTGGGTAGAGACGTGCATGAGGGCCTGTAAACTTGAAGTGCCCATTGTAAGGAAGTGGGTCTATTGTAGTATAGCCCTTTGGCAGGGCAGCCAAAAATTGAGAGGCTCCACATTGTCCCTGGATAGAGACGTGCATGAGGGCCTGTAAACTTGAAGTGCCCATTGTAAGGAAGTGGGTGTATTATAGTATAGCCCTTTGGCAGGGCAGCCAAAAATTGGGAGGCTCCACGTTGTCCCTGGGTAGTGACGTGCATGAGGGCCTGTAAACTTGAAGTGCCCATTGTAAGGAAGTGGGTGTATTAAAGTATAGCCCTTTGGCAGGGCAGCCAAAAATTGGGAGGCTCCACGTTGTCCCTGGATAGAGACGTGCATGAGGGCCTCAAAACATTAAGTGTCCATTGTCAGGAAGTGGGTGTATTATAGTATAGCCCTTAGGCAGGGCAGCCAAAAATTGGGAGGCTCCACGTTGTCCCTGGGTAGAGACGTGCATGAGGGCCTGTAAACTTGAAGTGCCCATTGTAAGGAAGTAGGTGTATTATAGTATAGCCCTTTGGCAGGGCAGCCAAAAATTGGGAGGCTCCACGTTGTCCCTGGGTAGAGACGTGCATGAGGGCCTGTAAACTTGAAGTGCCCATTGTAAGGAAGTGGGTGTATTATAGTATAGCCCTTTGGCAGGGCAGCCAAAAATTGGGAGGCTCCACGTTGTCCCTGGATAGAGACGTGCATGAAGGCCTCAAAACATTAAGTGTCCATTGTCAGGAAGTGGGTGTATTATAGTATAGCCCTTAGGCAGGGCAGCCAAAAATTGGGAGGCTCCACGTTGTCCCTGGGTAGAGACGTGCATGAGGGCCTGAAAACATTGTTCCCATTGCAAAAGAGCGGGTCTCCTGTCGTTGTAATGTCCATTCTGCAAAGAATGGGCGAAAAAATTTACCACTGGGGGTATACCTGAAACAAAGGCCTAAGTATTGCAATTTGTAACGGTCATCATGGTGGCGCATGAGGAGAAGGAGGAGCAGTCCAGCGATTATCCAAAGTCCAGAAGTGTGTACCCATGGGTGAGTGGAGGTACATGGCAAACTTTAAATTCCGCTCTCATTTGCTGGTGGTGTGGTGAAGTCTGGCCCAATCCAACCCTTGTTCATCTTGATCAGAGTCAGCCTGTCAGCATTTACAGTTGACAGGCGGGTGCGTTTATCTGTAATGATTCCACCTGCGGCACTAAAAACACGCTCTGACAAAATGCTAGCGGCAGGGCAGGCCAGGACTTCCAAGGCGTAGAGAGCCAATTCATGCCACGTGTCCAGCTTGGATACCCAATAATTGTAAGGCACAGAGGAATGTCGGAGTACAGTTGTTCGATCTGCAAGGTACTCCTTCAGCATCTGGGCAAACTTAGGATTTCTTATGGCACTACCCCGCACCTCAGGGGCTGTGGTACGTGAGGGGCTGAGAAAACTGTCCCACATCTTAAAGACTGTTCCCCTACCTCTGGCGGATTGGACTTGTGCCTCTCTCGGCTGTACGCCTCGGTTGTCCACTGATTCCTGACCTATGCCGCTAGCGTTTTGTGAGGGGAATGCTTTGCCTACTTCCGTGACTATGGCCTTCCGGAACTGCTGCATTTTGGTTGACCTCTCCTCCACGGGAATAAGAGACAAAAAGTTCTCCTTGTAGCGTGGGTCTAACAGTGTTACCAACCAGTAATGATTGTCGGCCAAGATGTTCTTAACGCGAGGGTCACGAGACAGGCAGCTTACCATAAAGTCAGCCATGTGCGCCAGACTCTTAACAGCCAGGACTTCAGTAGCCTGACCAACAAGATGACTGAACATGCTGTCCTCCTCCTCCTCCTCCTCCTCCTCATCTACCCTGTCCTCTGGCCAGCCACGCTGAACCGAGGATATGACTGGTGTGCATGTCATATCCTCAATTTGGCCGGAGAGTTGCTCCATGTCTTCATCCTCCTCCTCGTCATAGTCCTCCACTGCACGTTGTGATGAGACGAGGCTGGGCTGTGTGTTATCACCCACACCCACTACTGTTTCTTGCTGCAACTCATCGCGCTCCGCCTGCAATGCATCATGTTTGTTTTTCAGCAGAGACCGTTTTAGAAGGCAGAGTAGCGGTATGGTGACGCTAATAATGGCGTCATCACCACTCACCATCTTGGTGGAGTCCTCAAAGTTTTGGAGGATGGTACATAGGTCTGACATCCATCTCCACTCCTCAGGTGTTATGTGTGGAGTTTGACCCATTTCCCGACGGCTTAGGTGATGCAGGTACTCAACAACTGCCCTCTTCTGCTCACATATCCTGACCAACATGTGCAGAGTTGAATTCCAACGCGTGGGGACATCACACACCAGTCTGTGAGCCGGAAGATGCAAACGGCGCTGAAAGCCGGCAAGGCCGGCTGAAGCAGTAGGTGACTTTCGAAAATGTGCAGACAGGCGGCGAACTTTTACCAGCAGATCAGACATCTCTGGGTATGACTTTAGAAACCGCTGAACCATGAGGTTGAGCACATGGGCCACGCATGGAACATGTGTCAGCTGGCCTCGCCTCAAAGTCGCCACCAGGTTCCGGCCATTGTCACACACGACCTTTCCTGGCTTTAGGTTCAGAGGTGTGAGCCAGTGATCTGCCTGCTGTTTCAGAGCTGTCCACACCTCTTCTGCATTGTGGGGTTTGTCACCGATGCAGATTAGCTTCAGCACAGCCTGTTGCCGCTTCGCCGAGGCAGTGCTGCAGTGCTTCCAGCTTGGGACTGGTGTGGAGGGTACAGTGGATGAGGATGCGCAGGAGGAGGAGGAGGCTGAAGAGCATGACATTCCTGAGCTGTAGAGTGTGGGTGAAACACTGACTGAGGTAGGGCCTGCAAACCTTGGTGTGGGAAGGACGTGTTCCGTCCCTCGCTCAGACTGGGTCCCAGCTTCCACAATATTAACCCAGTGTGCCGTCAACGAGATGTAGCGGCCTTGCTCACAAGCACTTGTCCACGTGTCTGTGGTTAGGTGGACCTTGGGTGAAACAGCGTTGTTCAGGGCACGTGTGATGTTTTGTGACACGTGGTTATGCAACGCGGGGACGGCACACCGGGAGAAATAGTGGCGGCTGGGGACCGAGTAACGTGGGACAGCTGCCGCCATCAGGTCGCGGAATGCTTCTGTCTCCACCAGCCTAAAAGGCAACATTTCCAGCGCAAGCAGTCGCGAAATGTTACCATTTAGAACTGTGGCATGTGGGGTGTTGGCAGTGTATTTGCGCCTGCGTTCAAAGGTTTGCTGAATGGATAACTGAACGCTGCGCTGGGACAAGGACGTGCTTGATGATGGTGTTCTTTCTGCGTAGGCAACTGCAGGTGCAGGAGTGGAGGAGGCTTGTTCGCAGGCAGCATGGACAGGGGATTGGCTCGCATGCACAACCAGCGAAGACGTAGCAGTGACATCAGCAAGCACTGCTCCTCGACTCTGTTGTACTTCCCACAAAGTCGGGTGCTTGGCTGACATGTGCCTGATCATGCTGGTGGTGGTCAGGCTGCTAGTTTTGGTACCCCTGCTGATGCTGGCACGGCAGGTGTTGCAAATGGCCTTTTTAGAATCATCTGGAGCCAACTTAAAAAACTGCCAGACTCGGGAAGACCTAACATTTGTACAGGCACCTTGTGTCGTCGTGTTGTTCCGGGGAACGGTTGCCTGACTTCTGCCTGGGGCCACCACCCTGCTTCTTACTGCCTGTTGTGATGCTACGCCTCCCTCCCCCTGTGCACTGCTGTCCTCGCTCTGCATATCCTCCTGCCAGGTTGGGTCAGTTACTGGATCATCCACCACGTCGTCTTCCTCTTCCGCACCCTGCTCCTCCTCCTGATTTCCTGACAATTGTGTCTCATCATCGTCCACCACTTGTTGAGACACGTTGCCAACTTCGTGAGAACGTGGCTGCTCAAATATTTGGCCATCTGTACAGACGATCTCCTCATGACCCACTTCAATATGAGCTGGCGAGAGGCCAGAATGTGTGAATGGAAACGTGAACAGCTCTTCCGAGTGTCCAAGTGTAGGATCATTAATGTCCGAGGAGGACGTGTACTCAGCCTGGTGGTAGGAAGGAGGATCAGGTTCAGAAATGTGCGGTGCAGTATCACGGCTACTGACACTTGACCGTGTGGAAGACAGAGTGTTTGTGGTGGTGCCAATCTGACTGGAAGCATTATCTGCTATCCAACTAACAACCTGTTGACACTGGTCTTGGTTCAAGAGCGGTGTACTGCTGCGGTCCCCAAGAAATTGGGACAGGACGTGCGAGCGACTAGATGTGGCCCTTTGTTGTGGCGAAATTAGAGCTTGCCCACGACCTCGGCCTCTGCCTGCACCACCATCACGTCCACTTCCTTGTTCCTTGCCAATGCCCTTGCGCATTTTGCAATGCTGTGCTGACGTGTATTCACTACTTGTGCGTTATATCAAAGTTTGTGGAAATTGCACACAAGTGCACCTGTACGCTGCCACCGACAGGCACACACGTGCGGTTTTAAAAACCAAGCACGGACGCACTAAGAACCTAACAGGTTTTTTTGGGGAGCGACAATTACAGACAAGTCAGACACTATCTGGACTGTTTTAGACTGTATACACCAGCCCCAGATATGATGAAGGCTGGTATACGGTCACCACTAGGAATGGCTATATATACCCTGCCTGCCTGCCTGCCTGCCTGCCTGTATACTGGTACAATAGTCCTGACAAGGACTCTTCTGGTCACTAGCCTGTATTCAGACCTGGCTATACCCTGCCTGTATATAGCAACAATAGTCCTGAGAAGGACTCTGCTACTGTACTCCGACCTGGCTATACCCTGCCTGCCTGTATACAACTAGAATAGACCTGAGAAGGACTTTTGGTCACACTGTTTGCAGCCCTGCAACTGAAAAAGCTATAAAGGGCCGCAAAGCTTTCCCTGAATCAGCGACACTCTCCCTGCACTGACTGTCTGGATAGCTGTGAGCAGAGCACAGCGCGCCGGCCGGTATAAAGGCTCGGTCACGCTGTGCAGGCCGGCCAATCACTGCAATTCCACAACTAACAGGGCTGTGGCATTGCAGTGGTCTGCCAGCCAATCCCTGCATGAGGGCTGGCTCTCAAAAGAGCGCCAACATGCAGAAATGAAGACCACGAGTACAGCACGAGTATCGCGAGATTACTCGGTCCCCGCCGAGTAGACCGAGTACAGTGATACTCGTGCGAGTACCGAGTAGTAACAAGCATGCTCGCTCATCACTAGTGAAGACGCTTCTCATAACATTTCTGTCTGCCCTAAATGTGAAAGGAGATTGGCTACTTCTGTTACTGTGGGTTCTTTGGAACCAAAGTTTCTTTTGTCTGTCACATTGATTTGCTCATTGTCTTCCTTTTCTGCATTTGCCTTTGTGGACTCAGGGGCAGCGCTCAATTTGATGGATTTTGGGTTTGCTTGGGATTGTGGTTTTCCCATGGTTCCTTTGCAAACTCCTATTCCTTTAAGGGGCATTGATGCTACCCCTTTGGCAGAACATAAACCCCAATTTTGGACCCAGGTGCCTATGAGAGTTGCACCAGCGCATCAGGAAACTTGTACATTTTTAGTATTGCATAATCTACAGGATACCTTGGTACTGGGATTTCCATGGTTGCAGACCCATAATCCGGTTCTTGACTGGAGATCCTTGTCGGTAGCTAGTTGGGGTTGTTAAGGTGTGCATCAGGACCTTTCCGTGTTGTCCACGTCTGCTCAGGCAGTTGATGTTCCGGCTTTCTTGTCTGATTTCCGTGATGTATTTAATGACCAGGAATCTGATTCTCAGCCCCCACTCCGGGACTGTGACTGTGCCATTGAGTTGGTGCCCGGTTGTAAATTTCCCAAGGGGCGGATTTTCAACTTGTCTGTGCCCGAACATGATGCCATGCGGTCATACATCAGAGAATCATTGGAGAAGGGGCACATTCGGCCCTCATCTTCTCCTTTGGGTGCTGGTTTCTTCTTTGTTGCTAAGAAAGATGGTTCGTTGAGGCCTTGTATTGATTACCGTCTTCTTAATAAAATTAAATTACGGTCAAATATCAGTACCCTTTGCCTCTGATGTCTGATCTGTTCTCTAGAGTGAAGAGTGCCAAATGGTTTACGAAACTGGATCTCAAGGGTGCATATAACCTCATCCGTATTAAGGAGGGTGATGAATGGAAGACGGCTTTTAATACTCCTGAGGGGCATTTTGAGTACCTAGTGATGCCTTTTGGGCTCACTAATGCACCCTCCGTCTTCCAGGCCTTCATGAATGATATTTTTCGGAACCTTATTGGTAAATTTTTGATTGTGTATTTGGATGACATCTTGATTTTTTCTGATGATTGGGACTCTCATGTTGGGCAAGTACGGGATGGTTTTCAGATACTTAAGGATAATGCACTGTACGTTAAGGGGTCAAAGTGCCTCTTTGGGGTGCAAAGGATTTCCTTTTTGGGCTTCACCCTGTCTCCCTCTGCTATTGAAATGGACCCGGTTAAGGTTCAGGCTATTTACGACTCGGTGCAACCGACTTCTCTAAAATCCCTGCAGCGGTTTTTGGGGTTTGCTAATTTTTACCGTAAATTTATAGCCAATTTTTCTGCCTTGCCAAACCTCTGACAGATTTGACAAAGAAAGGAGCTGATGCTGAGCATTGGACCCCTGAGGCTATTGTGGCCTTCCAGGAGCTTAAAAGGCGATTCACTTCTGCCCCAGTTCTGCAGCAACCTGATGTGTCTCGCCCATTTCAAGTTGAGATCGATGCCTCAGAGATCGGAGCAGGTGCTGTTCGGTCTCAACGAGACGCTACTTCGGGTAAACTTAAGCCCTGTGCCTTTTTCTCTCGGACGTTTTCTCCTTCTGAACGGAATTATGATGTGGGGAACCGGGAATTATTGGCTATGAAGTGGGCATTTGAAGAGTGGAGGCATTGGTTGGAGGGGGCTAGGCATCAAGTTGTGGTGCTTACGGACCACAAGAATCTCATCTATCTGGAATCGGCCAAGAGGTTGAATCCTCGGCAGGCCAGGTGGGCTTTGTTTTTTACCCGGTTTAATTTTGTGGTCTCTTTTTTGCCGGGCACTAAGAATGTTAAGGCTGATGCCCTTTCCAGGAGTTTCTGCGCTGACTCTTTGGAGGTTGTCGAACCGTCTACTATCCTGAATGATGGTGTAGTTTTCTCGGCTATTTCGCCTGATCTGCGGTTGGCACTGGTGGAATTTCAGGGGGATAAACCTGAGAGATGTCCTACAGGGAAACTGTTTGTCCCAGACCAATGGAGAGACCGAGTTGTCTCTGAGGTTCATTGCTCTGTTTTGGCAGGTCATCCTGGCATTTTTGGTACCCGGGATCTTGTGAGACGCTCTTTTTGGTGGCCTTCCCTGTCCCGAGATGTCCGTCGTTTTGTGCAGTCGTGTGGAGTTTGTTCTAGGCAAGCCCTGTTGTTCACGTTCTAGTGGGCTTTTTTTGCCTTTGCCTGTACCTAAGAAACCTTGGACGCACATCTCTATGGATTTTATTTCAGAGCTTCCCGTCTCTCAGAAAAGGACTGTGATTTGGGTGATCTGTGACAGATTCTCCAAGATGGTCCACTTGATTCCCCTATCTAAGTTGCCTTCTTCATCAGAGTTGGTGCCTTTGTTTTTGCAACATGTTGTTCGTTTGCATGGTATTCCCGAAATCATTGTTTCTGACAGAGGGGTGCAGTTTGTATCCAGGTTTTGGAGGATTGTTTGCTCCAAATTGGGTGTTTAGCTGTTTTTCTGCTCGGCGTTTCATCCTCAGACCAACGGTCAGACTGAAAGGGCTAACCAGACCCTGGAAACCTATTTACGGTGTTTTGTTTCTGCGGATCAGGATGACTGGGTTTCGTTTTTGCCTTTGGCTGAATTTGCCCTTAACAATAGAGCTAGCTCTACCACGTTGGTGTCCCCCTTTTTCTGCAATTTTGGGTATCACCCTAGGTTCCTCTCAGGGCAGCTTGAGGCGTCTGACTGTCCCGGGGTGGATTCCGTGGTCAACAGAATGCAGCAGATTTGGGGGCAGGTAGTGGATAAATTGTTTCAGTCCCAAGAAACTGCCCAAAAGTTTGCCAACCGGCGTCGGACTGTTGGTCCCCGGTTTAAAGTAGGGGACATGGTGTGGTTGTCCTCTAAAAATATTCCTATGAGAGTTCCATCTCCTAAATTTAAGCCCAGATTTATTGGACCTTATAAGATTTCGGAGATTATTAATCCTGTATCTTTCCGTTTGACTCTGCCTGTGTCATTTAAGATTCACGATGTCTTCCATAAGTCCTTGTTGAAGAAACATGTGGGGCCGGCAGTTCCTGCAGCAGCGCCTCCTGACCCTGTTTTGGTACAAGGGGATCTGGAGTATGAGGTTGAAAAAATTCTGGATTCCCGTCACAGTAGGCGTCAGCTTCAGTACCTTGTGAAATGGAAGGGTTATGGGCAGGAGGATAACTCTTGGGTTGTGGCTTCTGACATTCATGCGGACAGGTTGGTTCACGCCTTCCATCATGCTCATCCTGAGCGACCCGGTGGCGTGGGTGAGGGTTCGGTGACCCCTCCTCAAGGGGGGTACTGTTGTGAATGTTAGTTATGTTTTGGCTGCTGGGAGGCTCCCTCTGGTGGCCAGGAATGGTTTGGACAGAGACCAGGTGTGTTGTGCAGTGGGTGTTTCCTTTGCTAACTCTCTGCTTATTTAAGTCCTGGTCTGATTGCAGGCTGTTGCCGTATGTCAGTTGTTCTTTGTATCTCTAGCCTGCTTAATCCTGCTCTACACCACATCTACTCCAGA
Organism: Anomaloglossus baeobatrachus; assembly: GCF_048569485.1. Lineage (NCBI taxonomy): Eukaryota > Metazoa > Chordata > Amphibia > Anura > Aromobatidae > Anomaloglossus > Anomaloglossus baeobatrachus. The sequence goes on from NC_134353.1 coordinate 513,303,179, forward strand.
TAAGTGCTTGTTCTTTGTTTATTGTCTGGTTCTTTTGCTTATCTGGGTTTGTCATTTGTTGTGGCTGGTTTCAGTTTATTTCCTTCCAGGGATTTTTCCCCTCAGTGGATTGTTGAGGAACTCCCTGCAGTTCTGTGTGGAGTTTAGCTCCTTTGGGTCCATGTGTTTGTGGCTTGTTGAATTTGTTATAATTCTTGTTTTCTGTTCATTGGTATGACAAGGGCACCTGGTATAGGATGGAGTTCAGATCGAGCGATCTGAGGGCCTTTTTGTACTATCAGGAAGTTGGTATTTTGCAGGGGTTTTCTCTGGCCATCATCAGTCCCTTTCCTGTCCTTTCCTATTTTAGTCAGTGGGGGCCTCACCTTTTGCTAATCCTGTCATCTACCTGTGTATTGTGTTTTTCCTATATCACCTCAGTCTTTGAATGTGGGGGGCTTGCTATTCTTGTCTATTTTCTGAGGCAGAGAGTTATTCATCTTTCCTACCTTTAGGATAGTTAGTTCTCCGGCTGGGTTCGCGGTGCCACAGGATGTTAGTTCACCCCTTGGCTACTTCTAGTTGTGATGGTTAGTAAGGGGATCGCGGCCAGATTAGTTGCCAATGCTCTTGTCACCTTTTTGCCTATGATTTGTGGTGGTCTTCCATGGTTCCGGATCATAACACACACCAGTAGGTCGGTTAAGCGGAATAGGGCCACCCACCTAGGGGTCAGACAGACTAGTGGGAGGGAAGAAGCTAGAGAGAAGTGAGAGCCCTCAAAGAGTGAGGAGCTGGAGTGGAAGCTCCCGGGGAGCTAGACCAAGGTTGGGTCGCAGATGGTGGTCCGGGACCAGAGGAGTCGGGGACCGGTGGAAGTGACATTGGAAAGGGTGCGACAGACATAGTCTAGAAGGACTGTCGGCATCAGAACCCCAGAAGAACTGACCAGTATGACGGAGTACAGGACCCTAGGTCAGGAGCCGATTCAACATCCTGATAATTAACCTGGGAGGGAGAGTCTCTTTATGAACGTCCGTAAGAGCTCAGAGATTGAAGGCATCAGCACTAGAGTTGAGCGCGGTTCGTGGTTCGTGGTTCTCCAGTTCGCGGCTCGAGTGATTTTGGGGCATGTTCTAGATCGAACTAGAACTCGAGCTTTTTGCAAAAGCTCGGTAGTTCTAGAAACGTTCGAGAACGGTTCTAGCAGCCAAAAAACAGCTAAATCATAGCTTGGTTTCTGCTGTAATAGTGTAAGTCACTCTGTGAATCAAACTATTATCACATTTCAGTGTATAGTGTGCGTGAACAGCGCCTTCAGATCACTGCTGTTTCTATAATGGCGATCGCCATTTTTTTTTTTTTTTTTTCTTGTCTTCCTTCCCTAAGTGCGCGCGTCTTGTGGGGCGGGCCAGCATGTCAGCCAATCCCAGACACACACACAGCTAAGTGGACTTTGAGCCAGAGAAGCAACGGCATGTGTGATAGGATCTGCATGTCACATGTCCCTGCATTATAAAACCGGACATTTTCTTCACGGACGCCATTATCTGCCTTCTGCGTCTTTGGTGTCAGACATCACTGTCGCAGCTCCGTCTTCCTGAGTCCTATAGCCGATACAGCTGTATGCGCTGCATACACAGCGTTAGACAGCTTAGGGAGAGCACTTTATAGCAGTCCTTTTAAGGGCTCCAACCGGCAGGGTCAGAGAGCCATAGGTGACAGGTCCTGCAAACAGCAACAGCGTCTGTGTAGCCCAGGTCAGGGATTTCCTACCTGCATTTCACCATTAGGAGGGAATAGAAAGGCAGGCTTCCATTCCTCTACCCAGAGCACCACAATCCTGCCACTGTACCCTCTTGTCCTCTGCACACTCCAACTGATAACTAAGCCATTATACTAGCAAACACTCAGTGTACCTAGTGGCATCCTATACGTGGCTATTGGACTTTGCTATAGTCCCACTAGTGCAAAGACATTTGCAGAGCGCGTCTGCCTGCATTGCACACTACAACTCATTCTAAACAAGCCATTATACTAGCAAACACTCAGTGTACCTAGTGGCATCCTATACGTGGCTATTGGACTTTGCTATAGTCCCACTAGTGCAAAGACATTTGCAGAGCGCGTCTGCCTGCATTGCACACTACAACTCATTCTAACCAAGCCATTATACTAGCAAACACTCAGTGTACCTAGTGGCATCCTATACGTGGCTATTGGACTTTGCTATAGTCCCACTAGTGCAAAGACATTTGCAGAGCGCGTCTGCCTGCATTGCACACTCCAACTCATTAAAACCAAGCCATTATACTAGCAAACACTCAGTGTACCTAGTGGCATCCTATACGTGGCTATTGGACTTTGCTATAGTCCCACTAGTGCAAAGACATTTGCATAGCGCGTCTGCCGGCATTGCACACTCAAACTCATTTTAACTAAGCCATTATACTAGCAAACACTCAGTGTACCTAGTGGCATCCTATACGTGGCTATTGGACTTTGCTATAGTCCCACTAGTGCAAAGACATTAGCAGAGCACATCTGCCTGCATTGCACACTACAACTCATTCTAACCAAGCCATTATACTAGCAAACACTCAGTGTACCTAGTGGCATCCTATACGTGGCTATTGGACTTTGCTATAGTCCCACTAGTGCAAAGACATTTGCAGAGCGCGTCTGCCTGCATTGCACACTCCAACTCATTAAAACCAAGCCATTATACTAGCAAACACTCAGTGTACCTAGTGGCATCCTATACGTGGCTATTGGACTTTGCTATAGTCCCACTAGTGCAAAGACATTTGCATAGCGCGTCTGCCGGCATTGCACACTCAAACTCATTTTAACTAAGCCATTATACTAGCAAACACTCAGTGTACCTAGTGGCATCCTATACGTGGCTATTGGACTTTGCTATAGTCCCACTAGTGCAAAGACATTTGCAGAGCGCGTCTGCCTGCGTTGCACACTACAACTCATTCTAACCAAGCCATTATACTAGCAAACACTCAGTGTACCTAGTGGCATCCTATACGTGGCTATTGGACTTTGCTATAGTCCCACTAGTGCAAAGACATTTGCAGAGCGCGTCTGCCTGCGTTGCACACTACAACTAATTCTAACCAAGCCATTATACTAGCAAACACTCAGTGTACCTAGTGGCATCCTATACGTGGCTATTGGACTTTGCTATAGTCCCACTAGTGCAAAGACATTTGCAGAGCGCGTCTGCCTGCGTTGCACACTACAACTCATTCTAACCAAGCCATTATACTAGCAAACACTCAGTGTACCTAGTGGCATCCTATACGTGGCTATTGGACTTTGCTATAGTCCCACTAGTGCAAAGACATTTGCAGAGCGCGTCTGCCTGCGTTGCACACTACAACTCATTCTAACCAAGCCATTATACTAGCAAACACTCAGTGTACCTAGTGGCATCCTATACGTGGCTATTGGACTTTGCTATAGTCCCACTAGTGCAAAGACATTTGCAGAGCGCGTCTGCCTGCGTTGCACACTACAACTCATTCTAACCAAGCCATTATACTAGCAAACACTCAGTGTACCTAGTGGCATCCTATACGTGGCTATTGGACTTTGCTATAGTCCCACTAGTGCAAAGACATTTGCAGAGCGCGTCTGCCTGCGTTGCACACTACAACTAATTCTAACCAAGCCATTATACTAGCAAACACTCAGTGTACCTAGTGGCATCCTATACGTGGCTATTGGACTTTGCTATAGTCCCACTAGTGCAAAGACATTTGCAGAGCGCGTCTGCCTGCGTTGCACACTACAACTCATTCTAACCAAGCCATTATACTAGCAAACACTCAGTGTACCTAGTGGCATCCTATACGTGGCTATTGGACTTTGCTATAGTCCCACTAGTGCAAAGACATTTGCAGAGCGCGTCTGCCTGCGTTGCACACTACAACTCATTCTAACCAAGCCATTATACTAGCAAACACTCAGTGTACCTAGTGGCATCCTATACGTGGCTATTGGACTTTGCTATAGTCCCACTAGTGCAAAGACATTTGCAGAGCGCGTCTGCCTGCGTTGCACACTACAACTCATTCTAACCAAGCCATTATACTAGCAAACACTCAGTGTACCTAGTGGCATCCTATACGTGGCTATTGGACTTTGCTATAGTCCCACTAGTGCAAAGACATTTGCAGAGCGCGTCTGCCTGCGTTGCACACTACAACTCATTCTAACCAAGCCATTATACTAGCAAACACTCAGTGTACCTAGTGGCATCCTATACGTGGCTATTGGACTTTGCTATAGTCCCACTAGTGCAAAGACATTTGCAGAGCGCGTCTGCCTGCGTTGCACACTACAACTCATTCTAACCAAGCCATTATACTAGCAAACACTCAGTGTACCTAGTGGCATCCTATACGTGGCTATTGGACTTTGCTATAGTCCCACTAGTGCAAAGACATTTGCAGAGCGCGTCTGCCTGCGTTGCACACTACAACTCATTCTAACCAAGCCATTATACTAGCAAACACTCAGTGTACCTAGTGGCATCCTATACGTGGCTATTGGACTTTGCTATAGTCCCACTAGTGCAAAGACATTTGCAGAGCGCGTCTGCCTGCGTTGCACACTACAACTCATTCTAACCAAGCCATTATACTAGCAAACACTCAGTGTACCTAGTGGCATCCTATACGTGGCTATTGGACTTTGCTATAGTCCCACTAGTGCAAAGACATTTGCAGAGCGCGTCTGCCTGCGTTGCACACTACAACTCATTCTAACCAAGCCATTATACTAGCAAACACTCAGTGTACCTAGTGGCATCCTATACGTGGCTATTGGACTTTGCTATAGTCCCACTAGTGCAAAGACATTTGCAGCACGTCTGCCTGCGTTGCACACTCCAACTAATTATAACTAAGTTGCATTGTCAGGGATATTTATTCTTTATTATTCTGCTGTTAATAAAGCTAGACCACCACTGCAATCTTCACCACCTCTCAATTTTTACTACCACATTTTCAGTCCACAATCTTGTCGCAATCAACATGAGTGGCAAAATGACAGATGCTGGTGGAAAGGGGAAGAGGCGTGGTGTAAAAGGCAAAAAAGGTTTTGTCCGTGGGGAAGGTGGCAAAGCTCCATTATCATCTGCTGAAGATAGACCATCTACCAGCAAAAGTAAGATGTCTACTACTTACCGTGGACAATCCGATGTGCTCCCTTTGTTACGGACACGAACAACAGGAACAAAGGTAGATGATGGGCAAAAAAGGAAAATGCTTGAATGGATCTCAAGTGGTCCAACAAGTGCCCTCTCTGCCACTTCAAGTACCGCATCCAAAAAACACCAGTCCTCTGAGTTGTCATCCCAATCAAACTTGCTTTCTCCCAGCTCTGAAGTCTCCATCAGCCCTGCACAGTATGGTGGAACTGAGATGGCTGAGTCTGCAGAGCTGTTCAGTCACACTATAGCCTGGGAATCAGAGGTCTGCTCCCAAGCTACAGTGAGTACAGAACAGGAAATGGTCTGCAGTGATGCCCAGAACCTTTGTGACTCAGATTCAGGCCGTGAGGACCAAGTTTCTGAGCATAATGTTGACCCTTTGTCACAAACTGTAACACCTGTGGTTATAGACAATGAGGAACATACTGATGAAGATGAGACGCAGATACCCGATTGGGATGACAACTTAAATATTCGTTCAGGGCAAGAAGAGGCTCGGTCTGAGGGGGAGGGGAGTGCAAACACAACAATTGATGATGACGTTCTAGATCCCACCTACTGTCAACCCCCAGTCAGGCACTCGAGGAGGTCAACAGAGGCGGTGGAGGAGGATGCAACCGACGACGAAGTTACCTTGCGCCTTCCTGGACAGAGTCGGAGCACTGGTAGCACGTCTACAACTGCATCCTCAGCCACCACTCTGCCTATGAGCATTATTCGTGGTGGATCAACAGGTCGCATGGCCTCTAAGCCTTGCCTAGCCTGGTCCTTTTTTCACATCGAAAAAGATCGCCCAACTCATGTGATATGTAACATTTGTCATGATTCTGTTAGTAGAGGTCAAAACCTCAGCAGTTTGACAACTTCTTCCATGAATCGTCACATGACTAAATATCATAAGTCCCGGTGGGAAGCTCACCGTGCTGCAATGCGGCCTAGTGGAGCGAACCATCCACCGCCCGCCCCTTCCACTGCATCCGCGCGCTCTTCATCTTCTAGGACTGTGGGGACAGCTGCCACACCTGTTTTTCCACGCAAAACTTCCACCACTGTAACCGCAACAGGCAGTTTGCTTGTAAGGTCGTCAGTTGGTTTGGAAGGGGAAACAAGTGACTGTGTACAGCTCTCTCAGACATCGATAGCACCAACGTTGGATGAAGGCAACATCATGTCTCCGCCTGCACTTTCCTCACAAACCTGCATTTTTCCAGGGACACCCTACTCAACACCGTCTACACACAGCAGCCAGATCTCTGTCCCTCAGATGTGGTCAAATAAAAGGCCACTTCCTCCGACCCATGACAAAGCTAAGAGGTTGACTCTATCCCTCTGTAAGCTGTTGGCTACCGAAATGCTGCCTTTGCGCCTAGTGGACACACAGGATTTTAGAGACCTTATGTCTGTCGCTGTGCCCCAGTACCAGATGCCTAGTCGCCACTACTTCTCTAAGAAAGGTGTGCCCGCGCTACACCAGCATGTCGCACACAACATCACCGCTTCCTTGAGAAACTCTGTGTGTGAACGGGTGCATTTCACCACCGATACTTGGACCAGTAAGCATGGACAGGGACGTTACATGTCGCTGACTGGGCACTGGGTAACTATGGTGATAGATGGTGAAGGGTCTGCTGCACAAGTCTTGCCGTCCCCACGACTTGTGTGTCAATCCTCTGTCTGTCCAAGTTCGCCACTGCTTCTGCATCCTCCACCTCATCTGGGTCCTCCACCTCCGCCCCAAGCCTGCCTGGTCAGGCCACCAGCGTTCTCACTGCGCAGAAGGAATCACGCACCCCTCATTACTATGCTGGCAGCAGAGCGCAACGGCATCAGGCGGTCTTTAGCTTGACATGTCTTGGTAATAAGAGTCACACAGCTGAGGAGTTGTGGTCAGCTTTGCGGTCCGAGTTTAATAAATGGTTGTCTCCACTCAAACTGCAGCCTGGTAAGGCCGTGTGCGACAATGATGCAAACCTGGGTGCGGCACTTCGCCTGGGCAAGGTGACACACGTACCTTGTATGGCTCACGTGTTGAACCTTGTCGTGCAGCAATTTTTAACACACTATCCCGGCCTAGATGGCCTTCTGAACAGGGCACGAAAACTGTCAGCTCACTTCCGCCGTTCAAGCGCCGCAGCAGAGCGACTTGCATCGCTCCAGAAGTCTTTCGGCCTGCCGGTTCATCGCCTGAAATGCGATGTGGCGACACGCTGGAATTCAACTCTCCACATGTTACAGCGACTGTGGCAGCACCGCAGAGCCCTGGTGCAATACGTCATGACGTATAGCCTGGGCCAACGAGATGCAGAGGTGGGGCAGATCACCCTGATGGAGTGGTCTCAGATCAAGGACCTATGCACCCTTCTGCACAGTTTCGACATGGCGACGAATATGTTTAGCTCTGACAATGCCATTATCAGCATGACGATTCCAGTCATTTACATGCTGGAGCACACGCTAAACACTATTCGGAGTCAGGGGGTGGGACAACATGAAGGGGAGGAACTACAGGAGGATTCATATGCGCAAGGGACAACAACATCACGAAGGTCCAGACGTTCATCATCACCAACGCAGCAGGCATGGGACCATGGGGGACAGGGATCGACAAGGGCGCATAGTAGCAGGCGAAATGTTGAGCAAGGTGCAGGAGAACATGAAGAAATGGAGGACGAACTGTCCATGGACATGGAAGACTCAGCGGATGAGGGAGACCTTGGTCAAATTTCAGTTGAAAGAGGTTGGGGTCAGATGTCAGAGGAAGAAAGAACGGGTAGCACCTCTATGCCACAAACAAAGCATGGACTTGGTCCGCATGGCTGCGCAAGACACATGAGTGCCTTTTTGTTGCACTACCTCCAACATGACAGTCGTATAGTCAAAATTAGAAGTGATGATGACTACTGGATTGCCACACTATTAGATCCCCGGTACAAGTCCAAATTTTGTGACATAATTCCAGCCATAGAAAGGGACGCACGTATGCAGGAGTATCAGCAGAAGCTGTTACTAGATCTTAGCTCGGCTTTTCCACCAAACAACCGTGCAGGTGCAGGGAGTGAATCTCCCAGTTGTAACTTGACAAACATGGGACGGTCTCGTCATCTTCAACAGTCTACCCGTACCAGTAGGACCTTTTCTGGTGCCGGTAACAGCAATTTTATGGAATCTTTTCATAATTTTTTTAGACCCTCTTTTGCAAGGCCACCAGAGACAACAAGTCTGACACATACTCAACGGCTGGAGAGGATGATACAGGAGTATCTCCAAATGAACATCGATGCCATGACTGTGCAACTGGAGCCTTGCTCCTTTTGGGCTTCAAACATAGAAAAATGGCCAGAGCTCTCCAGTTACGCCTTGGAGATTTTGTCGTGTCCAGCTGCCAGCGTTGTCTCTGAACGTGTATTCAGTGCTGCTGGGTGTGTGCTGACAGATAAGCGCACGCGTCTGTCCAGTGACAATGTGGACAGACTGACGTTCATCAAAATGAACAAGTCATGGATCCAGAAGGAATTTACTACCCCTGTGTCATCCTGGGGAGAGTAAATGCTTGTGGATTTGGAATGTGCTTGATGCAAATCAAAACATCCTGTTTGCAACTAGGGCCCAAGTGCTGCCACTGATGTGGTGGGTGTCTGTGTGGCCCAATTTTTGGAAAAAAGGGAGACTCCGCTTGGAGTAACCCTTGCTTGCTGTGTTTTTAAAAGAAGCCAAGATGAACAGAGCTGGGATCAGGAAAGACTTTGCTACCTACCCCGGTGTCATCCTGGGGACGGATAAGAATGGCGTATTTTTGAATGTGCTTGATGCAAATCTAGCTGTGAAGTGTACAACTGGGGCACAACTGCTGCCACTGAATGGGTGGGTGTGTGTGGGGCCCAATTTTTGGAAAAAAGGGGAGACTCCGCTTGGAGTAACCCTTGCTTACATTGTTTTTAAAAGAAGCCAAGATGAACAAGTCATGGGTCAGCAAAGACTTTGCTACCTACCCCAGTGTCATCCTGGGGACGGCTAAGAATAGCGTATTTTTGAATGTGCTTGATGCAAATCAAAACATCCTGTTTGCAACTAGGGCCCAAGTGCTGCCACTGATGGGGTGGGTGTCTGTGTGGCCCAATTTTTGGAAAAAAGGGAGACTCCGCTTGGAGTAACCCTTGCTTGCTGTGTTTTTAAAAGAAGCCAAGATGAACAGAGCTGGGATCAGGAAAGACTTTGCTACCTACCCCGGTGTCATCCTGGGGACGGATAAGAATGGCGTATTTTTGAATGTGCTTGATGCAAATCTAGCTGTGAAGTGTACAACTGGGGCACAACTGCTGCCACTGAATGGGTGGGTGTGTGTGGGGCCCAATTTTTGGAAAAAAGGGGAGACTCCGCTTGGAGTAACCCTTGCTTACATTGTTTTTAAAAGAAGCCAAGATGAACAAGTCATGGGTCAGCAAAGACTTTGCTACCTACCCCAGTGTCATCCTGGGGACGGCTAAGAATAGCGTATTTTTGAATGTGCTTGATGCAAATCAAAACATCCTGTTTGCAACTAGGGCCCAAGTGCTGCCACTGATGGGGTGGGTGTCTGTGTGGCCCAATTTTTGGAAAAAAGGGAGACTCCGCTTGGAGTAACCCTTGCTTGCTGTGTTTTTAAAAGAAGCCAAGATGAACAGAGCTGGGATCAGGAAAGACTTTGCTACCTACCCCGGTGTCATCCTGGGGACGGCTAAGAATAGCGTATTTTTGAATGTGCTTGATGCAAATCAAAACATCCTGTTTGCAACTAGGGCCCAAGTGCTGCCACTGATGGGGTGGGTGTCTGTGTGGCCCAATTTTTGGAAAAAAGGGAGACTCCGCTTGGAGTAACCCTTGCTTGCTGTGTTTTTAAAAGAAGCCAAGATGAACAGAGCTGGGATCAGGAAAGACTTTGCTACCTACCCCGGTGTCATCCTGGGGACGGCTAAGAATAGCGTATTTTTGAATGTGCTTGATGCAAATCAAAACATCCTGTTTGCAACTAGGGCCGAAGTGCTGCCACTGATGGGGTGGGTGTCTGTGTGGCCCAATTTTTGGAAAAAAGGGAGACTCCGCTTGGAGTAACCCTTGCTTGCTGTGTTTTTAAAAGAAGCCAAGATGAACAGAGCTGGGATCAGGAAAGACTTTGCTACCTACCCCGGTGTCATCCTGGGGACGGATAAGAATGGCGTATTTTTGAATGTGCTTGATGCAAATCTAGCTGTGAAGTGTACAACTGGGGCACAACTGCTGCCACTGAATGGGTGGGTGTGTGTGGGGCCCAATTTTTGGAAAAAAGGGGAGACTCCGCTTGGAGTAACCCTTGCTTACATTGTTTTTAAAAGAAGCCAAGATGAACAAGTCATGGGTCAGCAAAGACTTTGCTACCTACCCCAGTGTCATCCTGGGGACGGCTAAGAATAGCGTATTTTTGAATGTGCTTGATGCAAATCAAAACATCCTGTTTGCAACTAGGGCCCAAGTGCTGCCACTGATGGGGTGGGTGTCTGTGTGGCCCAATTTTTGGAAAAAAGGGAGACTCCGCTTGGAGTAACCCTTGCTTGCTGTGTTTTTAAAAGAAGCCAAGATGAACAGAGCTGGGATCAGGAAAGACTTTGCTACCTACCCCGGTGTCATCCTGGGGACGGATAAGAATAGCGTATTTTTGAATGTGCTTGATGCAAATCAAAACATCCTGTTTGCAACTAGGGCCCAAGTGCTGCCACTGAATGGGTGGGTGTGTGTGGGGCCCAATTTTTGGAAAAAAGGGGAGACTCCGCTTGGAGTAACCCTTGCTTACATTGTTTTTAAAAGAAGCCAAGATGAACAAGTCATGGGTCAGCAAAGACTTTGCTACCTACCCCAGTGTCATCCTGGGGACGGCTAAGAATAGCGTATTTTTGAATGTGCTTGATGCAAATCAAAACATCCTGTTTGCAACTAGGGCCCAAGTGCTGCCACTGATGGGGTGGGTGTCTGTGTGGCCCAATTTTTGGAAAAAAGGGAGACTCCGCTTGGAGTAACCCTTGCTTGCTGTGTTTTTAAAAGAAGCCAAGATGAACAGAGCTGGGATCAGGAAAGACTTTGCTACCTACCCCGGTGTCATCCTGGGGACGGCTAAGAATAGCGTATTTTTGAATGTGCTTGATGCAAATCAAAACATCCTGTTTGCAACTAGGGCCGAAGTGCTGCCACTGATGGGGTGGGTGTCTGTGTGGCCCAATTTTTGGAAAAAAGGGAGACTCCGCTTGGAGTAACCCTTGCTTGCTGTGTTTTTAAAAGAAGCCAAGATGAACAGAGCTGGGATCAGGAAAGACGTTGCTACCTACCCCGGTGTCATCCTGGGGACGGATAAGAATGGCGTATTTTTGAATGTGCTTGATGCAAATCTAGCTGTGAAGTGTACAACTGGGGCACAACTGCTGCCACTGAATGGGTGGGTGTGTGTGGGGCCCAATTTTTGGAAAAAAGGGGAGACTCCGCTTGGAGTAACCCTTGCTTACATTGTTTTTAAAAGAAGCCAAGATGAACAAGTCATGGGTCAGCAAAGACTTTGCTACCTACCCCAGTGTCATCCTGGGGACGGCTAAGAATAGCGTATTTTTGAATGTGCTTGATGCAAATCAAAACATCCTGTTTGCAACTAGGGCCGAAGTGCTGCCACTGATGGGGTGGGTGTCTGTGTGGCCCAATTTTTGGAAAAAAGGGAGACTCCGCTTGGAGTAACCCTTGCTTGCTGTGTTTTTAAAAGAAGCCAAGATGAACAGAGCTGGGATCAGGAAAGACTTTGCTACCTACCCCGGTGTCATCCTGGGGACGGATAAGAATGGCGTATTTTTGAATGTGCTTGATGCAAATCTAGCTGTGAAGTGTACAACTGGGGCACAACTGCTGCCACTGAAGGGGTGGGTGTGTGGGGCCCAATTTTTGGAAAAAAGGGAGACTCCGCTTGGAGTCACCTTGCGGTGTTTTACATGACTTTAGAAGGGCGTGCCATGCCTATATCTGTGTGTCCTCCTCTTTTTCCTTGTCCAGCTGTTTTGTTTTCGCATGAGTACATGTCCTTGTCACTTTCCCATGTGTTTGTGTTGTGTTGTGAGTTGTTTGTCACCTTTTGGACACCTTTGAGGGTGTTTTCTAGGTGTTTTACTGTGTTTGTGATTGCCTGCCATTGTTTCCTATGGGCTCGAGTTCGGTTCGTCGAACGTTCGACGAGCCGAACTTGAGCCAGACCCCCCGTTCGGCGAACCGCCTCGAGCCGAACCGGGACCGGTTCGCTCATCTCTAATCAGCACACCGCTGGAGATAGGGTTTCCAATAAAGCGGCCCACTAAAATCCCAAGTGCCAGCCATCAAGAGCACAGCTACACTAAATAGAGTGAGCGGGGTCCTAACAGCTTCAAGCTGAGGGGCCACAACAGAGAACTAACTTGTGAATAGAGGCGGCTCCGGATTACCAAGTAACACCGGTGGGAGCGGACACCTGGACGGGCAACCCCATAGTTACTGTGATGCACAGAGTTTTTGGTTTATCCTCAGTGTGAGTGTTTGCTTTATAATCCTCATCCAGCACCACCACGACCCACAGTGAGTACACTGGTTCCACTGCACCCTGCGCTCCCAAATATCCCACCAAAACCCCAGAGGCTGGGGCCTTCCCTACCTGCGGAGGGACTGACACCTTGCTGCTCCACACCATCTGCCCCGGTGCTCCTTACAACAGCAGTGGTACTCCCATTACCGCAACCCGCAGGTGGCGTTATGAACTTCTCCCCTGTAAATATTGCCCTTTCAAGGATCGGAGTGAGTACCGAGCCCGAGTCCGGATCCCTCAAGCCATGACCACTATGGATAAGCAATGTTCGAATCTAACCGTTCGCCAATTTCAAATTCGAGTGGTTTTGGGCGGTGTTTGAGTCGTTTGACGAACTCGAACGATATGCATAATGTTCGACCAATTAAAAGTTACCGTTCAGTAACGGTTCGATCACCAAAAGAGTGGCTTTTCACAGTAAGGCTATGTGCGCACGTTGTGCATTTGCATGCGTCCTGCATCCCCAGCACAATCCCTCTCTCTTTTCTACTCACCGATCACTGGCGTGGCACAGCACGGCTGTTACAAAGCTCCTGCGGCTTTTCCTCTTTTGAAAATGGCTGCCGCTCATTATTCAATATGTTATTCCCTGCTTTCCCCGCCCACTGGCGCCCATGATTGGTTGCAGTCAGATACACCCCCACGCTGAGTGACAGCTGTCTCACTGCAATTAATCACAGCCTCCGGCGGGCGGGTCTATATCGTGCAGTAAAATAAATAAATAAATAATTAACAAAAAAAAAAACAAAACTGCGTTTCCCCCCAATTTTGATACCAGCCAAGATAAAGCCACACAGCTGGAGGCTGGTATTGTCAGGATGGAGAGCGCCACGTTATGTGGAGCCCCCCACCCTAGCAATATCAGCCAGTAGCCGGTCGAAATTCCCGGGACTCTACCCGGCTCATCCCGAATTGCCCTGGTGCGGTGGCAATCGGGGTAATAAGGTTAGGCTAATCATGACAGGCATCTCCCCGAGATACCTTCCATGATTAACCTGTAAGTGAAAGTAAATAAACACACACGAAAAATCCTTTATTTGGAATAAAAGACAAAAAATACCCCTCTTTTACCACTTTATTAATTAGCAAACAGACACCCACGTCCGAAGTAATCCACACGACGCTTTCAGCTCTGCTACATTAAGCTGACAGGGAGCACCGTAGAACACGAGCGCTCTGTGTCAGCTCCACGCATCAACTGAAGAGAGCTGCGCTGTCACCAGAGACTTCACTCAGGTAGTGCCTGCGTGTCACTCTCTCTCTTTCTTTCTTTCTCTCTTTCTCTCTTTCTCTCTTTTCTCATCTTTTTCATGGTTTCTCTACTGCAATACAGAGGTCAAGATTAACAAATCTTCCTAAGATTTTCATTACAGGCAGTGGCTCAATGTGTAGAGCTACGGCCTAAGGAGAATTAGTTCACGAGTTCGAGTCCCGGCCGTCCCGGTAAAGAATTTATTTAAATTTATTTTTAAGTTTAAATTATAATTATTATTTATATATAAATATAATTTAAATTAATTATGCACTAAGGGGAGGAGCCGGACATCAGCTGTGAGCCGCGGGACACACCTCTAAAATCGGAGCAGTTCATGGATTGAGGCTGCATTGCTCTCTCCTCTCTCTCTCTCCTGTCTCTCCTCTCTCTCCTCTCTCTCTTCTCTCTCTTCACTTTCTTCTCTCTCTCCTCTCTCCTCTCTCTCTTCTCGCTTCTCTCTCCACTGTCTCTTTCTCTCTTCTCTCTTTTTTTCTCTCTCTTTTCTCTCTTTTTTTCTCTCTTTTTCTCTCTCTTCTTTCTCTCTCTTTTTTCTCTTTTTTTTCTCTCTCTCTTTTTTTTTCTCTCTGTCTCTTTTTTTTCTCTCTCTCTTTTTGTTTTCTCTCTTTTTTTCCTCTCTTTTCCTGGAGATGATCAGCTGATGCGGTCACTTGACGGAATCAGCTGACACTATAAGTCGAGCGGTGAGGCCAGCTTTTTAACGCCCGGCCGGCAAAACTATCAGCTGATGCTGTCGCACAGGAGTCTGCACAGAAGTTTTTTTTTGCACTGATGCATCAGCTGATTGTATAAAAGCTGTTTATACAATCAGCTGCTGTGTCATATGATTCAGGCCCTTGAACCTGACACATCATCTGATCGCTTTGCCTTCCAGCAAACTGATCAGATGATATTGGATCCGGATTGGACGGCGCGGGACCCTTGACCCAGGATTACTGCGGAGGAGGGTTCTTTATTTCAGAAAAGATGGAGTCACTAATTGTGTTGTGTTTTATTTCTAATAGAAATATTTTTCTGTGTGTTGTTTTTTTTTATCTGTACTAGAAATTCATGGTGGCCATGTCTAATATTGGCGTGACACCATGAATTTCGGGCTTAGGGCCAGTTGATAATATACAGCTAGCCCTAACCCCATTATTACCCAGCGAGCCACCCGTCACCAGGGCAGCTGGAAGAGTTGAATACAACAACAAAAGATGGCGTTTCTATGAAAGCGCCATTTTCTGAGGCAGCTGCGGATTGCAATTAGCAGCAGGGGTGCCCAGAAAACTTGGGCACCCTGCGCTTCGGATTCCAATCCCCAGCTGCCTAGTTGTACCTGGCTGGACACAAAAATTGGGCGAAGCTCACTTCATTTTTTTTTATTATTTCATGAAATTCATGAAATAATAATAAAAAAAAGGGCTTCCCTATATTTTTGGTTCCCAGCCGGGTACAAATAGGCAGCTGGGGGTTGGGGGCAGCCCGAAGCTGCCTGCTGTACCTGGCTAGCATACAAAAATATGGAAAAGCCCACGTCATTTTTTTTTGGGGGGGGGGGCAAAAAGCTCCTGCATACAGTCCTGGATGGAGTATGCTGAGCCTTGTAGTTCTGCAGCTGCTGTCTGCTGTCTGTATGGAGGAGAGCAGACAGCAGTTGCAGAGCTGGAAGGCTCAGCATCCTCCATCCAGGACTGTATGCTGGAGGGAGAGGCAGGGGGATCAGAACTGCAAGGCTCAGCATACTTCATCCACTAGTGTAAGCAGGAGAGCAGACAGCAGCTGCAGAACTACAAGGCTCAGCATGCTGCATCCAGGACTGTATGCTGGAGGGAGACACAGGGGCAGCAGAACTACAAGGCTAAGCATGCTCCATTCACTAGTGTATGCAGGAGAGCACACAGCAGCTGCAGAACTACAAGGCTCAGCATACTCCATCCAGGACTGTATGCAGAAGTTTTTTGCCCACCAAAAAAATGACGTGGGCTTCGCCATATTTTTGTATGCTACCCAGGTACAGCAGGCAGGTACGGCTGCCCCCAACTCCCAGCTGCTTATTTGTACCCGGCTGGGAACTGAAAATATAGGGAAGCCCTTTTTTTAATTATTTCATAAATTTCATGAAATAATTAAAAAAAACAACGATATGGGCTTCACCCCATTTTTGTGTCCAGCCAGGTACAACTAGGCAGCTGGGGATTGGAATCCGCAGCACAGGTTGGCCCGAGCTTTCTGGGCCCCTCTGTTGCGATTGCAGTCCGCAGCCACCCCAGAAAATGGCGCTTTCATAGAAGCGCCATCATCTGGCAATGTATCCAACTCTGTCAGCAGCCCTGATGCCGGGTGGTTTGCTGGGTAATATAAGGTTAATACTAGCTTTGTTATACTAGCTAGTATTAAGCCAGAGATTCTTTATGTCAGGCAAGTTTGATCCGGCCATTAAGAATCTCCAAGAAAGGGTTAAAAAAAGGAAAACACGCAGAGAAAAAATACTTTAATGGAAATAAATACACAGACACACTTAGAGACTCCATGTTTATTACTCCCTGCCACCCCTCCACGATCCTGGTCTTCTGTCTTCTTTCTCCTTCAACCCATGCAGCTCTGCTACATCAGACAGTACTGCATGGGAGGAAGACACTGCTGCTCCCGTGCAGTCTAATCACTCAGTGAATGAGCCGAGGCTGCGGGTTGTAAGCGGTGACGTCACCGCTTCCACCATTGCAATAGTAATCTGACAGGTGGTTTACTATAGCAACGGTGATCTCCGATCACCTGATTCCCGGTGCCACTATTCACCGGCTGTGGCATCCAGTCCCTGCATGTGGGCTGACTCTGTAAAGAGCACCAACATGCAGGAACGGGGAGCCAAGCATGTGCCCAAGCATCTCGCCGATACACGGAGATGCTTAAACGAGCACTGCGTACTGGAGAGATGCACTTACAGGACCTAGCATGACGTCTAGCCATGTGACCAGTCTGTAGCCAATGAGATAATAGACACGTGACTGGTTACATGCTATGATGACATCAGTGAAGGTCCTATTATCAGTGCTGGTTACCGGGAGGGCGCAGCGATGATCGGAAGGAAAAGCGGAGACAGAGTCTTCAGGACACATCGCGGGCACCTGTAAGTATAATGGCAATGTTTATTAACTGTATTTGTACATGTATAATGTGTTTGTGTTTGCCTGCCATTGTTTTCAATGGGGTTCGAAGGTGTTCGTCGAACGTTCGTCGAACGTTCTCCAAACACACCGCCGTTCGACAAACCGAACTCAAACACTTGGGAGGTGGCTCATCTCTAACGACCACTCTGGATCCAAGCACCCCACTCTGCACCAGGGAGGCACATTTTATTACCAGAGGCTTTTAGTAGTATATCCTTAAACATGCCCCATTTATGTTCCATATCCTCAGTTACCCATGACTTACTTCCAGACTTCACGATTAAGCACTTGCTTTCATTTGTTGAAATCAGCTTTCCTATAATTGCAGATTTTTTTTTTTACCTTTTGAAATGTTTGTTCAACATGACGTTGAAGCATACCATATTATGGTCACTGTATCCCAAATTCTCCTAAACCTGTAGATCTGAAATTGTATCTGGTCTATTTGATAGAACCAGATCCAGCAAATTATCTCCAGTGGTTGGTTACAATTACTAGCTTTCCATTATTGCCCTTCCCATGCATATTTACCCATACTGACTCTACATACTGACTTTACACTGTCCATTGTCGCCATTGTGCATTGGTTTTAAGTTAAATTTAACAAAAATACACACCGTTCACCCTTTTTGTCTTTCCTGTTTTTTCTGAATGTTGCTTTTAAATATTTCAAGGAGTACAACGCATTTAAGACAAAAGAAAAATCCCTATGTAGATATATATAAATTGGAGCTGCTAATCAGTAAGTTGATTAAATGCTTCTGTTGCTCATCAACATTTTTTATGCGATTTGAAAATATAGCCCTGGGTTGTGTTTTAAATGAAATGAAATTAATTAGTGCTTCATGTGTGCTGTGGTTTATTAAAAGTGATTTTTGCTGTATGGGAAACATTAATTTTTAAAAAGGAATATAGCACAATATTCACAAGTAGAACATATGCCCATTTAATTAACAATTTGGGTAATCTCATCATATAGCACTATACCTGCATTACAATGTAAAATTAATAAAAATATACACAGATTTTTACAGAATTGTACGTTACTTTAGCCAAGCAATGGATATTGGGTAAAGAGCTAATATGTTTTATGATTCCCTTAGTATTGAACAGGTATTATTTACACTACATTAGAAAATACCTAGATGAGACTTGTTATTAGTACTTAAGGACTGTAGTTAAGAAGTAGAGATGAGCGAACCGGTCGTGGTTCGGCTCGAGTTCGGTTCGTCGAACGGAGGTTCCGTTCGAGTTTGGTTTGTCGAACGTTCGACGAACCGAGCTCGAACCGCATAGGAAACAATGGCAGGCATTCACAAACACATAAAAACACCTAGAAAACACCCTCAAAGGTGTCCAAAAGGTGACAAACAACTCACAACACAACACAAACACATGGGAAAGTGACAAGGACATATACTCATGCGAAAACAAAAGAGCTGGACAAGGAAAAAGAGGAGGACACACAGATATATGAGTATATGCAAGGAAACGTCGATGCCATTATTGTGCAACTTGAGCCCTGCTCATTTTAGGCTTCCAATCTGGATAAATTGCCTGAGCTTGCCACGTACGCCTTGGGAATCTTGTCGTGTCCTGCAGCCAGCGTTCTCTCGGAACCTGTCTTCAGTAGTGATGAGCGAGCATGCTTGTAACTACTCGGTACTCACACGAGTATCGCTGTACTCGGGCTGCTCGGCGGGGACCGAGTAATCTCGCGATACTCGTGCTGTACTCGTGGTCTTCATTTCTGCATGTTGTCGCTCTTTTGAGAGCCAGCCCTCATGCAGGGATTGGCTGGCAGACCACTGCAATGCCACAGCCCTGTTAGTTGTGGAATTGCAGTGATTGGCCGGCCTGCACAGCGTGACCGAGCCTTTATACCGGCCGGCGCGCTGTGCTCTGCTCACAGCTATCCAGACAGTCAGTGCAGGGAGAGTGTCGCTGATTCAGGGAAAGCTTTGCGGCCCTTTATAGCTTTTTCAGTTGCAGGGCTGCAAACAGTGTGACCAAAAGTCCTTCTCAGGACTATTCTAGTTGTATACAGGCAGGCAGGGTATAGCCAGGTCGGAGTACAGTAGCAGAGTCCTTCTCAGGACTATTGTTGCTATATACAGGCAGGGTATAGCCAGGTCGGAATACAGGCTAGTGACCAGAAGAGTCCTTGTCAGGACTATTGTAGCAGTATACAGGCAGGCAGGCAGGCAGGGTATATAGCCATTCCTAGTGGTGACCGTATACCAGCCTTCATCATATCTGGGGCTGGTGTACACAGTCTAAAACAGTCCAGATAGTGTCAGACTTCTCAGTAATTGTCGCTCCTAAAAACCAGTTAGGTTCTTATTGCGTCCGTGCTTGCATTTAAAAACAGCACGTGTGTGTCTGTCGGTGGCAGCGTACAGGTGCGCGTTTTGCACAAACTATTATATAACGCACAAGTCTAGTGTATAATACACGTCAGTCAGCAGTGTCTGATAGTGTCAGACTTCTCAGTAATTGTCGCTCCTAAAAACCAGTTAGGTTCTTATTGCGTCCGTGCTTGCATTTAAAAACAGCACGTGTGTGTCTGTCGGTGGCAGCGTACAGGTGCGCGTTTTGCACAAACTATTATATAACGCACAAGTCTAGTGTATAATACACGTCAGTCAGCAGTGTCTGATAGTGTCAGACTTCTCAGTAATTGTCGCTCCTAAAAACCAGTTAGGTTCTTATTGCGTCCGTGCTTGCATTTAAAAACAGCACGTGTGTGTCTGTCGGTGGCAGCGTACAGGTGCGCGTTTTGCACAAACTATTATATAACGCACAAGTCTAGTGTATAATACACGTCAGTCAGCAGTGTCTGATAGTGTCAGACTTCTCAGTAATTGTCGCTCCTAAAAACCAGTTAGGTTCTTATTGCGTCCGTGCTTGCATTTAAAAACAGCACGTGTGTGGCAGTCGGTGGCAGCGTACAGGTGCGCGTTTTGCACAAACTATTATATAACACACAAGTCTAGTGTATAATACACGTCAGTCAGCAGTGTCTGATAGTGTCAGACTTCTCAGTAATTGTCGCTCCTAAAAACCAGTTAGGTTCTTATTGCGTCCGTGCTTGCATTTAAAAACAGCACGTGTGTGTCTGTCGGTGGCAGCGTACAGGTGCGCGTTTTGCACAAACTATTATATAACGCACAAGTCTAGTGTATAATACACGTCAGTCAGCAGTGTCTGATAGTGTCAGACTTCTCAGTAATTGTCGCTCCTAAAAACCAGTTAGGTTCTTATTGCGTCCGTGCTTGCATTTAAAAACAGCACGTGTGTGTCTGTCGGTGGCAGCGTACAGGTGCGCGTTTTGCACAAACTATTATATAACGCACAAGTCTAGTGTATAATACACGTCAGTCAGCAGTGTCTGATAGTGTCAGACTTCTCAGTAATTGTCGCTCCTAAAAACCAGTTAGGTTCTTATTGCGTCCGTGCTTGCATTTAAAAACAGCATGTGTGTGGCAGTCGGTGGCAGCGTCAGGCTCCATATTGTCCCTGGATAGAGACGTGCATGATGGCCTGTAAACATGAAGTGCCCATTGTAAGGAAGTGGGTCTATTGTAGTATAGCCCTTAGGCAGGGCAGCCAAAAATTTGGAGGCTCCACATTGTCCCTGGATAGAGATGTGCATGAGGGCCTCAAAACATTGTTCCCATTTCAAAGGAGCGGGTCTCCTGTCGTTGTAATGCCCATTCAGAAAGAATGGGCGAAAAAATTTACCACTGGGGGTATACCTGAAACAACGGCTTAACTATTGTAACGGTCACCATGATGGCGCATGAGGAGAAGGAGGAGCAGTCCAGCGATTAGTCAAAGTCCAGAAGTGTGTTACCATGGGTGAGTGGAGGTACATGGCAAATTCCCGTTACAAACTTTAAATTCCGCTGTAATTTGCTGTTGGTGTGTGTGGTGAAGTCTGGCCAAATCCAACCCTTGTTCATCTTGATCAGAGTCAGCCTGTCAGCATTTACAGTTGACAGGCGGGTGCGTTTATCTGTAATGATTCCACCTGCGGCACTAAAAACACGCTCTGACAAAACGCTAGCGGCAGGGCAGGCCAGGACTTCCAAGGCGTAGAGAGCCAATTCATGCCACGTGTCCAGCTTGGATACACATTAATTGTAAGGCACAGAGGAATGTCGGAGTACAGTTGTTTGATCTGCAAGGTACTCCTTGAGCATCTGGGCAAACTTAGGATTTCTTGTGGCACTACCCCTCACCTCAGGGGCTGTGGTATGTGAGGGGCTGAGAAAACTGTCCCACATCTTAAAGACTGTTCCCCTACCTCTGGCGGATTGGACTTGTGCCCCTCTCGGCTGTACGCCTTGGTTGTCCACTGATTCCTGACCTATGCCGCTAGCGTTTTGTGAGGGGAATGCTTTGCCTACTTCCGTGACTATGGCCTTCTGGAACTGCTGCATTTTGCCTGACCTCTCCGCCTCGGGAATAAGAGACATAAAGTTCTCCTTTTAGCGTGGGTCTAACAGTGTTACCAACCAGTAATGATTGTCGGCCAAGATGTTCTTAACGCGAGGGTCACGAGACAGGCAGCTTACCATAAAGTCAGCCATGTGTGCCAGACTCTTAACAGCCATCACTTCAGTATCCTGACCAACACGATGACTGAACATGCTGTCCTCCTCCTCCTCATCATCTACCCTGTCCTCTGGCCAGCCACGCTGAACCGAGGATATGACTGCATGTCATATCCTCAATTTGGCCAGAGAGTTGCTCCATGTCTTCATCCTCCTCCTCGTCATAGTCCTCCACTGCACATTGTGATGAGACGAGGCTGGGCTGTGTGTTATCATCACCCACACCCACTACTGTTTCTTGCTCAAACTCATCGCGCTCCGCCTGCAATGCATCATGGTTGTTTTTTGAGCAGAGACCATTTTAGAAGGCAGAGAAGCGGTATGGTGACGCTAATAATGTCGTCATCGCCGCTCACCATCTTGGTGGAGTCCTCAAAGTTTTGGCGGATGGTGCATAGGTCGGACATCCATCTCCACTCCTCAGGTGTTATGTGTGGAGTTTGACCCATTTCCCGACGGCTTAGGTGATGCAGGTACTCAACAACTGCCCTCTTCTGCTCACATATCCTGACCAACTTGTGCAGAGTTGAATTCCAACGCGTGGGGACATCACACACCAGTCTGTGTGCCGGAAGATGCAAACGGCGTCTTAAGCCGGCAAGGCCGGCTGAAGCAGTAGGTGACTTTCGAAAATGTGCAGACAGGCGGCGAACTTTTACCAGCAGATCAGACAGCTCTGAGTATGACTTTAGAAACCGCTGAACCACGAGGTTGAGCACATGGGCCACGCATGGAACATGTGTCAGCTGGCCTCGCCTCAAAGCCGCCACCAGGTTCCGGCCATTGTCACACACGACCTTTCCTGGCTTTAGGTTCAGAGTTGTGAGCCAGTGATCTGCCTGCTGTTTCAGAGCTGTCCACACCTCTTCTGCATTGTGGGGTTTGTCACCTATGAAGATTAGCTTCAGCACTGCCTGTTGCCGCTTCGCCGAGGCAGTGCTGCAGTGCTTCTGTGTCGCCCTGGACAAGCCAGGGGCCACAGAGCACAACACTTAAACACCCCACACTCCCTGCAGGCATATCATAGTCAAAGCACAAAATCCTTGTTGCCTTCCCCAGGCGCTGTTGTCCACACCAGGGTGTGGAGCCAGGCGGTTGGTCTCCACCCACCGAGGAGGAGGGAAAACACAGGCAGTGAGAGTTAAGCTAAGGAAGTGGAAGGAGGAAAGTAGTAGAGAGGAGAAAAGTGACAGCAAAGAGCCTGAAGTTGGTCCGGGTGTGTGGCCCGGACAGGACAGCAAGGTTGGCAGGATGTGGTGACCGTCTGCAGTGGAGGCCGATTGGAGTCTGCCGTGAGGACCGTGGACGGGTGGTGACCCGGCCGTACCGGACCGGTATACAAAGAGAAGCCAGCACCATTGGCAGAGGACTTTCGGATCCCGGCAAGGCTTGGTGTCGCCGTGAATTTGCCAAATCCGTTAGTGAAGGGAACCTCAGGGTTTCCAAACAGCCAAGTCCAGATAGAAGGCAACCGTACAACCGTGAAGGGGAGACACCGCCACCGCCAAGGGCAACCGTCTCCCAGGGCCAGCGCCTGTGGGCAAAAGGGGCTCCTCCGGCCCATATCCAGGTCGGGGAGCGGGTTACCGTTGGGAAACCATCACTACCAACACTTAACTTAGGTGCAGGGAGAGACAGTCATCACTAACCTGCAGGGAGGAACAACCGCAGCCGTCCGAGTGACCCGTCCATCCAGCCACTTGTTTTACCGTGAACTGTGTCATCATCATTGGGCTGAGTGAGTACCTCCGTGCCGTGCGGCACAGCGCTGCCCCTGCGACCCTGCACCTCATCAGGCCCCGCAACCCGCCTGTCATCCATCTCTACCCCATCACCAGGCCCCGGGACAACCAACCCCCCTACCAACGGAGGGGAGAAATAACAACAAAGCTGCTCCCTGTCACAGGCTCCCGGGATCCCCGTCCAGAGCAGCGGTGGTGTCCACACAATCACCACAACCGTGGGTGGCGTCACGGACAATATCCCCAAAACCCAAACCACCCCTTTTCACTCACGGGCGAGTAGCGCCGCTCGAGTCCCCGGGATCCGGCCATCGCTCGAGCCAACGAGCAGCAGCAGCCGTAGAGCAGCGTCAGCCGGACCCGAGCAGTGGGAGAGCGCACCGTCCCCTCCTCCGCCCGCGACACTTCCAGCTTGGGACTGGTGTGGAGGGTAAAGTGGATCAGGATGCGCAGGAGGAGGAGGAGGCTGAGGAGCATGACATTCCGGAGCTGTAGAGTGTGTGTGAAACCCTGACTGAGGTAGGGCCTGCAAAACTTGGTGTGTGAAGGACGTGTTCCGTCCCTCGCTCAGACTGGGTCCCAGCTTGCACAATATTAACCCAGTGTGACATCAACGAGATGTAGCGGCCTTGCCCACATGCACTTGTCCACGTGTCTGTGGTTAGGTGGACTTTGGCTGAAACAGCGTTGTTCAGGGCACGTGTGATGTTTTGTGACACGTGGTTATGCAATGCGGGGACGGCACACCGGGAGAAATAGTGGCGGCTGTGGACCGAGTAACGTGGGACAGCTGCCACCATCAGGTCGCGGAATGCTTCTGTCTCAACCAGCCTAAAAGGCAACATTTCCAGCGCAAGCAGTCGCGAAATGTTAGCATTTAGAACTGTGGCATGTGGGGTGTTGGCAGTGTATTTGCGCCTGCGTTCAAAGGTTTGCTGAATGGATAACTGAACGCTGCGCTGGGACAAGGACGTGCTTGATGATGGTGTTCTTTCTGCGTAGGCAACTGCAGGTGCAGGAGTGGAGGAGGCTTGTTCGCAGGCAGCATGGACAGGGGATTGGCTCGCATGCACAACCAGCGAAGACGTAGCAGTGACATCAGCAAGCACTGCTCCTCGACTCTGTTGTACTTCCCACAAAGTCGGGTGCTTGGCTGACATGTGCCTGATCATGCTGGTGGTGGTCAGGCTGCTAGTTTTGGTACCCCTGCTGATGCTGACATGGCAGGTGTTGCAAATGGCCTTTTTAGAATCATCTGGAGCCAACTTAAAAAACTGCCAGTGTCAGAGTTCCGGGTTTTCCAGTTTTCTTTTGAAAGAGCTTGCCCTTCGTTAACATGGAGTTTTCTGTTCTGTTGCCCTACTTCCTGTCCATCTGTTTAAAAGCCGCCCCTAAAGCTTAGTCCAGTGCCTGAGTATACTGCTTCCTGTGTGCTCCTGCCCTGCTGCTTTTGGTTCCTGATTGTTATTCGGATCCTCTTGGAAAACAACCGACACCGACTCTGGAATTCATCTGGTATCATCTAGCTGTGCCCGGACTCCGTTTGCCGTCTTTGGTCGGCACTTCTGCCCGGTTCCTTCCGTTTAATACCACTCTGGACTCACATCACGTATGGACATTTTTGGACTTACCTATTGCCCTTTTGTGTCCCGGCTGCTGCGCATTTAGGGCTTCTGGGGTGATTGCCAGACAGTCCCTGTATAGGGGTTCGCTCTTGGTGGTCTCCCTGGGGGAGTCCGGTGCGCGGTCCCGGGAATTCCCTTTCGCTCCGTCCCTGGAAGGTATTTCCTGTATTTATGTTCTACTGTGTTTTTGTTCCGTTTATGTACATATTTGCTGGTTGCATATTATAAACGTCTTGCACCAAGAACTCGTCTCTGCTTGTCATTGCCCTAACGCAATCGAAATCCTCAATACATACAATAGTATTACAGCCAGACTCGGGAAGACCTAACATTTGTACAGGCACCTTGTGTCGTGTTGTTCCGGGGAACAGTTGCCTGACGTCTGCCTGTGGCCACCACTCTGCTTCTTACTGCCTGTTGGGATGCTACGCCTCCCTCCCCCTGTGCACTGCTGTCCTCGCTCTGCATATCCTCCTGCCAGGTTGGGTCAGTTACTTGATCATCCACCACGTCGTCTTCCTCTTCCGCACCCTGCTCCTCCTCCTGACTTCCTGACAATTGTGTCTCATCATCGTCCACCCCTTGTTGAGACACGTTGCCAACTTTGTGAGAACGTGGCTGCTCAAATATTTGGGCATCTGTACATACAATCTCGTCATGGCCCACTTCAACAGGAGCTGGCGAGAGGCCAGAATTTGTGAATGGAAACGTGAACGAACAGCTCTTCCGAGTGTCCAAGTGTGGGATCAGTAATGTCCGTGGACGTGTACTCGGCCTGGTGGTAGGAAGGAGGATCAGGTTCTGAAATGTGCGGTGCAGTATCACGGCTACTGACACTTGACCGTGTGGAAGACAGAGTGTTTGTGGTGGTGCCAATCTGACTGGAAGCATTATCCGCTATCCAACTAACAACCTGTTGACACTGGTCTTGGTTCAAGAGCGGTGTACTGCTGCGGTCCCCAAGAATTTGGGACAGGACGTGCGAGCGACTAGATGTGGCCCTTTGTTGTGGCGAAATTAGAGCTTGCACACAACCTCGGTCTCTGCCTGCACCACCATCACGTCCACTTCCTTGTTCGTTGACAACGCCCTTGCGCATTTTGCAATGCTGTGCTGATGTGTATTCACTAGACTTGTGCGTTATATCCAAGTTTTTGCAAAACTCACACAAATGCAGCGGAAAGCTGCCACCAACAGGCACACACGTGCGGTTTTTAAATGCAAGCACGGAGGCACTAAGAACCTAACACTTCCTTACAATGGGCACTTCAGGTTTACAGGCCATCATGCACGTCTCTATCCAGGGACAATGTGGAGCCTCCCAATTTTTGGCTGCCCTGCCTAAGGGCTATACTATAATACACCCACTTCCTGACAATGGGCACTTCAGGTTTACAGGCCCTCATGCACGTCTCTATCCAGGGACAACGTGGAGCCTCCCAATTTTTGGCTGCCCTGCCTAAGGGCTATACTACAATAGACCCACTTCCTTCCAATGGGCACTTCAGGTTTACAGGCCATCATGCACGTCTCTATCCAGGGACAATGTGGAGCCTCCCAATTTTTGGCTGCCCTGCCTAAGGGCTATACTATAATACACCCACTTCCTGACAATGGGCACTTCAGGTTTACAGGCCATCATGCACGTCTCTATCCAGGGACAATGTGGAGCCTCCCAATTTTTGGCTGCCCTGCCTAAGGGCTATACTACAATAGACCCACTTCCTTACAATGGGCACTTCAGGTTTACAGGCCCTCATGCACGTCTGTATGCAGGGGCATTGGTGAACCTCACAATTTTGGACTGCCCTGGCAAAGGAAAATACTACAAAGACTCACTTCCTCAAAATGGGCACATTAGACTCAAGAGGCCTTCATGTACGTCTCTTCTCAGGGACATCGGAGTGCCACACAATGTTTTCACGTAAAATCTTTCATGTATTAATCTCAAAAAGTAACATACACCAGCTCTATCTCACTATTGGGTATGTGCCCTTAACATTTCTGCCATGAAAAATCATTTTGGGGTCATTTTGGAAGGTTTTCTGGTGAGTCCGTAAAAATGTCGTGAAACGCGGACAAAATTGTTCACAGCTGTGACTTTTGAGTGATAAATGCTTCAAGCGGTCTTCCCCATGCTGTTGCCATGTCATTTGAGCACTCTTCTGAGACTTTTGTGACATTTTTAGGGTTTCTACATGCTGCCGGGGGGTCATTTCACAAAAATACTCGGGTCTCCCATAGGATAACATTGGGCTCGTTGCTCGGGCCGAGTACACGAGTATCTTGGGAGGCTCGGCCCGAGCTTCGAGCACCCGAGCTTTTTAGTACTCGCTCATCACTAGTCTTCAGTGCTGCTGTGGGTCTGCTGGCAGATAAGCACACGTGTCTGTCCACTGACAATGTGGACATGGCTCTCAGAGGACTTTTCTTCCCCTGGGTCAGCCAGGGGAGGCGAAAGGCACGCGTATTTTTGAGAGTGCTTCATGCAAAGCATCTGTTTCATTTTGAAAAAGGGGATCAAGTGATGCCAGTCAAGCGGGGTGTGTGTGGCCCAATTAGTGGAAACGAGGGAGACTGTGGTTGGAGTCCCCTCGCTGTGTTTCTAAAAGAACCAAAATGAACAAATCATGGCTCTCAGAGGACTTTTCTTCCCCTGGGTCAGCCAGGGGAGGCGAAAGGCACGCGTATTTTTGAGAGTGCTTCATGCAAAGCATCTGTTTCATTTTGAAAAGGGGGATCAAGTGATGCCAGTCAAGTGGGGTGTATGTGGCCCAATTAGTGGAAACGAGGGAGACTGTGGTTGGAGTCCCCTCGCTTTTGAAAAAAGAACCAAGATGAACAAGTCATGGCTCTCAGAGGACTTTTCTTCCCCTGGGTCATCCAGGGGAGGTGAAAGGCACACGTATTTTTGAGAGTGCTTCATGCAAAGCATCTGTTTCATTTTGAAAAGGGGGATCAAGTGATGCCAGTCAAGTGGGGTGTGTGTGGCCCAATTAGTGGAAACGAGGGAGACTGTGGTTGGAGTCCCCTCGCTTTTCAAAAAAGAACCAAGATGAACAAGTCATGGCTCTCAGAGGACTTTTCTTCTCCTGGCTCAGCCAGGGGAGGCGAAAGGCACGCGTATTTTTGAGAGTGCTTCATGCAAAGCATCTGTTTCATTTTGAAAAGGGGGATCAAGTGATGCCAGTCAAGTGGGGTGTGTGTGGCCCAATTAGTGGAAACGAGGGAGACTGTGGTTGGAGTCCCCTCACTGTGTTTTACATGATTTTCGAAGGGCATGACATGCCTAAGAGCTTGAGTTTCATCATCTGCAACTTGTTGGCAACAGAAAGGCTGCCTTTACACCCTTTTGAGACCGAGGATTTTCGAGACCTTATGCCCATTGCAGTGCCCCAAGAGCCAATGGCCAGTCGTCACTCCTCCAAGAAAGGCGTGCCCGTGCTACCACAGTAGGTCGCACACAACCTCACCGATTCCTTGAGAAACTCTGTGTGTGACAGGGTGCATTTCACCACAGATACTTGGACCAGTAAGCATGGACAGGGGAGTTACATGTTGCTGACTGGGCACTGGGTAACTATGGTGAGAGATGGAGAAGGGTTTGCTGTACAAGTCTTGCCGTCCCCACGACTTGTGTGTCAATCCTTCCTCTGTATGCACAAGTTCCTCCACTGCTTCTGCCTCCTCAACCTCGTGTGGGTCCTCCACCTCGGCCCAAACCCTGTGTGGTCAGTCCACCCTTCCTTGTAACTGCGCCCAAGGAATCCCACACACCTTCTTACTATGCTGGCAGCAGACCTCAAGGATATCAGGCGGTCAAATGTTTACTTTGAAATGTAGGGGAAATGTGAGACACCGCTGAGGAATTGTGGATGGTTAGCTCTGGAGAGTGAGACCGAGTTTCATCAATGGTTGTTGTTACATCTCGTGGCTCTCCTGAGGCAAGGACTGAGGCAGTCTCCCATTCCTTGCCTGCCACGAGCACTCCTGCTCTGCAGCGCCGAAGGTCTGCCAGACTGCGCAGTGTGCAGGAGATACCTTCTCAGAGAGGCAGCAGAAGGGTGACACCTAGTGGTTCTCCTGTTACAAGGAGTGAAGCGGTCTCCCATTCCTGGCCTGCCGCAGACTCTCCTGCTCAGCGGCCCTGAAGGTCTGTGAGGCTGCGCAATGTGCAGAGGTTTACTGCTCAGGGAGCAGTGAGATTCCCGTTATCTCTCCACATTGTGAGACCGAGGATCCCGCCTCTATTTCCCAGAGGCAGGAGGGTGAGTATGTGCAATGCGTGGTGGGTCCTGATTCGCTCACTGACGTCACACGGCTTGATGACAAGGCTGGTGACGTGGTGAATCCTGACTGGCCAGGCTGGGACGTCGTGGACCCTGATTGGGTCAAGTCCGTCATCTCCGCCTCGCGCCCGCCCTCGGGTGGAGCTGCACCTCCTTAAAAGCTCCCCCTGCCATCATGGCGGCGCGCGACCGTCCTTCTATGTTTGGATGTCTGGCAGCGTGCTGCCACGCCACTGCTCAGTCATTACTGTCTCTTGTGGGCTTGGCCCTTGCTGCTCCGGCAGTACCTCGTTTGCAGGCCGTGTTCCTGCCTTGCTGCTCAGGCAGTACCCCCGTCAACAGGCCGTGTTCCTGTCCCAGGTGAGCTCCTCAAGTCTCCATTGGACTCACCTGGTTATTGAAAGCACACGTGCGTGGGCACCTCTGTGCTACCCTCGTGCCATATTCTCGTGACTTCCACTGGCACACGTGCGTGGGCACCTCTGTGCTTCCCCGTGCAACAGGTACACCGAGCCGTGAGATCTGTGCCATACAACCCTCACGGGTTAGGGCAGATCGGTGTACATAGATCGTCTGTGACATTCCAGACGATCGCTAGCAGCAACCCGCTCACTCTTCACCCACCATAGCGGCGGTCCCTTACACCGCACAGTGGACCTTGACCGGCGGAAGCAGTCCATTTCCCATCTTGGCACGCTTCCCCGGGTCCCCCTCGTAACAGGTTGTATCCACTCAACCAGCAGCCAGGGAAGGTCGGGTGCGACAATGATGCAAACCAGTCTGCGACCCTTCTTCAGGGCAATGTGACACACGTGCCTTGTATGGCTCACGTGTTGAACCTGGTTGTCCAGCAATTTTTAAAACACTATCCCGGCCTACATGGCCTTCTGACCAGGGCACGGTGTAACGCCTGCGTGGATCGACACACTCAGATGGGCTGTAAAGGATAAGCTAGAGGCCACTCACCAAGCTGGACACCCAGAACCCTGAAACCCTTTAACCCCTATACAGTGATTTGGAATTACACAGGGCCCAAGTTGATCAATACCTGTGGAAGGCTGCAGCTCCAGAGAATAGTAGTCATGCAGGGTCAAAAACATTAATTGAGGAAGAGGAACAGAATGGGATGGCCAGGACTTAATCAGAAAACAAGCAGAGGTGAAATGCGTATCGGCCAACGAGGTACATAAACAGCAAGCAGGAAAAGTAGTCACAGGTAACAAGCACACAAAATCATAAAACTGAATTGGGGGTAACAGTAACAAGAGGTTCATAGCTTTGTCTGGCAGTGGTCTGCAGACAGGAGGGGCCTAAAAAGGGTGTGGTGTATTCCCATTGGTTGTAGCTGAATGATGGCACTTCATCTGTGAGATACCCACCACCTACATTCAGCCTGTGGTTCTGCATCTGTCAAGGTAACGCAGCCCAGTGGGTGAGCATAACCTGCGTCCACCTGCGCCGCTGGCATCGACTCCTTTCCCATCATCAGCACTATGCACGAAAGGAACACGTTGTCACCTCGCGACCGGAGTACAAATTGATTGAGTGGACTACGTTGGTGACTTAACAGCCGTGTGCGGCAATGATGCAAACCTGTCTGCGGCCCTTCGTCAGGGCAATGTGACACACGTGCCTTGTATGGCTCACGTGTTGAATCTGATTCTCCAGCAATTTTTAAAATACCATCCCGGCCTACATGGCCTTGTGCAGCGGGCACGCTGCTATGTGCTCACTTTCATCCTTCGCACCCAGCAGCTCAACAACTTTCAGCGCGCCTGAAGTCTTAGGGTCTGGCCGTTAAACACCTGAAATGCGATGTTCCGACATGCAGGAATTTGAATCTGCACATGTTTCAGCGTCTGTGGCAGCACCGCAGAGTCCTGCTGAAATACGGTATGACGTATACCCTGGGCTAACTTGATCCAGAGGTGGTGCAGATCACGCTGCTGCAGTGGTGTCAGATCAAGGACCTATGCACCCTTCTACACAGTTTACAAATATCGACGAAGATCTTTAGCACTGGCGATGCCATTCTCAGCGTGACAATTCTGGTCATCTACAAGATGGAGCACACTGTAAGCATTATTCGGAGTCAGGTGTTGGTCCAAGAGGAAGGGGAGGAAGTACAGGAGGAGTCATATGCAGAAGGGATAATAAGATCTACAAGGTCCAGACGGTGAGCGGTACCTAGGCGGAAGTCAAGGGACGGTGGGAACCCATGAAGAAATGGAGGACGAACTGGCGATAGGCATGGAAGACTCAGCAGATGAGTGAGAGCTTGCTCACATTTCGGTTGTGCGAGGTTGGGGGGAGAGGGCAGAGGAAGGAGGCACGATTCTCACCTCTCTGCCACCAACACACCAAGGACTTGGTCCTCCTGGATGCACAAGACACATGAGCGCCTTCTTGCTGCACTACCTACAACATGACCCTCGGATTGTACGAATTCGAAGTAATGCTAACTACTGGGTTGCCACACTGTTAGATCCCCGGTACAAGACAAAATTTGGCGAAATAATTCCTGCCATAGAAAGGGACACACGTATACAGGAGTATCTGCAGAAGGTGGTACGGATTCTTAGATCTGCTTTTCCAGTAAACACCAGTGCTGCACAGAGTGAATCTCAACGCTTTGTCATGGATAGGAGGAAATGGGCTTTTACTTGTCCACATCTGAGGGACCGAGGGCTGGCTGCTGTGCTGAAATGGCATTGAGTACGGTGTCCCTGCAGAGTTGCACTTTTGGTCATATACCAAATGAGTTGAAAAAGGACAAATGCTGGTGGAAAGGGGAACAGGTGTGTTGGAAAGGGGAAAAATGTTTTTGTCCGTGGGTTTGTTGGTTAAGCAAAAGTAACATTTGATGAAGAAACACCATCTGTTACGGTGGAACTGGCAGATTTGGATAAGGTGGTATATACTATGTTACCGCTATATAACGAAAATTAATAAGAAAAGAAAGAGAAAGGTATATATCCCCATCAGCAGTCAATGTCCACCATGCTCCCAGATGGAAAAGGAGAGGTTGGCAACTGGAAGGTTAGGTGGAGGATACAGATCTGTGTGGCTATGAAACTAATAGTTGCCTGAACCGAGTTACACGCCACTTGGATCTTGAGACTGGGAGCCCTGTTAGCGTCACAGGGTGCACACGCCCACCCAGCCCAGGAACTCCCTGTTAACATCACAGGGGCCATTCAGTACGCTGACCGTGTGCATTGGGGCCACACCTGTGGACAGCAGGTGCATCAGCAGCAGCAGGCCTGTTAATGCCACTGGGCTGCACAAGCAGGACTTGTAGGACAGGAGCTGGTCTTAACCATTCTGCGTTACCAACTGTGGTGGCGGCCTAAATCGACGCCCTATCCCTGCCTACCTCTGGCCTAAAGCCGCAATGGGTTCAACACATGGAGGTGTGCTCTTTTGGAGCATAATAGAAGACTGCGCACCTCCTTGTTGGCTCCAGCCCGTTTTATAACCTGGGTCCGCCCCAAACCAGGGTGGACCACAATGCACCTCCTGGAGACAAAAGCAGAGTGACACGTCATGAGTGGCATAACTAGCGTCCTATTTGGAACCGCAACTTCAATAATGACCTCATGGCTGCCACGACACAAACACCTCACCAGTCATCGTCTGACCATCAATAATGAGGTGACAAGTCATAGGGGCGGGCCTCTGCAAGCCATTTGGGAGTGGCCTAGCCACATCGTCAGGACACCTGATGTCCTGTGGTCTATATGGGCCCCCCCACATCAGGGGCAGGGCCAAAGAGTTCATTACCGGACCTAGTCTCTGATGCAGTAAGTGCCTGAGCATGGTCAGTTGCATGAAATAGAGTCTCTGAAAAAAGACTATCAGCTTTAGCATGGTGTCTCGGCACAAAACAGGACTTAGACCCGGCACGGAATGCAAGTACCTGTGCAAAGAGGCTTTTCACACTAAGTGTGGGAGCATGCGCTGTATCCCGAAATGAAGACGTAGCCTCAGGAATGGCACAGTCAGGCTGAGCATACTCACTAGGCGAAACACTGTAGTTAGGCTGCAGCTGGGGTAAATCGGCACACTCATGCGCACTAGCTGCCTCTCCACACTTAGACGTGGAGGAGAAATTGCTCTTCGGGTGTGGACTTGGAGATGCTGTCTATGAACAGAAGGAAAAGCTAAAGGAAGCCTCACTTTCTATCCCTCCGAATTATCAAATGCAGCAATGAATTCCCTGAGTTTGCTATAACATTAGCGTAGCAAAATGTGCATGAGGGTGTCATGCAGAGGTGCTAGAAATAGCTTGGCACCAGTGGGGCACTAATGAAATACAACAGCCAGTTCTATGATGCCACTAAATGGCAGTATTTTTTGCTATCATTATAGCTTATTAAAAACAGAGCAGGAGGGTGTCCTGCACAGGTGCTAGAAATAGCTTGGCACCAGTGGGACAATAATGAAATACAACATCTAGTTCTATGATGCCACTAAATGGCAGTATTTTTTGCTATCATTATAGCTTATTAAAAACAGAGCAGGAGGGTGTCCTGCACAGGTGCTAGAAATAGCTTGGCACCAGTGGGACAATAATGAAATACAACATCCAGTTCTATGATGCCACTAAATGGCAGTATTTTTTGCTATCATTATAGCTTATTAAAAACAGGGCAGGTGGGTGTCATGCAGAGGTGCTGCACATAGATTTGCACCAGTGGGGCACTAACGGAGTACAACAGCCACTTCTTGTATGCCACTAAGTTTACTCAATTTTTGGTATTATAATGTCTTAGTAAGTAACAATGAGTTTGAGTGTGCAATGCAGGCAGACGTGCTGCAAATA
Organism: Anomaloglossus baeobatrachus; assembly: GCF_048569485.1. NCBI lineage: Eukaryota > Metazoa > Chordata > Amphibia > Anura > Aromobatidae > Anomaloglossus > Anomaloglossus baeobatrachus. Next base: position 513,337,507 of record NC_134353.1, read on the forward strand.
TCTTTGCACTAGTGGGACGATACAGAAGTCCAACAGCCACGTTTAGGATGCCACTAAGTTCACTCAGTGTTTGCTAGTATAATGGCTTAGTAACAATGAGTTTGAGTGTGCAATGCAGGCAGAGGTGCTGCAAATATCTTTGCACTAGTGGGACGATACAGAAGTCCAACAGCCACTTATATGATGCCACTAAGTTTACTCAGTGTTTGCTAGTACAATGGCTTAGTAACAATGAGTTTGAGTGTGCAATGCAGGCAGACGTGCTGCAAATATCTTTGCACTTGTGGGACGATACAGAAGTCCAACAGCCACGTTTAGGATGCCACTAAGTTCACTCAGTGTTTGCTAGTATAATGGCTTAGTAACAATGAGTTTGAGTGTGCAATGCAGGCAGAGGTGCTGCAAATATCTTTGCACTTGTGGGACGATACAAAAGTCCAACAGCCACTTTTATGATGCCACTAATTCCCTCAGTGTTTGCTAGTATAATGGCTTAGTAACAATGAGTTTGAGTGTGCAATGCAGGCAGACGTGCTGCAAATATCTTTGCACTTGTGGGACGATACAGAAGTCCAACAGCCACGTTTAGGATGCCACTACGTTCACTCAGTGTTTGCTAGTATAATGGCTTAGTAACAATGAGTTGGAGTGTGCAAAGGGCAGGAGGGTACAGTGGCAGGGTTGTGTGTCTTTGGGTAGAGTTAAGGAAGCCTGTCTTTCTATCCCTCCTAAAGGGGAAATGCAGCGAGGAAATCCCTGACCTTAGCTACACAGACGCTGTCATCTTGTGTAGCTGTTAAACTCTGTTTTCACGGACCTGTCACCTATGGCTCTGACCCTGCCGGTATGAGCCCTTAAAAGGACTGATAGAAAGTGCAATCCCTATGCTGTACAGTGCTGTGTATGGAGCGTACACAGCAGTATCGGTGATAGGAGCTGCGCCAGTGATGACTGACACCAAGGACGCAGAAGAGATAATGGCGTGCTGGAGGAAAATGTCCAGTTTTATAATGCAGGGACATGTGACATGGACATCCTATCACACATGCCGTTGCTTCTCTGGCTAAAAGTCCACTTAGCTGTGTGTGTGTCTGGGATTGGCTGACATGCTGGCCCGCCCCACTACACGCGCGCGCTTAGGGAAGGAAGACAAGGAAAAAAAAAATGGCGATCGCCATTATCCATAAAGCTTGAGTTCTAGTTCTATCTAGAACAGCCCCCAAAATCACTCGAGCCGCGAACTGGAGAACCTCGAACCACGAACCGCGCTCAGCTCTATTAAGAAGTTAACAGCAAAAATCTAAAAACGAAAGAGTTAAAACAACATAAGTAGAAGATTCGCTAAGAAGGAACAGCAGCAAACACAATGCTAGAGGTTTCACATTTGTATCTTGTTGGTAATATTCAGCAGAGTTTAGTTATATATCTGTAATATTCTTAATAAAAAGTTATGTAAAATGATATACACGTAAGTCATTTACAGGGTGTTTTATCTGCTTAAGCCTTGCTGTGACTGCTTAGCTGTGAGTGGCCCACTGGGGTATCGGGGTATCCCCTGGTGGGCCCTGGCCCTCAGTGCCTAATATAGTGTGAGGAAGCTGTACATGGCCGTGGGGCCATCTGTTTCTCAGTGGCGGCGTTAATTGGTGAGTAATTGGGCAGCTGAACCAGGGCCCCCACGCTTTGAGGGGCCCCCAGCCTTTCAACCAAAAAACTTCAGTGATAGTACAAATTCCATGCTATCACTGAAGTCTCTGCAGTTGCAGAATGAGCTTTGGTGAGATCACAGTCATGTGACTCATCAAAGGTCCTAACGCTGCACTGCGGGAGTTCCCAGGCCTGCACATATGAGGTGCGCAGGACCTGGAGACCGCGCCGCTATTAAAATGTATGCGCGACTTTCAGACATACAAACATTGAACAGTGAAGTGACAGGACTGAGGCAGAGGAGCGCTGCTCAGCCCCACACTGACATACGGTCATCACCGGGGCCACAGCAGCAGAGAAGAGGATGACGCGAGGTGCACAGGTAAGCACTCCAGCATTAGCCGAAGAGGACATGTAGAATAATTTTAGATGAGGGGGTTGTGGTGGGGGGAGCAGTATTACATTACAAGGAACATTATGGGGCAATAGGGGACTTTATGTGGCAATGGAGCAAATTATGGAACAAATTGGGACATTATGGGGCAGTAGGGGACTTAATGGGGCACATTATGGGGCAATGGGAGACATTATGAAGCAAATTAGAACATTATAGGGCAGTGGGAGACATTATAAAAAACTTGGGACATTATGAGGCAATGAGTGACATTATGAAGCAAATTGGGACATTATGGGTCAATGAGGGACACAGCCACTGGAGATTGAATAAACATCCTAGGATTGATGACGCACAACAGGAAGAGTGTCATCCAGTATGGCGCACAACCGGAAGTACATCATTCAAGATAGCGGCACCCATCTCCGATATCCACATAAGGGAGTTCATTATACATCGGTGAGCGCGCATCTTTATGCATGCAAATTAAGTATTTTTGGGGGCGGAATGTTTGACGCAGTTGAAGGGCAGAATCCTGATTGAGGTGAGGGGCTGTCCACTCCTTTAAAGTGGGGGATTATACCACTATCCTATTGATATCACCTCTATCTGAAGTGTAGCCATTTAGCTGGAAGCTGGATCTATTGCTGGTCACAATGCTGGTAGCTGGCTCCACTAAGTTTGACTACTGAGTAAGTAGCATAGATTATATATTTGGTGAATATTTTTACACTTTCCCATGAAAGAGCAAGTATTAAGAAGTCTGTTGATGGTAGTTAGGAACATCATGGCGATTAGCCCATAGAATAGGGCATTCTCATCGACCTACTGATGAACCAAAAAGAAGGGGAAATGCGTTGAGGTTTTTTTGTCCATAAGAGGCTCCAGATTTATATATCATATCTATCACCTGTTTGGAAAGTGATTTGTACCCTCTAATTGTACCTACCCTGTATCTGCTAATTTCAATATTTATTGATATTAGCACTGTGCACTTTATTATATCACTATGACACTTTAGTAGGCACTGCATTTTTTTCTGCAGGGATATACAGGGATAGGTAGGGTAAGTCTACGGTGAGTGGGGGCGCCATTACGCCAATTAGGGTGCCGACCTCCACTGACAGGTAGGGCACAGGAGTAAGTGACTTGCACAGGGTCAGCATTATCTTCTCCCTTTACTGTGCACTTTTAGAAAGATGTTGACTAAACTTCACACCTGGTTGGGATTTTAATATTAATTTAATAAAAAATATATTTAATGGTGATTTTGTTTTATGATGCGTCTGTAGTAGCCCACCAGTCTGAGAAATTGTGGGACTTCTCGGATGGTGGTAGGTGCTTGCCAGTCTCTGATGACAGTCACTTTGTCTGGGTCTGGTGCCACACCGTCTGCACTCACAACATGACCCAAGTACTGTACTTTGGGTTTCAGAAGATGACAGATGGTTTTACCTTTAAGCCGAACTTGGATAGCGCCTCAAAGACCTTTGCCAGATGTTGCAGGTGCTCATCATAAGTTCTGGAATATACAATAACATCGTCCAGATACAATAGCCCAGTCTCAAAGTTCTTATGTCCAAGGCAAGACTCCATAGTCCTTTGGAAGGTTCCAAGCGCATTGCACAATCCGAATGGCATGCAGTTAAATTCACACAGCCCAATGGGAGTGGTGAAAGCAGTCTTTTCTTTGTCAGCCTCTGCAACGGGAACTTGCCAATACCAGCTGGTTAAGTCTACAGTGGAAAAATACTTAGCTGATTTGCATCTTTGTGGGTAATTTGGTTAATCTTTCTGCAATCTACACTCATGCGCATTGTACCATCTTTTTTTTTAACTAACAACAAGGGAGCTGCCTAAGGGCTACAGCTATCCCTAATTACCCCTGTTTTTTTAATTTCTTTTAACATACCTTTGGCACACTGATAATGAGCAGGAGGTATGGGATGATACCTTTCTTTAATGGGCAGATGATCTCCTGTGGGAATTATATGTCGTTTACTTTTTACCTGCCTAAAATCCAAGGGATGTTTACTGAAAACATGATCGTACTCCTGGACTATTCAATACACCCCATTTTTCTGGTGTGGATGGGTGGAGTTAATGCCAACAGGCATCTTTTGGCACCAGGCCTCCAACTGGATTAAAGAGCCATTGTAATCCGTCGACTCAGATGAAGTCAAGGGTCCTGCAGCCTGAATGTCGTTGTTGACTACAACCAGTTTGGCTACAGTAGTATAACGGGGCAAACAGGCTTCTTCTTCCCCAAAGTTTAGGAGCCATACAGGAACCTTGCCCTTTTGGACATTGACAATCCCTCTAGCTGTCATAACAGTAGGTCTGCTATCTGAATAGACTGGTTCCGGCAGAGCCTGGCAATCCCGGCCTCCGACGCCTATGGCTGCTCTGTCCTCGATGTGGCCCTGTCTCTTATCCGGCCCTGATCTTACTCCCCCAAACCCTGGCACCAGGCTGGAAACCCAGAAACACAACCCAACAGAAAAGACAGGGACAAGCGACCATGAAACCTCGTACACCCTGCACTCACACACAAAGGGGAGACAATATGAGTGCTTGGGGAATAAAGGAAGGGGTTGGGAACAATTTACAACAAGGGAGCGTTCACACCACGCAACAAAGCTACTGCTGCTCACCATAAACAGAGCTCCACAGAGATCAGGATAGCTGATGCTTTCTTCTGCAGCTTCTTGCTAAACTCCCAAGCCTTAAATAGGGATAGACTAGCTGGAGTTGATAATTAGCAGCCTGGCTCACAGAAGAATAAAACACTGCTCCAAAAAAAGAGTGATTTCCAGCGCCAGGAATAGGTTAAAAATCCTTTTTTATTGAAAATAAGGTAGTAAAAATCCAGCAGATACCATAGTAGATGTCAGAAAGATGGCAGAACAACGCATTTCGACGCTTCAGGTCTTAGTCATGACTATGACTATGTCTAATTGGATGGTTACCGAGCCTCACTCCGTGCGCAGGATCTTTGATTGCAACCAGCAGGTCAGTCCTTGGTGAGCTGGACTCTCCCCTTTCACTGCTCCAAAAAGGATTAATTCCTGAACGGCTGGAAACAGTGAAACAACTCAGCCGATGCCCAGCCGAGCTACGCACTAAGGGCTGGTTCACACTAAGCGACAGCGACAACGAGGTCGCTGTTACGTCACCATTTTCTGTGACGTAACAGCGACCTTGTAAGTCGCTGTTATGATCGCTGCTTAGCTGTCAAGCACAGCAGCCGAAGCAGCGATCATAACCGCGAGAGCAGGGAGCCGCGCACACTGCTTAGCACTGGCTCCTTGCTCTCCTAGCTACAGTACACATCGGGTTAATTAACCCGATGTGTACTGCAGCTACATGTGCAGAGAGCAGGGAGCCGCGCACACTGCTTAGCGCTGGCTCCTTGCTCTCCTAGCTACAGTACACATTGGGTTAATTAACCCGATGTGTACTGCAGCTACATCTGCAGAGAGCCGGAGCCGGCAGCACAGGCAGCGTGAGAGCTGCGGAGGCTGGTAACTAAGGTAAATATCGGGTAACCACCTTGGTTACCCGATGTTTACCCTGGTTACAGCTTACCGCAGCTGCCAGATGCCGGCTCCTGCTCCCTGCTCGCTTCATTTCGTCGCTCTCTCGCTGTCACACACAGCGATCTGTGTGTCACAGCGGGAGAGCGCCTTTGAAGAAAACGAACCAGGGCTGTGTGTAACGAGCAGCGATCTCGCAGCAGGGGCCAGATCGCTGCTCAGTGTCACACACAGCGAGATCGCTAATGAGGTCACTGTTGCGTCACCAAAACCGTGCCGTAGCAGCGATTTCGGTAGCGATCTCGCTATGTGTGAAGCACCCCTAACAGAGACCGGGCTGCATGTCGGACTCTGCAATTTGAACAGAGTCTGACGCTGTAGTAGCAATCCCGTGTGTGTTGAACTTGACAGTGCATGACAGGAGCTTAAGGCCCTGTCACACACAGAGATAAATCTGCGGCAGATCTGTGGTTGCAGTGAAATTGTGGACAATCAGTGCCAGGTTTGTGGCTGTGTACAAATGGAACAATATGTCCATGATTTCACTGCAACCACAGATCTGCCAAAGATTTATCTCTGTGTGTGACAGGGCCTTTAGTCATGAAGAAGTATATGTGAGCACTGCCAGCAAATTCATCATAATTTCACAAAAAAATGGCATAATTTACAACAGACTGGAATACATTTTGTAGTGATTTATAGAAACTGAAAGTAGTACCAAATTAATTAAAACATGCATCTGTTGAGAAATTCTGTACATCTTATTCATCAAGACTAGCGTATAAAATGATGAGTTGGAGTTCTAGTGTCTATAACCTCATACCAAAGAGCCACAGGGACGTAGCGTGCTTCTACATCCACCCTCTGAATAACTCACTTTGTCATGTCTGTTTAGCCTTGGAGAAGAAATAATAAATGGGATAAAGTTCATGCTCCATTCTATAATAGGAAAAAAATTTGCATAATTTTGGTGGGAAAGATCAGTATAACATGCACATTACCAAAACCAGTGTAAAATGGTCCAGAACCTTTCCTGTTAATGAAAACTGACAATGCAAAGTACATAAATTTCTTTGTTGGTCAACTTACCGCCCATTTCCAGAATGTAAAGTTTTTCAGCAATTAAAAATCATTTCCATGGGCAGTATTAATTACCAGCATAAAGTATATTCATTTACTAGAACAATTCAAATAATTCCGGTCATCAGTATGCGGAGAACACTGTTTGCATTAATTATACTGCTAAGCTATTTACGATTACAGCTAAATAGATTATTATAATAAATTAGGTCATTTACTAAGAATATTTTCCTGACAGCATCATGTTTATTTCATGTTACTAGGTTTAATAATATTTCTATTGTGACAGTTTTGCTGGTTTATTTACATATTGCCAAAGTAGTTTTTCCACTGTGTAAATCAGTGTTTTGTTTGTTAATTCATGTGGAAGTATGCAATTAGATCTGTGTTCTGTGTTACATTAATAATGCTACACAGACATAATGCACTGCATCTACATAATGGTGTATAATACTCTGTTATGCAAAAAGATTAGATGGCACAATAGCTCTAATTACTTTTATTATTTGAGAAAAAAACATTTCTTCATAGCACCAGTCAACAGATTTATTACCAGAAAAGTGGTGCTAGAAACATGGTTCGATTAGTTCTAGTTCGCTTTAATTAAAAACAGCTTTAAATGTGATTTTTATGGCTTTGTAGAATTTTTCCAAATATTTTTTTAGTGGCGGATTCTGCAAAGCTCTTAATGTCTATTAAAAGAAATGTATAATGCTAGGAGGTATCCTAGGACTACATAGAACCCTTTTGTGCTTTTTGATGCAAACACAGCCTTATTATTGTCCGAGTGACCTCAACTTATCTGAAAATGAATGGTAACTAGTGTAGAAATGGTCCAAAAATTATCCCTTTTGCTAGTTTTTAAACACAACCATACAAAAGAAGCCAGGTCTTTTTTGCACAGAGTGGTGCAAAAAGTATACTTATTGATGGAATTCCAAGAACTTTTCCATTTTTGCTAAATGAAGAAGATATGAGAGTACACTGACAATAACAAATTGGGCCAGTTCTTGCCACTGCTCTAATCTGGTGTCCAAGAGCCATGGCATCAGAGCTCAGTAAAAAGGCCACAGACAAGGTACAACTTAATCTGGCTGTCATAATGGCAGATAAAGTATCTGGTCCATTATGTCAAAGGTGATGCAACTGTTGCTGCTGCTAATTTGACTACTTGTTGTAGGTGTGTTATGTTATATAGCAAGGATTTAAAATATAACTTTTAATAAATATAGTGATAAAATAGATTAGCTCAAAGTGCAAAGTTAAATATAATTAAAGGAAGGATCTCACCCAGTTCTTCTCTTGTGGGATCCACACCACTGTAAAAGCCAAGGCGGACGGGCATCAGGACAAAAACGTAAAGTCGGGGAGGATTTAGTATAATTACATTACCCCTGTCGTGCCCCTGCAATAGCTTCCGCCCTTACAAGGGCAGCACCCAAGTCTGGATAACTACCCCAGTAACTAAACAATGCCCCTCCCAACGCGTTTCCCTCTCCGTGTAACCGGAGAGTTCTTCAGGGGAGAAAAGAAAAGTAGAGCCTGCAGTGGCAGGTCAATACATTACACTGCTTCCTTTCAGTCAGTGTGTACACACACCGCTTTCAGTGTATGTGCTAATGGCCAGTGGGACGCTGTATACTGCCAGAGCCCGACCCTATATACCTCTCAGTACTCCTGTATCACCAGCAATCAGTGGGAGCACATCCTTCAGCAGCCTTACTAATCGATCACCGTATATTGACATAGAGAAATCTGCCCAGATTCCCATCAGGCTGAGCAGGTGCACAAATCCTCATATTCAAACAGGGCAGATCGGAATAGTTTTTCACCCATCCTGCCCATTAGACTTACAGTTCGGGTGAGCTCAGAAAACTGTGCCCGTGCGATCCGCATTCAACCTATCAGGTCTAGATTTTTCGGCGGCCACTAGAGCGCACGTGCGGCTGAAAGATGGTTCTTCCGCGTTCCAGAGTGGAACGCACACACCGCGCATGCGCGGGATCACGTACCCTCACGAGAACGCTGCCCGGGCTGCCATTAGTGCGCACGCCCGGCCAGTTCAAAGTTCGTCCGCGTTCCACAGTGGAACGCACCAACAGCGCATGCGTGGGTCACATCATAACATTCTTAATTCAAAGGCGATACTTCCGCGTATCACCCTGGAACGCACCAGCCACACCAGTGCAGATCAAAATAAACGACCAGGAAAGATTCTTACAACTCAAAAAGTATGAAAATGGCTACTAATATGTAGGTACACGATTAAGGGCACCTATAGAGCAGAACACACACATCAATGTACACATTAATAAAGAAATACGGGATCGATATATATAAATATCTAGGGTCGGCGAGAACAAACTAACAGGGCGAAACTCCCTGGTGGTCTTTCCGACATATTGCTTCCCGCAATGGCACGTAGCTAAATACACTACCCCTTTTGTCTTGCAATTTATGAAATCCTTCAGTTTTAGACACTCTCCCGTGACCGTGCTCGTGTAAGTCTTGCCTGTCTGAATGTGACTACATGCCACACAAGACCCACACCTAAAGCACCCAGTAGGTTTACTTGGGAGCCATGTTGTCGGTTTGTCCGGGGCCACAAAATGGCTATGCGTCAGACGATCACGTAAGGAACGATTTTTTCGGAATGTTATAGACGGTTGTGTACCAATCGTATCTGCAATATCAGTGTCCATCTTCAGGACCCCCCAATGTCGCTCCAAAATACCTCTCACTTGGTTTGCCCCCTTTGTAAAGGTCGTGATAAATCTCACCAAACCCTCACTCTCGTCCTTTTTAGGTTTTGGAACAAGAAGTTGGTTCCGATCCTGGCCCAGAGAATGGTGGTAGGCATCCTTGAGAATATAATTAGGATAACCCTTATCAAGGAAGCGCTCCCTCAGGTCTTTAGCCTTCTCAACAAATTCATCCCTCGTGGAGCAATTCCGTCTGAGACGTAGGTATTGACCTTTCGGAATACCACGTCGCAGAGGGAATGGGTGATGACTTCTCCAATTTAGGAGAGAATTGGTTGCAGTGGGTTTCCTGAAGATGGTCGTCTGCAGGCCCCCCTGAGAGTCTATCGAGACCATCAGATCCAGGAAGGATAATTCTCTGGGGTGGATGACGAACGTGAACTTAAGGCCTATCGAATTACAGTTTAGATCTTTCACAAAACTCGTAAACTCCTCCCGAGGCCCCTTCCATAGTACAAAAACATCGTCTATAAATCTAGTCCAAATTTCAATCATAGACGTATACCTAGACATGCTTTCAGAGAACACACACGTGTCCTCCCACCAGCCCAGGAACAGATTTGCATAGCAGGGAGCACAAGGGCTCCCCATTGCAGTGCCCCTGAGCTGGTGGTAAGTCGAGCCGTCAAACGTAAAGAAGTTGTTATACAAGACAAAGTGTAACAGGGATAAAACAAACTGGTTATGGACCTCAAACTGCTGGCCCCTTGCCTTTTTGTTAGCCTACACCGGACCGAGGTTTTTGAGATTAAAGAGTAGGTTTGTGGGAGTTATTATGGTGGGTGTGGGGTGCAGTAAGTTTGCCCCTACAGGTCTTCCAGTATTGATATGTTGTTGGGTTTGTCCCATCACTTATGTTCTCCCATTATTGTGCAGTGTTAGTTTGTTCTCGCCGACCCTAGATATTTATATATATCGATCCCGTATTTCTTTATTAATGTGTACATTGATGTGTGTGTTCTGCTCTATAGGTGCCCTTAATCGTGTACCTACATATTAGTAGCCATTTTCATACTTTTTGAGTTGTAAGAATCTTTCCTGGTCGTTTATTTTGATCTGCACTGGTGTGGCTGGTGCGTTCCAGGGTGATACGCGGAAGTATCGCCTTTGAATTAAGAATGTTATGATGTGACCCACGCATGCGCTGTTGGTGCGTTCCACTGTGGAACGCGGACGAACTTTGAACTGGCCGGGCGTGCGCACTAATGGCAGCCCGGGCAGCGTTCTCGTGAGGGTACGTGATCCCGCGCATGCGCGGTGTGTGCGTTCCACTCTGGAACGCGGAAGAACCATCTTTCAGCCGCACGTGCGCTCTAGTGGCCGCCGAAAAATCTAGACCTGATAGGTTGAATGCGGATCGCACGGGCACAGTTTTCTGAGCTCACCCGAACTGTAAGTCTAATGGGCAGGATGGGTGAAAAACTATTCCGATCTGCCCTGTTTGAATATGAGGATTTGTGCACCTGCTCAGCCTGATGGGAATCTGGGCAGATTTCTCTATGTCAATATACGGTGATCGATTAGTAAGGCTGCTGAAGGATGTGCTCCCACTGATTGCTGGTGATACAGGAGTACTGAGAGGTATATAGGGTCGGGCTCTGGCAGTATACAGCGTCCCACTGGCCATTAGCACATACACTGAAAGCGGTGTGTGTACACACTGACTGAAAGGAAGCAGTGTAATGTATTGACCTGCCACTGCAGGCTCTACTTTTCTTTTCTCCCCTGAAGAACTCTCCGGTTACACGGAGAGGGAAACGCGTTGGGAGGGGCATTGTTTAGTTACTGGGGTAGTTATCCAGACTTGGGTGCTGCCCTTGTAAGGGCGGAAGCTATTGCAGGGGCACGACAGGGGTAATGTAATTATACTAAATCCTCCCCGACTTTACGTTTTTGTCCTGATGCCCGTCCGCCTTGGCTTTTACAGTGGTGTGGATCCCACAAGAGAAGAACTGGGTGAGATCCTTCCTTTAATTATATTTAACTTTGCACTTTGAGCTAATCTATTTTATCACTATATTTATTAAAAGTTATATTTTAAATCCTTGCTATATAACATATCACGTTCAGGATTTTGGCTGCATCTTCCTGCTAGTTGGCAGGTCTGCTTTTCTTTTGACTACTTGTTGTAGGCCTAATGCTGGTACAAACAGGAGAGTTGGATATGCGGGGATCACAGTGGGGTCTGCTGATTTGTGCTGATGTGTGCTATTTGCAGATATCTGCTTAGCATCTGATAGTTTTGTATGGCAAGTTATAATGCTTATCTTGGTAATAAGCCATGTAGACTCCATTTTGAAAGTGATAGTAACAATACACCTATCATCCCTCAGGTATTTTACCATATAGGTGTTATGCTATGCAGCATAACCAAGGGCCCCATTGGTTCATTTTCATCAAACCATTGTGACTGTTGGCTGACAAGGCCACCATTTTCAGTGTAATTGCTTTCATTCTGTCATCCTTGTGACCTGCCTGTGCCAACTCGATGCTACCTTCTACATCCACCTGCTGCTATAGATCCTCTTGCTTGTCCTTCAAATCTTGCTGCAAGTAATATTGACTTTGAAGGTCCTCAAGAGACACACTACAGGGATGACCATGTGCAATTTGCTGTTCTTCCTCCATCCTCTCTAGTATTTTGGGTAGTGTTTTTTTCCAGAATACATATGAGAGAGGAGATATCATTGATTCTAATTCTAACTCTATTCACAAATTTAATTATTCATTTGAAGAAATTTAATAGGCAACACAAGTCCCTCATCACTTTTCAGTGTGGGATCTCAGATTAACCCACGCTCCAGTTTGGCTGCTGCATGATAAGTTCATAGAGATGCCGCAACACCACACCAGCCGGTTGCAACATTGCATATCATAAACACAACTCTGCTACATTTTATACATTCTCATATAACAACATTGCTATACCGTATACCTTACATGTTACATTCTACATAATATTATCTCATATCTTAACCTAATACACTTATATTACCTTATACATTCCTGTATAACTGTATGTATTATACCATATTACTATGCAGGAACTTATTATACACTCTATATCATATCACATCACATTACACAGCACTGATGTGTAGCCCCCGGGGGGCAGGGGGAATCAGGCACGGGGTCTCGTACCTGAGTTACTCGTCACTAGGCTGGTGTGATGATCAGAGATATCGTGGTGGCCTGCCCGACCTCGTGCCCTGAGGTGTCACCAATAAGGAGGGAAGATGATGGGGTAATAGTAGTAGAAATGTCATGACGCCACCTGTGGTACGCGGCCAGAGATTAGTTGCCGCTGCTGACGCTCTCCTCAGGGGCAAATGGTAGTAGCAGCAAAGATGGTGTCGCTCCCCACAGGTGGAGCGGGCTCCAGGGAGGATGAGGAGGGGAGTAGTGATGGCGATGGCCTTTGGCGCTGAGGCGCGGGGCATCAGCGCCGGTAATAAGAGTCTGAGTCAGATGCTGCGGTTCCAGGTGTCTTTACTCACTCTTTGTGCCGCTTGCTCACGTAATACTGGTCACTCTCTTTGATGGGCCCTGTCGAACCCGAGTTCCTTTGGAGGTCAGTCCAGTGTGATGCTCAATGGGCCTCTGCTTCCTAGCGCCCTGTGTGTTGGATTCCCGTGGCTTGAAGCTTCTTGGGGACCCCAGTCTGTCTCGAGTAGTACTCTTGTCCCTATTTGCAGGTACCGTGGCTCTGCACTGGGGCCTTGTGCTGTCCAGGGCCCCTAATCCTATCTGGCACTGTTCTTTCCGGCTCTTTGTGGCCAGGGAAGCTTGAAACCTCCCCGTCCCAGTAGATTCTGGAAAACCAACTTGAAATGTGATCTCCCCTAGGGTCCTGCACCCTGCGTGGCACCGGTTCCAAGGGAATGACTAAGCTAACACCTTGGCAACCGCAACAACAACTCCTGTGTCCCACCAGAGCGCCGGTCAGACACATCTGCTCCCTTCCTTTCCTGCTGGAGAACTCCCTTTAACTGTTGTGTTGGCTCCTGACTCCCCCTGGTGGCTGCTCGTCCCCCGGTCCCTGTCACTAGTGGGTGATGCCCCCCATGTTTGAGGGCTACCTTAAGACCCTACCCTAGTCCAGTCCCCATTGGGGAGGGCAACCTGGTTGTGTATTTGAGTGTGCAAATGGTGAAACTGGTACCGACCTCCTCCAGATGTGGATTAAGCACTACACTTTAAATCAGGTGCAGTACTTTGTAGCGACTGAAGCCTTAGGGGCAATGCAATTAGTGTTTCAAGGGCAGGAACATGAACACCTATTGTACACCCTCTTAATGAGCCAAAACAATAGCAATTTGAGTATGTAGAGTAGAACAACAATAACAAGAAGTTTAGTGGGAGTAATGGCAATTTGTATAACAAAGTATTTGTTTGGATGCAGCGGAGTTTACTCATGGACAAGTTGAGTTTGAAATAGAGGTTTAAGTAGAAGAGCTGACACTGCAACGTAGTAGTGTCTGAGTAGAAGTGCTAGCAGAGGTGTAAAATGTTATGACAGAGGCAAGATAGTACAGGTACTATGTAGTGTAGCATAATTGTATGATAGTATAGTATAGAATCGCAAGACAAGTGGAAACAATGCCAACCATTACTCAGGTGATATCTTTTCCCCTGAGCCAGGCTACAAGGCCAGAGAGAATGACATCAAAGAGGCACACCAAATTGCTTCTGAGAAGAAAGAGAGTGACTAGGTAGAAAATTGAGGACACATCACCCAGCGATCTATCCAGCAGAGGTGAGTAACAGCAAGAAATTATAACACAATTCGAGTTTGGAAGTCAGCTTCATTTGATCCCATTGTGGAGGCCATGGGTGCGTCGCCTAAAGCAGCAGATCATGAGGACCCAGATCATGAGGACTTTACTGGACAACCCCTTATGGCACTGTATTACAGCAGTATTACAAGCAGCTTGTGCAACTATATCTGCAACATTGAAAAGGGCTTCAATTGAGACGTAAATTGTTTCCGTTACCAGGTTTTTTCTACCCCATCTGAAAGCAGCATGATGTAGGAGCAGAGACCCAGATACGGGAGGTGTGTAATTTACGGGGCTGCAGTTTTGATAATATTTCTGTTTTATCTGCTGCAGATCTACCAATTATTTGAATACTAAGCTTGGTAAATCTCTGCCCACGCCACTGATTAACTGTATGTTGTGTACTACTATGGACAGATAGAGAGCTGCCGATGAGTGGTTGTAGCATGATTATACAGAGCTTCTGAATATGGAGGACCACATGGCAGGAGGGTTGCTAGTGATAATCTCCTGCTGATAAAATGGGGATTTTCCTAAAACTACCACAATTAGCCAAGTAAGTAAACCATCTTTGAAATCAGGGTCTATTTTTCTATACTATGCTGCTCTCAGATTACGTGCTAAAACCTGGTGACAGATTCCCTTTAAGTGTAGAGGTCTGTGAGCAAACAAGTCTATGAGGCCAATGCCTGCACATAACTATGAGGCTATGTGCGCACGTTGCGTACTGTCCCTGCAGAAATTTCTGCAGCGATTTGAACAGCACACGTGCGCTTCAAATCGCTGCAGAAACAGAAGCCGATTTCATGCGCTCTGCATGTAGCCCCTCCCTGCCCCTCCCATAGACAGAGCGGGGACTACATGCAGAGCGCAGGAAAGAAGTGACATGTTACTTCTTAGAACGCGCGCTTCGGGCAGCAGCCAAAGCGCTGCGCTCTAATACGCCATGTGCGCATGTCTCCTGCATAATCTTCAGAGATTATGCAGGGGACGCAGGACGCATGCAGTTACGCAACGTACGCACATAACCTTACAAAGTAACCAAACTATCCAAAGTAAAGTGCAGGACCACCACCATAATTGGGCAGACCTTTCATCCTTCATCCTGGGTGCAAACATGGTTTGTATGCAGTGAGTCATCTTTTATATTCTGTGATATCTGCTCGGAAGAGGTCATACTCCATAGATTTCTATTTAGATTTCAAGAATGGAGTGCATCCTCTGAGCAGCACTGAGATCAATCAGGTAACAATCTCTCATAACCATTTCTATTAGCATTGTGACATTTCTCACCAGAGAATATCAGCATAGAATGTAAACCCGCAAGGGTAGGGCCCTCTTCCCTCTGTACTAGTCTGTCTACTGTAACTTGTATACGTATTTTGTATGTAACCCCCTTCTCATGTACAGCACCATGGAATTAATGGTGCTCTATAAATAAATAATAATAATAATAATAAACAAAAAAATGGTGTACTTTAGGAATATGGCTTAACAGAGGATGCAAGTTCATACAGTAGTTAGTGTAAGAAGGTGTCCAGTGAAGTTATTGACAAAATGTATGTCACCAATGTGGCTGGCCTTAGTGATGTAAATTCCTGGAAGTCTACATGTAGTACCCCTAAATACATTAGGGTGCCACAGGTTACTGCAATCCTTAGCAAGGGTGCAGGATCTACCCCCCATGGTTTTCTTACTGAGGATACTTTGCGGCAGTTCTGGCTTATTTTTTCTAACAGTATCCAGCATGTTCATTTTTCTTTTCAGCAACATCTGCCCCAGTTGGTATGATGTGAAAAAAATTGTAACATTTTTTCCTTTGAGTCCGTGTGAAATCCAAAACTACTCGCATACCTTGATTTTCTTAAGCTTTCTCCAGTGTTCCTTCCGATGTATACCTGAGCGTTTAAAGCGTATGAACTTTTGCTGTCACACAGAGTCCATACTTTGATGCCGTACTTTGCAGGATTACTTGGAATATACTGTCTGAACGGGCATCTACCTCTGAATGACACCAGTTGTTCATCTACAGTCACATTTTCACCAACATTATAAAATGTTGGTAGAATCTCTACCCACTTATTCCACAAATCTCTAATAGGGGCAAGTTTGTCTGTGGCTCTTCTTTCAATTCAATTGATTTTATTATAAAAGGAAGGACTATTAAAATCTCATGAAATCTTTCAAGAGACATTGTGGCTCTAAATGTGTGGTGACCAGTTTCGGAATTCCATAAACTTTTGGTTGATTTACCATATGATCTGTACACTCCTGCTAAGAGTAGTAAACCGATGATAGCATTTAGAACTATGAAATCGAAATTCTAACATTTCTCACCATGAACTTGTTGTCCCTCAATGTTTGTCATTTGTATTATGATTAGTGATGAGCGAGCACTAAAAAGCTCGGGTGCTCGAAGCTCGGGCCGAGCCTCCCAAGATACTCGTGTACTCGGCCCGAGCAACGAGCCCAATGTTATCCTATGGGAGACCCGAGTATTTTTGTGAAATGACCCCCCGGCAGCATGTAGAAACCCTAAAAATGTCACAAAAGTCTCAGAAGAGTGCTCAAATGACATGGCATCAGCATGGGGAAGACCCCTTGAAGCATTTATCACTCAAAAGTCACAGCTGTGAACAATTTTGTCCAAGTTTTACGCCATTTTTACGGACTCACCAGAAAACCTTCCAAAATGACACCAAAATGATTTTTCATGGCGGAAATGTTAAGGGCACATACCCAATAGTGAGATAGAGCTGGTGTATGTTACTTTTTGAGATTAATACATGAAAGATTTTACATGAAAACCTTGTGTGGCACTCCGATGTCCAAAACGCACGTTTTGTGCTTTTTACTAGCGATGTCGGTCATTTTTTTTTTTTTATTCTATCTCCCTCAGTCCGTCGGTCTGTCTCTCTCTGTCTTGTCTGTCCCCCTCTCACAGTCTGTCGGTCAGTTCCCCCCCCTTTCTCTTACTTACCGTTCCCCGATCACTGCCGCGGCGCTGCACAGCTGTTCAAACTCCGGTGGCTTTTCCTCTTTTGAAAAAGCCGGCCGCTCATTAATCAATCTCCTATTCCCTGCTTTCCTGCTTTTCGGCGCCTATGATTGGTTGCAGTGAGACACGCTCCCACACTGAGTGACAGCTGTCTCACTGCACCCAATCACAGCAGCCGGTGTGTGTATACTGTGCAGTGAAATAAATAATTAAATAATTAAAAAAAACGGCGTGCGGTCCCCCCAATTTTAATACCAGCCAGATAAAGCCATACGGCTGAAGGCTGGTATTCTCAGGAAGGGGAGCTCCACGTTATGGGGAGCCCCCCACCCTAACAATATCAGTCAGCAGCCGCCCAGAATTGCCGCATACATTAGATGCGACAGTTCTGGGGCTGTACCCGGCTCTTCCCGATTTACCCTGGTGCGTTGGCAAATCGGGGTAATAAGGAGTTAATGGCAGCCCATAGCTGCCAATAAGTCCTAGATTAATCATGTCAGGTGTCTCCCCGAGATTCCTTCCATGATTAATCTGTAAATTACAGTTAAAAAACACACACACCCGAAAAATCCTTTATTAGAAATAAAAAACACTAACAAAGTCCCTCATTACCAATTTATTAACCCCGATAAACCCTCCATGTCCGGCGTACTCCACAGTCCTCCAGCGTCGCGTCCAGCTCTGCTGCATGGAAGTGACAGGAGCTGCAGAATACACCGCCGCTCCGGTCACCTCCACGCAGCTAATGAGATGAGTATAGCGATCAGCTGAGCTGTCACTGAGGTTACCTGGATCCAGCGGTGGATGCAGCGGTGGCCGCGGGTAACCTCAGTGACAGCTCAGCTGATCGCGCTACTCACCGCCGCTCCGTTCAGCTCCATGCACCAACTGAGGTGAGTATAGCGATCAGCTGCTGTCACTGAGGTTAATCGCGGCCACCGCTGGATCCAGCGGTGGCCGGGAGTTACCTGACTGACAGCAGCTGATCGCGCTATTCCCTTCATTAGCTGCGTGGAGGTGACCGGAGCGGTGGTGTCTTCTGCAGCTCCTGTCACTTCCATGCAGCAGAGCTGGACGCGACGCCGGAGTCCGTGGAGTACGCCGGACATGGAGGGTTTGTCGGGGTTAATAAATTGGTAATGAGGGACTTTGTTAGTGTTTTTTATTTCTAATAAAGGATTTTTCGGGTGTGTGTGTTTTTTAACTGTAATTTACAGATTAATCATGGAAGGAATCTCGGGGAGACGCCTGACATGATTAATCTAGGATTTAGTGGCAGCTATGGGCTGCCATTAACTCCTTATTACCCCGATTTGCCAACGCACTAGGGTAAATCGGGAAGAGCCGGGTACAGCCCCAGAACTGTCGCATATAATGTATGCGGCAATTCTGGGCAGCTGCTGACTGATATTGTTAGGGTGGGGGGCTCCCCACAACGTGGAGCTCCCCATCCTGAGAATACCAGCCTTCAGCTGTATGGCTTTATCTGGCTGGTATTAAAATTGGGGGGACCGCACGCGGTTTTTTTTAATTATTTATTTATTTATTTATTTTACTGCACAGTATAGACCCGCCCACCGGCTGCTGTGATTGGGTGCAGTGTGACACCTGTCACTCAGCGTGGGGGCGTGTCTCACTGCAACCAATCATAGGCACCTGTGGGCGTGGAAAGCAGGGAATATGAGATGGCTGTGTACAGAGCACAGCGCGCCGGCCGGTATAAAGGCTCGGTCACGCTGTGCAGGCCGGCCAATCACTGCAATTCCACAACTAACAGGGCTGTGGCATTGCAGTGGTCTGCCAGCCAATCCCTGCATGAGGGCTGGCTCTCAAAAGAGCGCCAACATGCAGGGATGAAGACCACGAGTAAAGCACGAGTATTGCAAAATTACTCGGTACCCGCCGAGTAGCCCGAGTACAGTGATACTCGTGCGAGTACCGAGTAGTAACAAGCATACTCGCTCATCACTAATTATGATGTTTTGTATGGTTATATTTATGAACAATTTGAATGCAGATTGTATGTCATCAATTTTTGATATAATGTACCTAGTAGGACCTGGAGTATATTTTAGGACATTTGAAGAAGAGCTTCTACCAGCCTGAGCAGAAGACTGAAAGGTCCAAACTCCATCTTTGATTTTTAAAAGGATTTCTTGTATCTGACTAGTTGTCTGCAATGGTTTCCCCATCACTTATGTGGTCCTCCTCTTCGGACACATTTTCAAGCGGAACATCATTATCTGAATCGGAGGCGTTTACAACCGCTTCCAATTCAGCTTCAGTCAATATCCGTTTTCTCATCATGCAAAAAGGCAACACTGTGGAATAAAAAATCAAATATATGCATAAACAATAATAATAAAATGAGAGAACAAACTAATACCTGTTTCACAACAATACACACAATAAAGGTGGTGTCACACACAGCGACGACGACAACGACGTCGCTGCTACATCACCATTTTCTGTGACGTTGCAGCGACGTCCCGTCGCTGTCGCTGTGTGTGACATACAGCAACGAGCTGGCCCCTGCTGTGAGGTCGTTGCTCGTTGCTGAATGTCCTGCTTCATTTTTTCGTCGTCGCTCTCCCGCTGTGAAGCACACATCACTGTGTGTGACAGCGAGAGAGCGACGAAATGAAGCGAGCAGGGAGCAGGAGCCGGCATCTGGCATCTGCGGAAAGCTGTATCCACTGTAAACATCGGGTAACCAAGGGAAGATCTTTCCCTGGTTACCCGATATTTATCTTTGTTACCAGCCTCCGCCGCTCTTGCTGCTAGTGCCGGCTCCTGCACTGTGACATGTAGCTGCAATACACATCGGGTTAATTAACCCGATGTGTACTGTAGCTAGGAGAGCAAGGAGCCAGCGCTAAGCAGTTTGCGCGGCTCCCTGCTCTCTGCACTGTGACATGTAGCTGCAGTACACATCGGGTTAATTAACCCGATGTGTACTGTAGCTAGGAGAGCAAGGAGCCAGCGCTAAGCAGTGTGCGCAGCTCCCTGCTCTCTGCACATGTAGCGACGTTATGATCGCTGCTGCGTCGCTGTGTTTGACAGCTAAGCAGCGATCATAACAGCGACTTACAAGGTCGCTGTTACGTCACAGAAAATGGTGACGTAAAGGTCCAGTCACACTAAGCAACTTACCAGTGATCCCAACAACGATAGGGATCGCTGGTAAGTTGCTAGGAGGTTGCTGGTGAGATGTCACACTGCGACGCTCCAGCGATCCCACCAGCAACCTGACCTGGCAGGGATCGCTGGAGCGTCGCTACACGAGTTGCTGGTGAGCTCACCAGCAATCAGTGACCAGCCCCCAGCGCCGCGTGGAAGATGCTGCGCTTGGTAACTAAGGTAAATATCGGGTAACCAACCCGATATTTACCTTGGTTACCAGTGCACGGAGCTACACGTGCAGAGAACAGGGAGCAGCGCACACTGAGCGCTGGCTCCCTGCTCTCCTAGTTACAGCACACATCGGGTTAATTACCCAATGTGTGCTGCAGCTAAATGTGCACAGAGCAGGGAGCAGCGCACAATGCTTAGCGCTGGCTCCCTGCTCTCCTAGATACAGCACACATTGGGTTAATTAACCTGATGTGTCCTGCAGCTACATGTGCACAGAAGAAAAAACAAAAAGCCAGCACCAAATGTGCACTACAGCACTAAACATTCCAAACTGTACTTATTATAAAAAATGTTTTGAGATTTTTGGCAAAAAATTGCAATTTCTTGAGCTGCTTCGCCACGTCACGGCAAATCTCATTTGAAGCAGTCCTACACTAAAATATTTTTATAAAATGTGCCATACGGCCTCACATATGAATAGTAGAACTGCTTTTAGCAGCACTCACCTGGTCTATTTCAATCCCGTACCCATGACTGAGTCATGGCTGTGGGCGGGACAGGTCCAAGCAAATGCTGCATGAAGTAAATAGCCTGTGGACAAAGCCTGATGACTTAATGTGAACAGTCACCAACCGCCAAAATCCAGACAGATGGAATACATCCCAAATTGGGGTGCATAGCAAGGTGGAGGTCAACCACCGACCAATTCAATGAAGAAAAAACAAAAAGCCAGCACCAAATGTGCACTACAGCACTAAACATTCCAAACTGTACTTATTATAAAAAATGTTTTGAGATTTTTGGCAAAAAATTGCAATTTCTTGAGCTGCTTCGCCACGTCACGGCAAATCTCATTTGAAGCAGTCCTACACTAAAATATTTTTATAAAATGTGCCATACGGCCTCACATATGAATAGTAGAACTGCTCTTAGCAGCACTCACCTGGTCTATTTCAATCTCGTACCCATGACTGAGTCATGGCTGTGGGCTGGACAGGTCCAAGCAAATGCTGCATGAAGTAAATAGCCTGTGGACAAAGCCTGATGACTTAATGTGAACAGTCACCAACCGCCAAAATCCAGACAGATGGAATACATCCCAAATTGGGGTGCATAGCAAGGTGGAGGTCAACCACCGACCAATTCAATGAAGAAAAAACAAAAAGCCAGCACCAAATGTGCACTACAGCACTAAACATTCCAAACTGTACTTATTATAAAAAATGTTTTGAGATTTTTGGCAAAAAATTGCAATTTCTTGAGCTGCTTCGCCACGTCACGGCAAATCTCATTTGAAGCAGTCCTACACTAAAATATTTATATAAAATGTGCCATACGGCGAAGCAGCTCAAGAAATTGCAATTTTTTGCCAAAAATCTCAAAATTTTTTTTATAATAAGTACAGTTTGGAATGTTTAGTGCTGTAGTGCACATTTGGTGCTGGCTTTTTGTTTTTTCTTCATTGAATTGGTCGGTGGTTGACCTCCACCTTGCTATGCACCCCAATTTGGGATGTATTCCATCTGTCTGGATTTTGGCCTTTTTTTTATTATTTCATGAATTTCATGAAATAATTAGAAAACAAATGACGTAGGCTTTGCCCCATTTTTGTGTCCAGCCAGGTACAACTAGGCAGCTGGGATTGGAATCCGCACCACCGGTTGGCCTGAGCTTTCTGGGCCCCACTGCTGCGAATTGCAGTCTGCAGCCACCTCAGAAAATGGCATTTTCATAGAAGCGCCATCTTCTGGCGCTGTATCCAACTCTTCCAGCACCTGCCTGCTATACCTGGCTAGCATACAAAAATATGGCGAAGCTCACGTCCTTTTTTTGTAGCTTTTTGGCAAAAAAAAAAAAAAAATGCTTCCCTGGATTTTCCATTGCCAGTGAAGGTAACACCAAGCAGTGGGGGTTAGCAGCCAGTAGCTGCTTGGATTACCCTTAGCTAGCAATACAAAAAATGCAGTGGGAGCTAACATATATTTTTTTTAATTATTTATTTAAATAACTAAAAATAAAATGGGCTTCCCTGTATTTTGATTGCTGGACATCACAGTGCTGTAAAAATAAATCTTTAAAAAAATGACGTAGCGCTCCGCGGTATTTTTGATTCTCAGCGCAGATAAAGCAGACAGCTATGGGTTGCCACCCCCATCTGCCTGCCGTTACCTTGGTTGGCAATCAAAATACAGGGAAGCCCATTAATTTTTTCTATTTAAAAAATAGTTAAAAAAAAAAAATTACGTTGGGTCCCCCCATTTTTGATAGCCAGCTAGGGTAAAGCAAACGGCTGTAGCCTGAAAACCACAGCTGGCAGCTTTACCGTGGTTGGGGATCCAATGTGGAGGTCCCCTCAGGCTCTTTTTTATAATTATTTTATAAATATTAATAATTACACAATAAAAGTAGGGGACCCCCCAAATTGGATCACCAGCCAAGGTAAAGCGGACAGCTGTGGTCTGGTATTCTCAGGGTGGGAAGGTCCATAGTTATTGGGCCTTCACAGCCTAAAAATAGCAGGCCGCAGGCACCCCAGACGTGGCGCATCCACTAGATGCGCCAATCCTGGCGCTTCACCCCAGCTCATCCCGTGCCCTGGTGCAGTGGCAAACGGGGTAATAAATCGGGTTGATACTAGCTGTAAAGTCACCTGAGATCAAGCCCAGCAGTTTGTGATGTCATGGCGTCTATTAGATACCCAACATCATAAACTGTCAGTACTAACAAAAACAAAAAATCGACAAAAGAAATTTATTTGAAAAAACAGTCCCCAAAACATTTCCTCTTTCACCAATTTATTGTAAGAAAAAAAATAAAGGGGTCCCACGACGACTCTGGACCGTCTAGAATATGGGGGGGAGACACTCAGGGAACGTATCCCCCATTTTCTAGGAGTGCGGACCCTTCATGTGAGGAGTGTGGGTGCAATGAATCTGCACTCACTCTCCCCGGGTCCACAGCAGCAGAGTCCATGTCGTAATGGTTGCTACCAAAGCTGCAATGCCCTGCTCATGAGGTAAGGGCATGCCTAATCAGGAGAACTACTGTAGAGGAAGCTCTGCTCACTGGTATATAGGTGCTCAGAGGTAATAATAGATAAAATTAGTGAGTAACCTCGGCACTCTATATCTCCCAGACTAAGTCAGTAAGTCACAACGGATAGTAATGCAAAATCACTCTTTATTGGTCCGTATTAAGAAAATTTTTTTTTCATAAGCATATATGTTTTTGTCCAAAACAAGTTACAAATGACGTTTCGGCCTGAGCCTTCGTCAGATTGGACTTATCTGCATGTAATCATGAAAAATGACAATAATCAGTATCACATAAGAGTGAGAGAACAATAACATAAACTCGAACAATGTAGAGGTACAATTGGGATGCAGCAAAAAAATTGCAACACAGCAAGAAATGAAACACATGATACAAATGTCATAATACAGTACAAGGACAATATAGTAATGACAAATATGGGGTCAGAGTAGGCTTAGACAGCTCTGGTACGAAAGAGATGTCAATCATAAAGTAACATGTGCAGTAGGTGTAGAGCTACACTATGCATGGCAGAGCTAATGGGTAGACCGACCATAGAAAAAGTAGAGAAAAAATGGAGAAAAAGTGGAGAATAAGTGGAACATAAGAGGAGAAAAAGTGGAGAAAAAGTGGAGAAAAAAGTGGAGAAAAAGTGGAGAAAAAGTGGAGAAAAAGTGGAGAAAAAGTGGAGAAAAAGTGGAGATTAAGAGGAGAAAAAGTGGAGAAAAAAGTGGAGAAAAAGTGGAGAAAAAGTGGAGCATAAGTGGAGAAAAAGTGGAGAAAAAGTGGAGAAAAAGTGGAGCATAAGAGGAGAAAAAGTGGAGAAAAAAGTGGAGAAAAAGTGGAGAAAAAGTGGAGCATAAGAGGAGAAAAAGTGGAGAAAAAGTGGAGAAAAAGTGGAGCATAAGAGGAGAAAAAGTGGAGAAAAAGTGGAGAAAAAGTGGAGAAAAAGTGGAGCATAAGAGGAGAAAAAGTGGAGAAAAAGTGGAGAAAAAAGTGGAGAAAAAGTGGAGAAAAAGTGGAGAAAAAGTGGAGATTAAGAGGAGAAAAAGTGGAGAAAAAGTGGAGAAAAAGTGGAGCATAAGAGGAGAAAAAGTGGAGAAAAAAGTGGAGAAAACGTGGAGAAAACGTGGAGAAAAAGTGGAGAAAAAGTGGAGCATAAGAGGAGAAAAAGTGGAGAAAAAGTGGAGAAAAAAGTGGAGAAAAAGTGGAGTAAAAGTGGAGAAAAAGTGGAGAAAAAGTGGAGAAAAAGTGGAGATTAAGAGGAGAAAAAGTGGAGAAAAAGTGGAGAAAAAGTGGAGCATAAGAGGAGAAAAAGTGGAGAAAAAAGTGGAGAAAACGTGGAGAAAACGTGGAGAAAAAGTGGAGAAAAAGTGGAGAAAAAGTGGAGAAAAAGTGGAGCATAAGAGGAGAAAAAGTGGAGAAAAAAGTGGAGAAAACGTGGAGAAAAAGTGGAGAAAAAGTGGAGAAAAAGTGGAGCATAAGAGGAGAAAAAGTGGAGATTAAGAGGAGAAAAAGTGGAGAAAAAGTGGAGAAAAAGTGGAGAAAAAGTGGAGCATAAGAGGAGAAAAAGTGGAGAAAAAAGTGGAGAAAAAGTGGAGAAAGTGGAGAAAAAAATGGAGAAAAAGTGGAGAAAAAGTGGAGAAAAAGTGGAGAATAAGAGGAGAAAAAGTGGAGAAAAAGAGGAGAAAAAGTGGAGAAAAAAGTGGAGAAAAAGTGGAGAAAGTGGAGAAAAAAATGGAGAAAAAGTGGAGAAAAAGTGGAGAAAAAGTGGAGAAAAAGTGGAGAATAAGAGGAGAAAAAGTGGAGAATAAGTGGAGAAAAAAATGGAGAAAAAGTGGAGAAAAAGTGGAGAAAAAGTGGAGCATAAGAGGAGAAAAAGTGGAGAAAAAGTGGAGAAAAAGTGGAGCATAAGAGGAGAAAAAGTGGAGAAAAAAGTGGAGAAAAAGTGGAGAAAAAGTGGAGCATAAGAGGAGAAAAAGTGGAGAAAAAGTGGAGAAAAAGTGGAGCATAAGAGGAGAAAAAGTGGAGAAAAAGTGGAGAAAAAGTGGAGCATAAGAGGAGAAAAAGTGGAGAAAAAAGTGGAGAAAAAGTGGAGAAAAAGTGGAGAAAAAGTGGAGAAAAAGTGGAGATTAAGAGGAGAAAAAGTGGAGAAAAAGTGGAGAAAAAGTGGAGCATAAGAGGAGAAAAAGTGGAGAAAAAAGTGGAGAAAACGTGGAGAAAAAGTGGAGAAAAAGTGGAGAAAAAGTGGAGAAAAAGTGGAGCATAAGAGGAGAAAAAGTGGAGAAAAAAGTGGAGAAAACGTGGAGAAAAAGTGGAGAAAAAGTGGAGAAAAAGTGGAGCATAAGAGGAGAAAAAGTGGAGATTAAGAGGAGAAAAAGTGGAGAAAAAGTGGAGAAAAAGTGGAGAAAAAGTGGAGAAAAAGTGGAGAAAAAGTGGAGAAAAAGTGGAGCATAAGAGGAGAAAAAGTGGAGAAAAAAGTGGAGAAAAAGTGGAGAAAAAGTGGAGAAAAAGTGGAGATTAAGAGGAGAAAAAGTGGAGCATAAGAGGAGAAAAAGTGGAGAAAAAAGTGGAGAAAAAGTGGAGAAAGTGGAGAAAAAAATGGAGAAAAAGTGGAGAAAAAGTGGAGAAAAAGTGGAGAATAAGAGGAGAAAAAGTGGAGAAAAAGTGGAGAAAAAGTGGAGAATAAGAGGAGAAAAAGTGGAGAATAAGTGGAGAAAAAAATGGAGAAAAAGTGGAGAAAAAGTGGAGAGAAAGTGGAGAAAAAAATGGAGAAAAAGTGGAACACCCTTTGGTACCTTTCATGTGGCACTAAGGGGTGCTTAGCTTTGTATTTAGCCAAAAAAATGAAAAAAAATGACATAGGGTTCCCCCTAGTTTTGTAGCCAGCTAGGGTAAAGCAGACGGCTGCAGCCTGCAGACCACAGCTGGCAACCTCACCTTGGCTGGTAATCCAAAACTGAGGGCACCCCACGCTGTTATTTTAAATTAAATAAATAATTAAAAAAAAAAAACACGTAGGGGTCCCCCAAAATTGGATCACCAGCCAAGGTAAAGCAGACAGCTGGGGCCTGATATTCTCAGACTAGGGAGGTCCATGGTTATTGGAATCTCCCCAGCCTAAAAATAGCAGGCCGCAGCCGCCCCAGAAGTGGCGCATCCATTAGATGCGCCAATCCTGGTGCTTCGCCCCAGCTCATCCCGCGCCCTGGTGCGGTGGCAAACGGGGTAATATTTGGGGTTAATACCAGATGTGTAATGTCACCTGGCATCAAGCCCTGGGGTTGGTGAGGTCAGGCGTCTATCAGATACCCGACATCACCAACCCAGTCAGTAATAAAAAAAAAATACACGACAAACACATTTTTATTTGAAAAAACACTCCCCAAAACATTCCCTCTTTAACCAATTTATTAGATTGAAAAACAAATCCAGGTCTGGTGAAATCCAAGGGGTTGCCATGACGATGCACACTGTCCCAGTCAATAAAGAGCAGGATGTTCCCCATTGGCTGGGAGAGCAGTGCAGTGACCTGAGCTAACATCAATGGGTCAGCCCAGGTCACTGCAGGGCATGACAAGTGCTGCTGTCAGCGAGGTACATTACCTGCGCTGATCTCCAGCACACTGACAGCCCCTGTCACTGAGGTCAATGACCGGCGCCTTCACATCAAGTATCGCGAGAGGTCCGTGACGTCACCGCCAGTGTCAGTCTCGGGTCGGAAGCGATAGGTGATGTGACAAGCGGCGGCCATGGAGGACAGTGACAGCGCTGAGGTCGGGATGGCGGGACTTCATCACCGCAGGTAAGCCGAGCGAGCGAGCGGGCGGAGGGGGGGGGGTGGATGTGTGTGTGTGTGTGTGTTTGTGTATGTGTATGTATGTGTACATGCCGCGGGCAGGAGGGGGTGGAGCGAGCTGAGCGGGAAAGTGTGGGCTTCCTGCACGTAACTAAGATAAACATCGGGTTACTAACCAAAGCGCTTTGCTTGGATACCCGATGTTTATCTTGGTTACCAGCTTGTGGCAGGCTGCCAGCGATGGCTCCTGCTCACTGTAGCTGTAAAAAGCCCTGCTTTTTGCTGCTAGAACCGTTCTCGAACGTATCTAGAACTATCGAGCTTTTAGCAAAAAGCTCGAGTTCTAGTTCGATCTCGAACAGCCCAAAAATCACTCGAGCCGCGAACTGGAGAACCACGAACCACGAACCGCGCTCAACTCTATTCATATGTGAGGCCGTATGGCACATTTTATAAAAATATTTTAGTGTAGGACTGCTTCAAATGAGATTTGCCGTGACGTGGCGAAGCAGCTCAAGAAATTGCAATTTTTTGCCAAAAATCTCAAAAATTTTTTTATAATAAGTACAGTTTGGAATGTTTAGTGCTGTAGTGCACATTTGGTGCTGGCTTTTTGTTTTTTCTTCATTGAATTGGTCGGTGGTTGACCTCCACCTTGCTATGCACCCCAATTTGGGATGTATTCCATCTGTCTGGATTTTGGCGGTTGGTGACTGTTCACATTAAGTCATCAGGCTTTGTCCACAGGCTATTTACTCCATGCAGCATTTGCTTGGACCTGTCCCGCCCACAGCCATGACTCAGTCATGGGTACGGGATTGAAATAGACCAGGTGAGTGCTGCTAAGAGCAGTTCTACTATTCATATGTGAGGCCGTATGGCACATTTTATAAAAATATTTTAGTGTAGGACTGCTTCAAATGAGATTTGCCGTGACGTGGCGAAGCAGCTCAAGAAATTGCAATTTTTTGCCAAAAATCTCAAAATTTTTTTTATAATAAGTACAGTTTGGAATGTTTAGTGCTGTAGTGCACATTTGGTGCTGGCTTTTTGTTTTTTCTTCATTGAATTGGTCGGTGGTTGACCTCCACCTTGCTATGCACCCCAATTTGGGATGTATTCCATCTGTCTGGATTTTGGCGGTTGGTGACTGTTCACATTAAGTCATCAGGCTTTGTCCACAGGCTATTTACTCCATGCAGCATTTGCTTGGACCTGTCCCACCCACAGCCATGACTCAGTCATGGGTACGGGATTGAAATAGACCAGGTGAGTGCTGCTAAGAGCAGTTCTACTATTCATATGTGAGGCCGTATGGCACATTTTATAAAAATATTTTAGTGTAGGACTGCTTCAAATGAGATTTGCCGTGACGTGGCGAAGCAGCTCAAGAAATTGCAATTTTTTGCCAAAAATCTAAAAATTTTTTTTATAATAAGTACAGTTTGGAATGTTTAGTGCTGTAGTGCACATTTGGTGCTGGCTTTTTGTTTTTTCTTCATTGAATTGGTCGGTGGTTGACCTCCACCTTGCTATGCACCCCAATTTGGGATGTATTCCATCTGTCTGGATTTTGGCGGTTGGTGACTGTTCACATTAAGTCATCAGGCTTTGTCCACAGGCTATTTACTCCATGCAGCATTTGCTTGGACCTGTCCCGCCCACAGCCATGACTCAGTCATGGGTACGGGATTGAAATAGACCAGGTGAGTGCTGCTAAGAGCAGTTCTACTATTCATATGTGAGGCCGTATGGCACATTTTATAAAAATATTTTAGTGTAGGACTGCTTCAAATGAGATTTGCCGTGACGTGGCAAAGCAGCTCAAGAAATTGCAATTTTTTGCCAAAAATCTCAAAATTTTTTTTATAATAAGTACAGTTTGGAATGTTTAGTGCTGTAGTGCACATTTGGTGCTGGCTTTTTGTTTTTTCTTCATTGAATTGGTCGGTGGTTGACCTCCACCTTGCTATGCACCCCAATTTGGGATGTATTCCATCTGTCTGGATTTTGGCGGTTGGTGACTGTTCACATTAAGTCATCAGGCTTTGTCCACAGGCTATTTACTCCATGCAGCATTTGCTTGGACCTGTCCCGCCCACAGCCATGACTCAGTCATGGGTACGGGATTGAAATAGACCAGGTGAGTGCTGCTAAGAGCAGTTCTACTATTCATATGTGAGGCCGTATGGCACATTTTATAAAAATATTTTAGTGTAGGACTGCTTCAAATGAGATTTGCCGTGACGTGGCGAAGCAGCTCAAGAAATTGCAATTTTTTGCCAAAAATCTCAAAATTTTTTTTATAATAAGTACAGTTTGGAATGTTTAGTGCTGTAGTGCACATTTGGTGCTGGCTTTTTGTTTTTTCTACATGTGCACAGAGCAGGAGCCGGCACTGACAGTGAGAGCGGCGGAGGCTGGTAACAAAGGTAAATATCGGGTAACCAAGGACAGGGCTTCTTGGTTACCCGATGTTTACATTGGTTACCAGCCTCCGCAGAAGCCGGCTCCTGCTGCCTGCACATTTAGTTGTTGCTGTCTCGCTGTCACACACAGCGATCTGTGCTTCACAGCAGGACAGCAACAACTAAAAAATGGCCCAGGACATTCAGCAACAACCAACGACCTCACAGCAGGGGCCAGGTTGTTGCTGGATGTCACACACAGCAACATCGCTAGCAACGTCACAAAAGTTGTTCGTTAGCAGCGATGTTGCTAGCGATGTTGCTTAGTGTGACGGTGCCTTAACAGCGATGTCGTTGTCGCTATGTGTGACACCAGCTTAAGGGCCCAGTCAAATATTGATACGTCCCCTTCGATTGTGATGCTGGATTGTCACAAACGAGACCATCCATATAAGCATGCACTCATTGTATCAGAGCAGTGAGAATATATCCTCCTCATAAGCAGACATTGAGTCTACACAGCCCTAATCCTCCTCCTACTTGTATACCAAAGAATGGGTCATCAAAAGGACAAGTCTCATGCAAGATAAAATAAGTGCTGGGCATTAATTCAACAAGCAGGCAGTGACCATTGTCTTACTTCATGACACAGTAATCAGCCAATGGCTGAGCTAAATAAAAAAAAAATCCTGCTTTAAGGCCCCATCACACTAAGCAACATCGCTAGCAACATCGCTGCTAACGAACAACTTTTGTGACGTTGCTAGCGATGTTGCTGTGTGTGACATCCAGCAACAACCTGGCCCCTGCTGTGAGGTCGTTGGTTGTTGCTGAATGTCCTGGGCCATTTTTTAGTTGTTGCTGTCCTGCTGTGAAGCACAGATCGCTGTGTGTGACAGCGAGACAGCAACAACTAAATGTGCAGGCAGCAGGAGCCGGCTTCTGCGGAGGCTGGTAACCAATGTAAAGATCGGGTAACCAAGAAGCCCTGTCCTTGGTTACCCGATATTTACCTTTGTTACCAGCCTCCGCCGCTCTCACTGTCAGTGCCGGCTCCTGCTCTGTGCACATGTAGCTGCAGGACACATCAGGTTAATTAACCCGATGTGTGCTGTAGCTACGGTAGGAGAGCAGGGAGCCAGCGCTAAGCATTGTGCGCTGCTCCCTGCTCTGTGCACATTTAGCTGCAGCACACATCGGGTAATTAACCCGATGTGTGCTGTAACTAGGAGAGCAGGGAGCCAGCGCTCAGTGTGCGCTGCTCCCTGTTCTCTGCTCTGTTCTGTAGCTCCGTGCACTGGTAACCAAGGTAAATATCGGGTTGGTTACCCGATATTTACCTTAGTTACCAAGCGCAGCATCTTCCACGCGGCGCTGGGGGCTGGTCACTGGTTGCTGGTAAGCTCACCAGCAACTCGTGTAGCGACGCTCCAGCGATCCCTGCCAGGTCAGGTTGCTGGTGGGATCGCTGGAGCGTCGCAGTGTGACATCTCACCAGCAACCTCCTAGCAACTTACCAGCGATCCCTATCGTTGTTGGGATCGCTGGTAAGTTGCTTAGTGTGACTGGACCTTAACACTATAAAATCTAATCAAAAGAGTTGAATAACTTGAGAGTAAAAGAACAGTTTATCTGCTACATACCTGGACAGATGAGTTTTCAGAGCTCTGACATCTATACATGTGCTCTCTCTGTGTTCTCTCCAGCTGTACTGAAAGTCAAGTAACTGTATAGACTAGTAAGGCAATTGTCTACTGGTAAGATCATAGAAAATACCACCCTTTAGCATAAGATAGGCCATAGTAAAACAAACACATTTGTCAGACAGAATTTATTAGTAGGGACGGGCGAACCCTAACTTTAGTAGGGAAGTTCTGCAGCCAAACCGAACACATAGTGTTCGTGCACAAGGTCCTGAACATGGGTTTTCCTGGGAAGCTCGTGTTACAGTTTGGGTCCAGTTCGGGTCCAGGGGCTGTAAAAAAGCCCAATATTAAAAAAACCCATTATGATTATACTTATCGGTCCAGCAACACATCCTGCAGACTCGCTATCTCCCGGCCACTTCTGCTTCTGGGTTCAATCAGATTTTTTTATTAGAAATAAAACAAAAAACCATTTAGAGACTCCAGTTTTATTATAAAAAAAATGCTTAGTCCGACATAGTCCACAGGGAGAGCAATATCAGATCTGCTTCATGGCTCTGTACAGACAAGCGTCTTTACAAAGCGAGAAGCAGGCTGACACTGACAGTGACAGTCAAAGCTCAATCGAGTCCATGGCAAAGCCATGGACTCGGGTGAACCCTGACATTATCGCGAACACGGCTGAAAAAAGCCGAAGGCTGCCGAGTGACGAGCAGTGCAGTGAATACCTCTGGAAACTAATCGGACCAGAAGCAGCTGGGTCTGCAGGACACATCGTGGGATCGGTAAATATAATGACAATGTTTATTATTAACTATATTCTTTATTTTACAGCCCCCCCAGCACCATCCCATAACTGTAAATTCCAAGTTCGGGGTTTGGATGCAAGTTTGCGTTATCTCCAGCCCCAAACTCGAACGTTACAAAAAGCTCGGGCAAGTTTCCTGATCCCGAACATTGGGGGGTTCACCCATCACAATTTATTAGTGCTCTTTTTAGGTCAGCATTACACAGTAATAGAACCAGCTAACACAAGGAAAATAAGAAAATCTTTTCATTTACAATGTGAAATATTGACAACTGAATTAAACTATTTCTATATGAACAGCAGGATAAATAAGATACAGTGAAAATAATTAGCACATAACTATACTGGAAGCGAATCCATCTGCAGTATCGTAATTTGAAAATTTATGTATGTGTAAATCTGCACTGACCAAAAGGACATAGATAAATTGATAAATAGTAGCAGATTGAATACATAGTACAAAATGAGATTATAACTAGGGATAGTGAATGTTATCGCCACTACTCCTTATCCGACGGCTAATGAGATATTCGAGGTATTCGCTATCCGACGGCTAATAAGGTATTCGCTCCGATACTTTAATTTTTATTTTTGACTTCCTGGCGCCTTTTTCTAGCCAATGAACACATCTGATGTTGATCTCACAATAACGCCACAGCCATCTTTCTTGTGGTCTTACAGTGATTGGCTTAGCCGCACAGCATCATAGGGGCTATATAAGCCAGCGGCCATTTTGAACACACTTTTATTCCTGAGCTGGCGGTGCAGATAGACTGTGCTGTGTGCAGGAGAGCGTTTCTACAGTCAACTAATAATAGTCCTTCTAAGGGCCGAAGATATTTTGCATTAGCTGCTAGCAGCTGTGTAAATCGTAGAACCAGGTATAGGGACAGTGCAGTGCATTGTTTGATATAGCGTTCCTACTGCAAAATGCAAATAGTCCTTTTAAGGGCTGAAGATAGTGTGCATTAGGTGCTAGCAGGTGAAGAAATTGCAGAAATAGCTATAGGGTCAGTGTTAGAGCATTGCTTTTCGGTGAGATCCGTTCCTGTTTTAAACCGCAAAAAAAAAAAATCCTCTTATTATTGCTGCATACGGTCTGTTACTGCAGTGTCTGATATAGGAAGAGCTTTTATACAGGCAGGGAGAGATTTAAAGCTGTCCTGACATCTGCTACTAATAATCAACAATCCAGGCACTGCTACATCACTTGTGTGTGTTCTACTAGGAATAGGTATTACAACTTCCTAAAAAAAGGTCCTAAAATTGACAAAACAATGGGTGCAGGTGTAGTGTAGTGCCTGTCAGCCACCATCTCAATTCATACCAGCACAGTTGCATCCTTGTGTTGGCTTCATAGCGTACATACATTCCATAGTACCCTACTGCTAAAAAAAATAGTGTAAGTTTAAAAAAAAAAAAAAAAAATGGCTGTCACAGCCTGTAGTTTTACCTGAAGCCAAATACCATATTTTATAGCATCCTGGTGGTGGCTTCATATCTTACATAACTTAGATAGTGGCCTGCTGCAACTAAAGCACAGTGTCAGTGTTACCAAATTTTAATTAATACTCGGTGTCAGTGGCTCTACTTCTGCCTGAAGGCCACTACCTTACTAGCAGCAACCTATCATACTGGTGGCACCTTCATATCTTACAGAACCTACATAGTGTCCTGCTCTTACTAAAACACAGTGTCAGTGTTAACAAATTTTAAATTAACTCGGTGTTAGTGGCTATAGTTCTGCCTGAAGCAAAATACCTTCATAGCACCAAAACTAGCATCCTGGTGGTGGCGTCTTCCTATCCTACAGAACCTACATAGAGTCCTGCTCTTACTCAAGCACAGTCTGAGTGCCAAAAACCAATACTAAAATAAAAATGTTGTCAAACCCTGTTTTCTTTAAGGGTTGAAAGACATTCACAACATCTTTGTCGACTCCTCCAAGTGGTACTTTATCCAGTAAAGGTACCTTGCGGTTTTTAGACTTACAGACACAGCTATCATGGGGAATTATTAACACACGTTTAACAACCCGGCATCAGTGTTTTTCCACTGCCTGTACAAAAGGTCACGTTACAGTATTCACCTTCAAATAATTAAACCCAAAAAATGGAAAAAAGAGGCAGTAAGGGCCGTGGATTAGGTGGTAGTAACAGTGGCGGTCGCCCAAGCAGAGCCAAAAAAAAAGGTTTCTGCTTCATCTACCTCTGCCTTCCTATCCCATTTTTCTTATCCACGTGGAAAACCACTCTTGTACCCTGACCTGTGCGAACAGCTAATGAGTTTGCTAGCAGAAAATGCCTCCAATTAGTTGTCGAGCAGCAAATCCCAAGGGTCCACACAGACAGACTTCAGTAGCCCAGAGGCTGGACCATCGAATCCTCAGCCTTGTCCTCCTTCCTCACAACATCAGTATTCTAAGGAAACATATGACCCCAAAGCAGGTTACTCTGAGGAACTGTTTACAGGACCCTTTGACCTTTCTTGCCTCTCACCATGCAACACCACCAATGCAGGTGAGGCCGTGGTGTGCAGTGATGCACAGATCTTTGAGCACCCAAGGCTAGAAGTAAGCTATGTTGTTGTCCATGACGTCCTGGGCAATCAGATGGAAGTGTTGGAGGATAATGAAACACAGTTGCCCTCAGGTCAGCCTGCAACCTTCATTACTGAAGATATTGACCTTCAGGAATTTGAAGACGACCTGCTTGATGAGGAGGTGACTGATCTAACATGGATGGGTGGCATGTATTGCGAGAGAAGAAGTGCAGAGGAGCATGTGCCCATAGTACGCAAAAAGGCTGTAAGAGATAGGGTTTCAACCAGTGCCAGAGGTCAATCAACTGTGCACATGACACCACCCCCTGTGGCCTCTCAGAGTCCAAGGGTCCGTGCACCACCTGTGCCATCTCAGAGTCCAAGGGACCGTTCACCACCTATGCCATCTGTGAGTCCAAGGGTTCGTGCTGCGATTGTGTGGGAGTTTTTTCCAAGAGTCCTTCAGACCAAATGGTTGCCATTTGTCAAATCTGTCAGACCAAGCTTAGCAGAGGCAGAAATACTTCCCAGCTTGAGCACCTCCAGCATCAGAAACCATATGTTAGCCAAGCACACCACTAGGTCGTTGAAAGCTCTAGGTGAAAAACACGATTTCCACACTTAAAATACTGCCACTTCCCCTGGGCTGCCTGCTTCCCATACTGGTGTGCAAGAAGGTGGCGCTGATGCCTCTTTCTCCCAACCTGATGTTGGCCAAACTCAATCATCAACGACCACATCCGCTTCGGTGTCCCAGCGTTCCGTTCAGTTGACCTTCGAAAAGAAGCGAAAATACCCCGTTAAGCACCCAAGGGCAGAAACCATAACTGCACACATTGCACGATTGATAGCCCGAGATGTTGCCGTATCAGCTAG
Source organism: Anomaloglossus baeobatrachus (assembly GCF_048569485.1). NCBI lineage: Eukaryota > Metazoa > Chordata > Amphibia > Anura > Aromobatidae > Anomaloglossus > Anomaloglossus baeobatrachus. The sequence goes on from NC_134353.1 coordinate 513,373,167, forward strand.
TGGGAACAGAGGCTTTCCATGACCTTTTGGCGGTGTTAGAACATTGGTACTCTGTGCCTAGCTGCCACTATTTTTCTCATTGTGCCATCCCCGCGCTCCACAATCACATGTCCATAAACATCAAACAGGCTCTCACCAACGCCATAACAGGGAATGTACACTTAACCACAGACACAAGGGACAAGTGGAAGTGGACAGGGATGCTACATCTCACTGATGGCACACTGGGTGAATCTGGTGGCGGCTGGTACAGAGTCTGAGCCGGAAACATCCCATATAGTTCCCACACCCAGAATAGCGGGCCCCACTTCAATAACAGTTTCAGTAGCCTCCGACACAGCAACAACTCCCTCCTCCTCCTACTCTTCGTCTGGTTCCTGTGAATCCTCCTCAACATCTGCCGGTGTCCAACCGTCGACATTATTCCCCAGCTGGGATCTCTGTAGTACTGTCTCGGCTAAGCGGCAACACGCTCTACTGAAGCTCATCAGTATTGGCGAAAAATCGCACATGGCACTTGAGCTTTTGAAAGCAATAACTGAGCAGACAGATGAGTGTCTTGCGCCTTTGGACCTCTGTCCAGGGATGGTAGTGTGCGATAATGGTCGTAATCTGGTGGCGGCTTTAAAGCTTGGAAAGCTTGTACACATTCTTTGTATGGCCCACGCTGTAAATTTAGTAGTTCAGCACTTTCTCAAAAAATACCCTGGGATACCAGACCTACTTACCAAGGTACGACGCATTAGCGCCCATTTCCGCAAGTTATCTCCCTCTTTTACTGGCCTGGCAGTGCTGCAGCAGTGCTTGTGTGACGCCCTAGCAGCAGTCGGACTGCTCGGCAGACACTTTGATGAAAAACAAAAAGGTTTTTTACAGGGGAGAATATTTGTGACGCCACCTGCGGTGTGCGGTAATAAGGAATACCGCCGCTGCTGTATGGGAGTGCCGGGGCTGATGGTGTTGGGGCAGCCTGGTGGTGATTCCCTCCGCAGGTAGGGGCCCCGGGACTCAGGGTAGGGAATAGGTAGGAACAGCCTATATTGATATAGGGCCGGCAGGGCGCTGGGGAGCCAGGGTACTCACTCAGGTGTGATGACGCATTCAGTGGACACAGACTCTGAGGTAAACAAAGTCTCTTGGTACTGCTGCACTCGGTGACTGCACGTGCGGTGGTCCCTTTCAGTGATTCTGTGGTGGACTGGAGCCTTCCTCCATACACTGTATACTGTGTGTGTCCCTGGCCCCGTTGGCTTGAAACCTTCGGGTCCCGTCCCTCTTTTTAATTGGGACCTGCTCTTAGCAGCTGGCACGTGGGATTTTCTGTGACTGCTCTGTGTGGGAAGTCCTATCCCTCCGCTGTGCTGACGCCGCTAATCTCTGAGCCGTCAAGTACAGGCCACTGTCTGCGACCCAGCCAGGCTCTCCTCAGGGAGCTCTTAATCCCCAGGTACTCTCTCTTTTTCAGTTACTACCAACTGTCTAACTGACTCCTCCCACCAGCCTGTCTGACTCATAGGTGGGCGGTTCCTTTCCCAGCTGGAACCACGCCCCTGGTGTGCCTGACAAGTGTAGTGTTTGGGTGACTAGGATTTGTGCTGTTAGTACAGAATCACTGTTGCGGACCCCGGAACCAAGGAGGGTGGGCCCTGCACCAAGGATAGAGAATAGTGCAGTTCCCTGTGACACCCTGGACTAGTCCAGGGGCGTCACATTCCCCCTTGGTTAAACGTAGCTCGTCCCCGAGCTACAGTGCACCCAGAGTGTTTATTTTTATCTGCAAAAAGTGAACATTTTAATAAGAAAAACATATCTATCCATCCCACGCAGGGGAGGCACTTGAACCCAACGTTTCGCTTTCCCAATCCTTCATCCCACCCCCAAAGTTCCAAAAGGAGGCAAGCCACCGCTCCTGTTGGTGGCCAGACCTGGGCCATATGTCTCCCAGGTCTCTCCTCCACCTGTGTCTTCTCCTGTAGGTGGGGATGCAGTCCGTGGCTATGAATGGGAAATAACCATTTACAATAGCACCAGTTCGTGCTGGCTACCACCAGTCCTGTAGCCAAAGGTCCATTTTCAATAAAACTTATCATTGGTCGTCAATCAGGTCATGAATCCAGGTAATTAAAATAAAATCAACATTCTTCTTATCAACACTCTATATCAACATGTCTTACATGACTATCTTTAGCATGGAAAATAGTAGAATTAAAAGCATGGAAAATACTAAACATTTTTAAATTTACTCTATATTTAGACTATTTACATTAGGGTAGAGTAGCCGGGTTCCGCTACCATTCCTCATCTCTGAACCTATGTGGGGGCTGACCAAAGTTCACACGGGTGGACCTTCTCAGCTCCTGGCTTCCCTCTAACCCTTGTACTGTGGTGTTTGCTACTACCTGTTCCCCACTACTGGTGCTAGGTGTTGTAGGTGGTAATCTACGTGTTCGTGGTGCTGGTATGGGTACTTCTCTAGGTGCAATGATTTCAGGCCTCCTTGGTTCTGGTTCTTCCGCGGGTTGCGGGAATGTGAGTACAGGCACAATCACTGCTCCATTGTACATAGGCCAATCTTCCGGGAAGTCACCTAGGATGGTATGGATCACTCTCTTCTTTTTCTCAGTCACTTGAGGTTGGGGCTGTTCTTCCTTCTGGATGTTCAGGGGTTCAGGGCACTTTTTCAAGTGGTCACGGGAAATTACAGCTGTGGTTCTTCCTTGGTCCTTGCTGACAAGACAGGTCTTCTGGTTGTTGAAATTGGAAGGCTGGACCACATATGGCTCTCTTTCCCACTGGTCGTCCAGTTTATGCATCTTTCTTTTTCTTTTTAAGACCACTTCTCCTGGTGAAAATGGAGGGGCTTGGGCTTGCTTGTTAAAGCTTCTTTCTTGCTTTTCCCTACTTTGGTCCAGATTCTCCTCGACATACTCTTGAATTTGCCTGTATTGAGCTCTACGCTTGGTATCCCAATCTGCATTTGGGGAATAAACTTCAGGCATCTCAACTTCCATCTCCAGATCCACTGGCAGTCTCCCAGGTCTAGCCCTCATGAGATAAGCGGGTGTGCATTTAGTGGAACTCACAGGAATACTATTGTACATGTCCACAAGATCTGGCAATTTTTCAGGCCACTCGTTCCGCTCCTCAAGGGGTAGAGTTTTCAGCAGGTTGATGACTACATAGTTCATCTTCTCACACATCCCATTTGTTTGTGCGTGGTACAGGGCAGTGCGTATCTTCTTACACCCATACAATTTACAAAATTCCTGGAAGATTTCTGCTTCAAAAGCGGGACCTTGATCTGTTAGGACGTGATCTGGGTAACCGTGGGGTCTGCAGAAATGTGCCTGGAAAGCCTTCGCCGCAGTGCTGGCAGTTAGATCTTTGACAGGTACCACCACCAGGAATCTTGAATAGTGATCTACTATGGTGAGTGCATAGGTGTACCCATTCCTGCTTGGTGTGAGCTTGACGTGGTCTAAGGCAACGAGTTCTAGAGGCTGGGTAGTTACTATTGGTTGCAATGGCGCTCGCTGACTGGTGCTATCTTTTCTCCTTAATGTACATGGACCACAGTTCCTGCACCAAGCTTCTATGGTATCTCTCATCCCAGTCCAATAAAAGCGACTTCTCAGCAACATTTCCAACTTCTTCCAACCAAAGTGCCCAGCTCTATCATGATAGGCCTCCAACACCACTGGTGCATATGCTGTGGGTATTACTATCTGGCATATTCTCTCATGCGTTTTTGGATTAATGAGACTTCTGCACAACTTGCCTCCATGGAAACACAGACGACTTCTTTCTTTCCACAATTTCTTAGCTTCTTCTGGAGCATCTGGTTCAAGGTGTGAATCAGCCTCGGATATCAATGCCTTTATCAATCTGATTGCAGGGTCATTATCTTGGGCTTCTTGCCAACCATGGTGGGGCAATGGGTTGAAGGTCGCCTCTTGCTGATCACTATAATATCGGGGTTTCACTCTATCAGTAGGGCGATGGAAAGCAGGTATCTCAATCTCCTCCAGGTCATCTTCATGCCTCCCATCATCACACAACTGGGGCATCCTGGACAACGCATCAGCGTTAGCGTTCTTGCGACCAGCCCTGTACTTTATAGTGAAATCGTAATTTGCCAGTCGTGCTACCCACCGCTGCTCCAAAGCTCCAAGCTTCGCCGTGTCCAGGTGTGTCAACGGGTTATTGTCTGTATATACGGTGAATTTTGCAGAAGCCAGGTAATGCTTAAACTTCTCTGTCACTGCCCAAACAAGTGCTAAGAACTCCAGCTTGAAAGAACTATAGTTCTCAGGATTTCTTTCTGTTGGACGGAGTTTCCTGCTGGCGTATGCAATCACCTTTTCCTTGCCATCCTGTACCTGGAATAGAACAGCTCCCAGCCCCACGTTGCTGGCATCAGTGTACAGCACAAATGGGAGGTTATAGTCAGGATATGCCAGAATCTCATCTCCTGTCAAAGCTGACTTCATCCACTTGAAGGACTTCTCCTGCTCCTCACCCCATGTGAATGGAGAGCCAGAAGTCTTGCCGTGCTTTCTTTGTCCGACTAGGAGATCTTGTAAGGGGGATGCCATCTTGGTATAGCCTTTCACGAACCTCCGGTAGTACCCCATCAATCCCAGGAATTGGCGCACCTCTTTGATGTTCTGAGGCCTGGGCCAGTTCTGGATAGCTGTGATTTTCTCAGGGTCCGGAGCCACACCTTCGGCACTTACCACATGCCCCAGGTATTGGACTTTGGGCTTCAGCAGGTGACATTTGGAGGGTTTTAGTTTCATCCCGTACCTGGAAAGGGCTTCAAATACTTCTGCCAGATGTCCCAGATGCTCCTCATAGGTCTTGGAATATACAATTACGTCGTCCAGGTACAGCAGGACAGTCTCGAAGTTGCAATGGCCTAAACAGCTCTCCATGAGTCGTTGAAACGTACCAGGTGCATTGCACAGCCCGAATGGCATGCTGTTAAATTCACATAATCCCATCGGGGTGGCAAAGGCGGTCTTCTCGCGATCCTCCTCAGCAACGGACACTTGCCAATAACCACTAGTGAGGTCAAGGGTAGAGAAGTAATTTGCAGATCTTAATGCAGTCAAGGACTCTTCAATTCTGGGCAGTGGATAGGCATCCTTATGTGTGATGTTGTTAATTCTCCTATAGTCCACGCACATCCTCATAGTGCCGTCTTTCTTCTTCACTAGGACTAGCGGGGCTGCCCAGGGGCTGCAACTATCACGGATGACCCCAGCCTCCTTCATACTTCTCAGCATGTCTTTGGCACACTGGTAGTGAGCAGGTGGTATGGGCCTATACCTTTCCTTTATAGGTGGATGAATGCCTGTGGGTATATGATGCTGAACCCCTTTCACCCTCCCAAAGTCTAATGGGTGTTTACTAAACACTTGCTCATACTCCTGAACCACCCTGTAGACCCCTTGTTTTTGATGTAGTGGAGTGGAGTCAGTACCTACATGTAACTCTTGACACCACTGTTCTTGCTGAATCTGGGAACTGTCTGTGGCTGACTGATCTGGTGTGGCTGAGGACTTTACTGTCTGGATGAAATTCTCACTCACAGTGTACAATTTGGCTATGGTAGCATACCTGGGCAGTCTAACCTCTTCCTCCCCGCAATTCAACACTCGCACGGGCACTCTCCCCTTACGGACATCGACTACCCCTCTGGCTGTCAGTACTGTAGACCAGTGCTCTGAAGGCAGGGCCTCTACCACTGCCTGGTAATTCTGTCCACGGGAGCCTACAGCTGCCCTGCACCATATCATCATCTCACTCCGTGGGGGCACTACCACAGGAGCTGCATCCATTACCCGTACACCGCCAATTTCCCCACCAGACAAATTTACCTGTTGCCTCTGCTGGAGGTCTCGAATCTCTCTTTGCAGGACCCTCTGGCGTCCCGTTCCTGCAGTTTCAGAGAGCTGTTGGAGAAGAAACAATACTTCCCCCATACAATTCTCAATAACATTAGTCCCCAAAATCATCTTAGGGTTCCGGTCACTAGGGTCATTCTGCACTACTATGAGTCCTTGGCGTGCTAACTCCACCCTGCCCACCTTGATGGTTACCTCCTTGAACCCGAGTTGTGTTACTGGTAAACCATTTACAGCATAAATGGTGAGGTCATTGTCCGGTGGGGCGAGTTCCTCAGTTGACCAGAATTTGGTATACAGTACTTGGGGTATAGTTGTTACCTGGGAGCCGGTATCAAGAAGTGCTGAAGTCGGAATCCCATCCAAGGTGATGGAAACGATGGTCCTTCCTCCAACATACCGCTCCCGCCAGTCTGCTGGGCCTTGTTGATTTAGTCCTGGGGAGTGGCCCTTGGCCCCAGGGGTGGCCCGTTTAAAGGACAATAACGGGCGTAGTGACCAGTCTTGTTGCACCTATAACAAACAAGGTTTTCATACCGGTCACGGTTCCTTCCTCTGTATGTCGAGGTCCTCCCTCTCATCCAAGGGACGTCATCTGGGCAGTTAGCAAGCTGGATCTTCTCCGCCGGCTTGGTCTTGGGCTTGAGCTGCATTGCCTCTAGGATCCTTGCAACATCACTGCTCAGCTTCTGCACCTGTAAAGACAAATCACTGGTATCGCCTGCAGGCGCTGCTGGGGTCTTTGGCTCTGGCAGTGCTCTAACAGGAGGTGGCACATGTAGAGGAGAAGTGCCGGCTTGCCAGGACGTAGCAGGAGAATCAGTTGGCTCTGGGGTTTGCAAAGCCTTGATGGCTCGGTCTTTTAAAACAGCAAAGTCCATTGCAGGATATTCCAGAGTCCACAGCCGTAGCTGCTTGCGGTCCTCCACTGACCCCAGGCCTTGCAGAAACTGTTCAACAAGCACCTTGTTTCCTTCAGCTTCACTGATGGGAATGGTTAGTTTGAGAGTCCGTAGCGCTGATTGCAGCCTCAGAGCATAGTCTCTAATGCTTTCTTGTGGGCGCTGCTTGCAGTTGTAAAACTTTATCCGGAGTTCTGCCTCAGTGCGGTTTTCAAAGGAAAGTCGCAGACGTTCAAAAATGGCAGTTACTGAGGCCCGGTCCTGATCTGTCCAGGTCTCCGCCTCCAGCTCTGCGGCGCCTGATAACTGGCCGAGTAGTACAGACGCTTGCTGCCGGTCATTCATCCCAAACATATCCAGGAGTGTGCGGATTTTTCTTTTGAATCCTTGCAGAGTATCAGGGGAACCATCATATTGTGGTAGCCAGGTAGCGCCTGGCACATACGGTAAAGTCATTGGCATTATCTGCGCGGTCGCTCGTGCGTCCATGTCACCTTGATCTTGAAGGGGAACTGCCGCTGCACTCGCTTCACCCGGCGCCGACATCTTTCTATGCCCCCTTGGTTTTCAGCAGCAAGATGGCGGCAACTGAATTTTTTTTTTTTTTTTATTCACTTTGGGCTCAACAGTTTTGGAGAAGGCGCACGTCACCCAGGTTAGTGGGTCCAGTCCAATCCTGTTCGTGACGCCAAAAATCAATGTGTGACGCCCTAGCAGCAGTCGGACTGCTCGGCAGACACTTTGATGAAAAACAAAAAGGTTTTTTACGGGGGAGAATATTTGTGACGCCACCTGCGGTGTGCGGTAATAAGGAATACCGCCGCTGCTGTATGGGAGTGCCGGGGCTGATGGTGTTGGGGCAGCCTGGTGGTGATTCCCTCCGCAGGTAGGGGCCCCGGGACTCAGGGTAGGGAATAGGTAGGAACAGCCTATATTGATATAGGGCCGGCAGGGCGCTGGGGAGCCAGGGTACTCACTCAGGTGTGATGACGCATTCAGTGGACACAGACTCTGAGGTAAACAAAGTCTCTTGGTACTGCTGCACTCGGTGACTGCACGTGCGGTGGTCCCTTTCAGTGATTCTGTGGTGGACTGGAGCCTTCCTACATACACTGTATACTGTGTGTGTCCCTGGCCCCGTTGGCTTGAAACCTTCGGGTCCCGTCCCTCTTTTTAATTGGGACCTGCTCTTAGCAGCTGGCACGTGGGATTTTCTGTGACTGCTCTGTGTGGGAAGTCCTATCCCTCCGCTGTGCTGACGCCGCTAATCTCTGAGCCGTCAAGTACAGGCCACTGTCTGCGACCCAGCCAGGCTCTCCTCAGGGAGCTCTTAATCCCCAGGTCCTCTCTCTTTTTCAGTTACTACCAACTGTCTAACTGACTCCTCCCACCAGCCTGTCTGACTCATAGGTGGGCGGTTCCTTTCCCAGCTGGAACCACGCCCCTGGTGTGCCTGACAAGTGTAGTGTTTGGGTGACTAGGATTTGTGCTGTTAGTACAGAATCACTGTTGCGGACCTCGGAACCAAGGAGGGTGGGCCCTGCACCAAGGATAGACAATAGTGCAGTTCCCTGTGACACCCTGGACTAGTCCAGGGGCGTCACACTTACACTTGCCTAGTCACAGACTAATATGTGACCTCCCTATGAGATGGAATTCGCCCTATCATATGTTGGCCAGGATCCATGAGCAGCAGAGGGCAGTATCCCAATTCCAGCTTGAATATGCTTGTCAGACGCAGCTGTCAGACATAAGTACTGAAGAGTGCGTGTGGATTGCAGACATTTGTCAGTTCCTAGAGAATTTTGATTACTGTACCTATGGTGCCCTGGACTAGCCAGGTCGTCACAGGTACTGCAACACACACCCCACCCCGAGACAGGCACATCAGTCAGACAAAAAATCCTTGTTGCCTCCCTCCAGGGGCTGATGTCCACACCAGGTGGGGTGGAGCCAGGTGGTTGGCCCCACCCACTGGGGAGTTCACAGTCCTGGAGGCGGGAAAAGGAAAGAGGTCAGTGAGGGAAGTGCAAGTGTGAGGAGTGAAGTAGTGGTGGAGGAGTAAACTGACCGTGTCCAGGTGTGTGGCCCGGGCACTAAGAGCAAGGTTGGCAGACGGTGGTGGCCGTCTGCAGGAGAGGCAAATCAACGCGGAACCGTAGGACCGGGGTCGGGCGGTGGCCCGCCGGTACCGAACCGGGGAGCGAAGTGAAGCCAGCACACACCGGCAGGGCCTGCGGACCCCGACCAGGCTTGGAGTCGCCGTTAAGAGGTCAAATCCGTCAGTGACCGGAACCCCAGGGGTTTCCTAACAGCCAAGACCCGATAGAAGGCAACTGTCCGACCAGTAGAAAGAAATACAGCTACCGCCACAGCTAGAGTTCCAAGGGCCAGAGCCTGCGGGCAAAAGGGCTCCTCCGGCACATATACACACTAGGGAGCGGGTTACCGTTGGGAAGCCATCGGGACCGAACATACACAAAGGTGCAGGGAAAGGCAGCCACCACCAACCGTCCAGGAGAAACCACAGCAGCCGGCTGTGGGACCCGTCCATCCAGCCGTTTGGTTTACCAGAGACTTTGCGTACATTTGTGGCTGAGTGAGTACAACTGTGCCATCCGGCACCACGCTGCACAGTCCAGGCGACCCTGCACCTTGCCAGCTTTTCCTCCCCGTCACCTCACCAGGCCCCGGGACCACCAACCCCTACCCACGGAGGGGGAAAACAACATCCCAGCTGCTCCGTACCATCGCTCCCGGGATTCCCGTCACCAGCAGCGATGGTGCCCAACCTCACCACAACCCGTGGGTAGCGTCACGGACTAGCTCCCCCAAACCAACGCTCCCCCCCTTTCACTCACGGGCGAGGAGCGCCGCTCGAGTCCCCGGATCCGGCCCACCGCTCGAGCCACCGAGCAGCCATCGCAGCAGCACCGTACCCGAGCATTAGCGCGCGCAGCGCAGCGGCGTCCTCCCCGCCCGCGACAACTTGGCATCACGAACAGGATCTTATCGTTCTACCGGCTAGTAGAAGTGCACCTTGTGCCCCGCCGGCGGTGTCCGGCCGGAAAATTTCAGAATCCGCCATCTTGGGCGCGAAGATTTTCCCGCTCGACCGTCTTCTCGAGCAGTGGAGGCGCGAAAGCCGAAGCCCCACCCCTGAAGAGGAGGTGCTGAGAAAAGACCAAGGTGGGACGCGGATGGAGAGATGGCGGCGTCCTCGGGTTGGAGCACGGGAGCGCCCACCACCGGAGTGTCTAAGCTCTGGAGGAACAGAGGAGGAGTAGCCTTTGAAGACTGCGGCCCGGGTGAGCTCCCTGCCGGGACCGCTGCTTGGCTGGAGCGGGAGCTGGGCCAGTTCTGCTTGAAGGTGAGGGCACAGAGCTTGCAGCAGCTGCTGGATTGGAAGGCGGAGTTGCGCAGAATGGTTGCCGTGGTGTGGGCCCGCGACCAAGGGGCCGCTGCAGCTGCAGCCGTGCCGCGTCGCTATCAGGCCACCCAAGCTCCTGAACCAGCCTTGATTGAGTGGGAGCCGGGGGCTGGTACCGCAGCAGGAGGTCCAGAGAGAGTGCAGCTGATGGAAGAGGAGGTCCCGAGCACGCTGCCCCCGCCACCGTTCCCAACGGCGATCAGCGGTTTTGGACTGCACTGCCTATGGAAGGAGAACCCGATGTACCGTCCGGTCACCGATTGGGCCGATCCCCGCAGTGGTAGCCGCCCCAAAGTCAGTGGTCCCTCCGTTGCACCGTTGTCCCCGTTGGGATCACCAGTACCGTTACCCTGTTAAGTAAATGAATGAATCAGACCGAGTAAATAACCTGATTGACACCGTGATTGACCCGGCCGTTGCCGGCAAGTTGTCCCCTCAGGGACCCTTTTGTTACCGTTGGCATGAGGAACTCTTCATGGACATGCCTGAGAACTTGCAGGGCACCCAAGAACTGGTGGGATTGTAAATAAGTTGGGGGCATGTTTTCCGTTGCCGCCTCCGGAGAGGCAGATTTGGAGGATGGGCCTGGAGGGAAGTGATGGCCAAGGCCCGCCACTACCGCTACCGGTGGCGATCCTCCGGGGGTCAGTGGTCCCCCATGGACGTGAGGTCCCCTGAAGTGACAGCTGGGTGCGAGGCACCGTACCCGTTCCCGCTCGGGCAGCCTGGATCAGGACTGGGGTCAAGGGGTGCTGCCCACTTCTTAGGGGCAGCATCAGGGCTAGGTTGCTTGGGTGGGAGAGCAGAAGCCGTACGTCCGTTATTATTAAAAATGTATATATGTATATATATGTGTTTTTCAACGTTCAAGTGACATGCCTCCCGTAAGGGAAGATTTGAAATCCATACTGTGTTGTTTTTATATCTTTAAAGCTGAAAAGAAAAATAAAACCGGTGATGGACGGGCAGCCCGCGGACGGTCTGCATTTAACCAAGGGGGAATGTGGCGCCCTGGACTAGCCAGGTCGTCACAGGTACTGCAACACACACCGCCACCCTGAGACAGGCACATCAGCCAGACACAAAATCCTTGTTGCCTCCCTCCAGGGGCTGATGTCCACACCAGGTGGGGTGGAGCCAGGCGGTTGGCCCCACCCACTGAGGAGTTCACAGTCCTGGAGGTGGGAAAAGGAAAGAGATCAGTGAGGAAAGTGCAAGTGTGAGGAGTGAAGTAGTGGTAGAGGAGTAAGCTGACCGTGTCCGGGTGTGCGGCCCGGGCACTAAGAGCAAGGTTGGCAGACGGTGGTGGCCGTCTGCAGGAGAGGCAAATCAACGTGGAACCGTAGGACCGGGGTCGGGCGGTGGCCCGCCGGTACCGAACCGGGGAGCGAAATGAAGCCAGCACACACCGGCAGGGCCTGCGGACCCCGACCAGGCTTGGAGTCGCCGTTAAGAGGTCAAATCCGTCAGTGACCGGAACCCCAGGGGTTTCCTAACAGCCAAGACCCGATAGAAGGCAACCGTCCGACCAGTAGAAAAAAATACAGCTACCGCCACAGCTAGAGTTCCAAGGGCCAGAGCCTGCGGGCAAAAGGGCTCCTCCGGTACATATACACGCTGGGGAGCGGGTTACCGTTGGGAAGCCATCGGGACCGAACATACACAAGGGTGCAGGGAAAGGCAGCCACCACCAACCATCCGGGAGAAACCACAGCAGCCGGCTGTGGGACCCGTCCATCCAGCCGTTTGGTTTACCAGAGACTTTGCGTACATTTGTGGCTGAGTGAGTACAACCGTGCCATCCGGCACCACGCTGCGCAGTCCAGGCGACCCTGCACCTTGCCAGCCCTGCCTCCCCGTCAGCTCACCGGGCCCCGGGACCACCAACCCCTACCCACGGAGGGGGAAAACAACATCCCAGCTGCTCCCTACCATCGCTCCCGGGATTCCCGTCACCAGCAGCGGTGGTGCCCAACCTCACCACAACCCGTGGGTGGCGTCATGGACTAATTCCCCCAAACCAACGCCCCCCCCCCTTTCACTCACGGGCGAGGAGCGCCGCTCGAGTCCTCGGATCCGGGCAACTGCTCGAGCCACCGAGCAGCGCCGGACCCGAGCGTTAGCGAGCGCAGCGCAGCGGCGTCCTCCCCGCCCGCGACATACCAACATTGTGAGAAGTGATAATGCTCTTATCAGCATTACCATTCCAATGATTTGTTTATTGAAACGCTATCTGGATGGTCTGACTGACCAAAGTGTTAATGCACCCGATGTGTCTGTGGATCCAGACTTCACAATGGTTGCTAGCAATCCGCAGAACTTCGGCCAACAGGCTCAGGCCACCTTTGGTCAGCATCATGAGGATGAGGATGAGGAGGATGATGAAGAACAGGAATGCTTTGAAGTTGGTAACCAAGAGATTGACAACCCAAGCTTCAGGGCTGTCCAGCATGGATGGCCTGAGGAGGAGCAGGAGGAGGAGAGAGAAACTGAGGAGGAGGGGAGGTTAGGGAGACAGAATGTTTTCTTAGCAGTGACACACAAAGGTTTCTAGTTCGGAGTCTGGGACACATGGCACAGTTCATGGCACACTGCCTTTCTCATGACTGTCGGCAAGTCCACATTTTGGCAGACAACAAATACTGGTTATGTACCTTCCTTGACCCACACTACAAAGACAAATTCGCTTCGCTACTGTCGAGGCAAGTAAGGATTGTACTATGGAAACATTCAAGAGGGCTGTAGTGGAGCAGTTGATGAAACGATTACCCTCAGATCATGCTGGCGTCAAAGGTATCGTGTCATCTCACGCAACAGGTTTACAAGAGAGGGCTACGCATAGTAGTAGCAACACATGCGGGGGACTAATGTTCCAAAACTGGTCCATTTTCCACAAACCGTCAATTTCCAATCAGATACCGGTTGGGGAAATTATGACAAGGAGGGAACAGTTAAGTAAGATGCTGAGGGACTATGTAGGTGACCGTATCAGCGTGCTTTCAGAGTCTACAGTTTTCTTTAACTATTGGGTTTCCAAGCTCAACACTTGGCCAGACCTCGCCTTATACGCTTTGGAAGTGCTAGCGAGTGTGTTGTCTGAGCGTGTTTTCAGCTCAGTGGGGTCAATAATAACAGATAGTCGCAAACGACTATCCACAAAAAGTACAGACAGTTTGACGATGATCAAAATGAACCATAGATGGATTGCCCAGGAGTATCTTAGGCCGCCTGTTAACAAGACCGAATAATAAGTGTAGCCCCAAAATTTGTATTTCTTAAGCTCAAAGAAGTTCCATTGTTTCTCATTCAAGACTATTTTGTCTTCTATCATCTAATGAGACTGCATGACTAATCTAACTTGTTATGCAGCTGCAATGTAATTGTTTGGCCCAATCATCCAGGGCAATATTTTTCAAGCCTTTGTACATTATGCACTGGCACAACCACTGTCGAGGCTATACTGTCTATAACAATTGGTCAGGCAGTCTTCATTTGTGTTCTTTATTGATTCTGTGCTCCATGGTGTGTTACACATGGCCCCCTGCGGAATCAGAATTTTATTAGCTCCTTGGCATGTTATGTTGTTGTTATGTTATGTTGCTTATCCTACCAATTTTTTTAAAAAAGCTGTTGAGAGCTATTGGGAGTACCTTCTGATGCTGTGCTACATGGTATTTGAAACATTCCTCTCTGCGGAAACTGATTTTTTTTTTAAATCCTTGGTGTTAGCTAGTGGAATAAACCTGAGGTCCAGAGTGAAACTACTGCCATTTCCACGGTGCTGCATGCTTCAAAAACTGTGGTCTAGGAAGCAGGCGATGATGCCTCCTTCTCCCAACCTGCTTTTGGTCAGATGCAATCATCATCAACAACATCAGCTTCGATGTCCCAGCATGGCGTTCATTTGTCCATAAAACATACATTACTGAATCATTTGAATAGAATTTGAATAGAGAGCCACTTTAGCCGGTAGTGTTGGTGGAGGAGGAGGGCAAGGCCAACACCCAAATGGCCACATTGGCAAGAGCACTGTAAAGTGTTATGGAGTACATATTCCAACTTTCACACTAATGATATAGGGGACGCAGAAAACTACAAATGACTGCCATCCCTCCCCAATGTATCTTACAGGGCCCATCTAAGAGCCCTAAGAAGTCTGAGATTTGAGGACAGCCAGTGGCCCTTCCTACATTTGAGTAGAAGGACGAGAAGATATTCAATGTTTTTTTATTGTAGCTTGAGTCTACGCGTTTCAGGAGCTCTGCTCCCTTTATCAGGACATAAGGCACAAAATTAACATATCTCAGATATATGTTAATTTTGTGCCTTATGTCCTGATGAAGGGAGCAGAGCTCCTGAAACGCGTAGACTCAAGCTACAATAAAGGAAAATCGAATATCTTCTCGTCCTTGTGCCTGGTGAATAGCGCGGCATAAAACCCGTCTCCATTATTACTCTCTGTTATCTACCACGGGAGCTGCAGCAGAATTCACCTTAATAACACATGCTTATACAGGAGTTATGACTGGCACAACTCTTTGAGGTGAGTGCAAATCTTCCACTTCTCTCGGTATATACTGGGCAAGACCCTATTGCGCTTTCTATTTCCACAGTTTTTCTAATACATTTGAGTAGAGGACCACTGGAACCGGTGGTGCTGGTGGAGAAGGAGGAGGGCAAGGTCAACATCCCAACGAGCACATTGTAGCTGACCTTTTAAAGCGCTGTCAAATATGTCCCAAAAAAGGAGGTGTGAGACAGACACCGATATAATATAGAAGTTACAGCCCTTTCTAATCAAAAAAGAAGGAAAAATGTAAATAATGAAACGTCTGAACATATGCTAAAGTGGTTTTTTTTTTGGAGGTCAGGTCTTGATTTGACGTTTTATTACAGTGATTAGGCACTAGAAACTGTTTCTTAGCAATTTGCCCTCTTTTACTTTGGTTTGAGAGCAGTTCTGGCGACTACGTAAACGTCGCGTGCTGCTCTAAGCACGTTATTCCAAGACACCAGAAATGCAGTCAGGCACCTTCTACAGGCTGTGCCCATACTGTTTCAGCCTTTTCCCATCCATTTCAGCCTTTTCCTCAGTCACCACAGGTCACTGTTGGTAAAATTATTCTGGCTTCCCATAGACTTACATTGGGGGTCGAATATTCGCGAATAGTCGAATATCGGCGAGGTATTCGCCGACTATTCGTCAAATTGAATATTAGGGTATTCGATCATCCCTAATTATAACGCTTTTATTTTACTCAAAAAATGGCTGGAGATTAGTATAAAAGGCTATCGGTTATTTTTGAGCAAACAGTACAAGTGTAAAAAAAGCGTGGAGCAAAAAGGAAACAAAAAAAACAAACTACCCATAGAAAGAACCCCTCAAATGAGGAAAAGTCAATTAACCACAAATTTCAGAACCGCATAATGAATATTTAAAAAAATATCAAATTTCAAATTCGGTCATTTTTGACCAAACAGAACAGCAGGGTTAAGTGACTGCTCAGCTAAGTAGTTTGGCAATCACTGGGAAGATGAAACACCTGAACAACTCAGCACCTCCCAGAACCAGAATGGTCAGAATGGTCAGCAAACAATCCCTCTCCTCATTTTGTCCTACATGCACTGCGTGGAGGAATTATGACAGTATCTCCTATTCTGCAGGGGCCACTGGACCCTCAGGTTTCTCAGGACACCTATGATGGAAAGACCTGACTATCCGACTCGCTCTCACAGAATGAGCCGGAACACAGGATCTCTCCTCAGGTCTGCATCCCCTCCAATGAACCAGATACATAAAAAAATTCCAAACCCTCCAAGAATCAATGCTCCTCTGCACCTTGTTCTTCAAGGAAACAGGAGGAGGTGGGGACAAGGGAGCCAATGCTGAAGGGACAAAGTTTTTCAACAGAGATTTGTGAAAAAAATATATTCATACATTTTGAAACTGCTGGTGCATTGGTTATTCCAAAAGGAATGACAAGATTTTCAAATAGGCCCTCAGAAAAACGCTGTCTTCTACTCATCACCTTCCCAGATATGTATCAAATTAAAGGCCCCTCTAAGATCAAGTCTGGAAAACCATTTGGCCCCTGTAAGCTGTTTATATAGGTCAGGGATATGTGGAAGTGGGTAGGTATTCGTAACCACAATTTTGTTATTAAATTCATGAAAATCAAAGTAAGGATGGAGTTCCCCATCTTTTTTAATAAAGAAAAATCTAGCAGCTAAAAGCAAGGAGAAAGGACAAATATAACCCTTACATTACTTTTTTTATGTAATCTTTCATGACAGCCTGCTGCAGGCCAGACAAATAATACAGGGGAGTTTTTGGTAATTTGACATTAGCCATAAGATTGATAGCAGTCATAAGAATGATGAGGAGGTAAAATTTCTACCTCCGTTTAAAAAAAAACAAAAAAAAAAAACAACATTTCAAAGTACAGAATTAAGACCTTTCTTTGACCATACGGACCCCATTTTACAATATATCTTTGACACCAATCAATAGGATTATGCATATGCAGCCATAAAATTCTCAATACTAATCCCACAGGTAAGTTATCCAATACATAATTGGAAATAGACTCAGCATGAAAAGTTCCCACTTTGTGAGTGAATTCCACAGTTACTAATTGGAAAAGGTTCTGGACTAATGGCATCCTATCAATGGCAACATTTGAATGGGTCCTTCCAATCCTAGTTTCTTAACCAGTCCAGAATGAATTAAATTAGCTGTAGACCCACAGTAAAAGAAAGGGATTGCTAATAATGATCAATTTTGGAAAAAGTTTCACATTCAGCAATACTTTATCTGAGGAGTTAATAGGACCTCCTTGATTATTACCAAGACTTAGGCTTTTCCTGATGGCTTGTGTGCTGGAGGACATGCCAAGCAGTTCTTAGGGAAATGTCCAGTGCGACCACAATAGAAGCAGGGTCCAACATCATGATGACATCTCGTCTCAAAGACCTTTGAGGTGGCTGCTGCAGTTTCCATTGGTTCCACCCCAGGTAAGTGAACTGAACCAGGATAAATGAATGAAACCTCCTGTCAATCTAGTCTCTCCTGATTTCTTTGACCCATGTGGATAGCATGAGTCATGGCTTTCTCAATGAACAAGATAGAGTGTGCAGAGTCAAAGCATCCCTAAGAGTTAGAAAGGCCTCTTTGGAACTGATACCTGAGGGCTGCATCATGTCACTTCAGAGGACCATTGTCAAAATTCAGAACTGTAATTCTCAACAGTGCGGCCCCCCTGCATCAGGTTCATGATCTTGTCTCTGCCACCTGGACCATGTCAGGTTCATAAGAGATCTTACCTAATGCATCAAAAAAGCGTCAACATAAGACCATTGTGGAGCTAGTGCAGGAAAAGAAAATGCTCAAGACTGCGTGTACCTCGCAATAGAGACATGATTACTCCCTCCAGCTGGGTCTCTGTGAGAAACGGGGTCATAAGGTAAAAAATAGTTTATAGCTCTACCTGCAAATTCTAAACTGGTCTTTTTCCTCTGAAAATGTATCAGAAATAGCCACCACAGGATCGGGAGAGACCACTTACCCATCAGGCAGTCCAGAAGTCATGACAACAGTCGGTAGTGGGGGCTCTCGGAAGCACCCAAAGTACTAGAAAACTGACTCTGTAACTGGGAGTGTAAAGATTCTAACTTCTGATGTTCGATGGCACAACTGGCAGAGGTCTGGGAGAGACTGCTCAGCTAAATAGCTTGGCAATCACTAGGAAAATGCACACCCAGATACCAGTCAACATACAATCCCTCATCAAGAAAAATTGCAACAAAATTCACACTAGGGTTACTTATTGTAGGTGTGAACTCTAAACCATAGTCATTTATGTTGATCTCTTGCAAGAAGGTGGCTATAGGCCCTTTGGAATTGTCCCAGATGAAAATGACATCGTCAATCAAATGGTGCCATAGCGTAAGCCCATGATGTAGTTGACCATTGTGTAAAATGACGATTCTTCCCATTTGCCAACATATACGAGTAAGTTAGCGTAACTGGGGGCAAACTTAGTCCTCATGGCTGTACCCCAAGTTAGTAAGTGATTGCTACTCATCACAGAGTCTGGCAACCATTAAATCTTTCATCACCACTTCAGCAAGACTCGAGCATCAGCCTCAAGGCTAGGCTTACCTTCCTATAATGTTAACTTTGTGTTAACATTTAGATGTGTATATGTATAGTGTGTATGTATATACATATGCATATATATTTTGCATAATTTTAACTGTGCACCCAATTTACAATTAGTGATCATTTAGCCCACCCTACTTGGTCCAGAAGAGATACATAGGCACAGTTATATACATACATAATATATTTGGGTATACATATATTTATATATAAAAATTATTTTATCTTTACATAGCTATTCTGTTACAAACACCAGAAATTACCAAGTGAAAAACTAGATTTATTTATTTATTTTTTTGCAAAAACCTTCTATGGTAGGTTAACCCCTACATCCCTCCCATGAAAGTCTTTTAATTATCTCGGCACTTCTAACATAGTCAGTGCATCTATTGTTCCCACTTATACTGTGCTGTGTTATTTTTGTTGTTCAAGGTGTTCCTACCTGTATATTTTATCCACATCTTATAGTTCCCTATCTTGAATCTTCTCCCAACACCTTTCTACCAGGGTCCCATTCCCAGAAAGGCAAGTACACACCCTATTATACCTGTCTTCTGATAAACCTCAGCTACATCTGTTCACTTTATTACTGAGATTTCATTGTATTTACTTTATTTTTACTATGTCTTAATCATTTCTTTCCCAGCATAAACATTGGTTCATTAGCACCATACTTGTTGACCGCAGGGTGAGACGCTCCTGTAAGCACCACCTGCAGGTAACTTTACATTTGGGTTTTCTCACAAAGGATAGCGCAGTAGTCCCTAAATTCTAATTTAAAAAAAAGTTTCATGCGGTTCCTCTTAGTTTGATACACAGCCAAGATAAGTGCACAGCTGGGGGCTGCTGCCTGGGCCATATGCTTTATCTGTGATGCGTATCATAATATGGGGGCCCTACGTTAATTTTTTTATTTATTTTTATACCACAATAGACGCCTGTGATTGGAAGCAGACAGCTGTGACTTAGGCAGGGTGGGGAAAGCAGTACATATGCATAAATTGAATGGGCGGCCGTGGGAGCAGTTACAGCTAACACGGAGCCTCAGTAAGTACAGCGCACTTGCTCCTATACCCCTATCAAATCTACCACATTTTTAAACGCCAGATTATATTCCTCAAAGACTTATATTAGGACCAGAATCTGGCCAAATACTCAGGATCAATCCAGAGCCAGAACTAGATTTTTTTAAAAATCCGGTTAGGTCCGCTAGTCCCAGTTATCTGCAAGTCCGCCCATCACTAGTGTCCTCTTCACTGGCACACCATGTGCCCTTTAAAAATAACATCTTATCTGGTATCCCCCTTTCTTATACTTTCTCTTATTCATTCCTAAAGTGTAGCCCAGTCCCTAAACTGTTCATCCTTTTCATTACACAATTACTGAATAATAAAATCGATGTCGCCTCCTCACCTCTCTGTGAATAAGGGAATTACCCTTGTTGTTGCCTCTGTATCATGTCCTGATCTCACCAACTACGTGGTTTAAAGGGAACTCATTAACCAATTCATACTGCTCAAACTACAATCAGCATGACTCAGAGCCTTGCTCCACAATTATAACCACTCCAGATACATATTTCTCTGCAACACTGCGGCATGTCAGAGAAAACAGAATAAAAAACTGACCGGGAACCATAGAATAGATTAGACTAATCCGCAGCCACACACTGCCGATTTCTCCATGCACCAATCTAGTGGATTGCCAGGTATATCCCAATTGATACACATGAAAGAGATCTATAGAGCTGGAGTGGTGTGGGGAGAGGCCAGCATCATGCTATGTTTTCTCCGAAACCCTGCGTCGTTTCAGAGAAAAATATACCCGGCTGCAGTGATGCAACCAGACTCTTTAATTCATGTTGCCTGCAATTGGTCAGCATGAATTGTGTGAAAGTTTCCCTTTATCAGTCAAATTTACTATTTAGATGAAAAAAAAAATCACTGTAGACAATGTTAAGTATTCTAAAAAAGAATAAAGTGTTGGTATCTTTTGAATAGGGGGAGCCATAGTAATGTCATTGTACCTATGTGGGGAGTGCATCACAGGCGCTCTCAGACATGTTTAATGACAGGGTCATCTGTTATGCATAGTATATTATGGTTAAACACTTTTATAGGATATTGTTAGTTTGATATAAAGTCATCTACTGCAATATTCTAAATGTTTTTTTTGGGGGGGGTCGGGTATATTAATGTATATATTGGCCAGATGAAGGACAAAAGGACACTCTTACGTTGGTCTGGCATTAGTTTACTGACGTTTAGTGAATACATTGAGTACTTTCCCGACATACATGCTAAACATGGAGGAAAAGCCATGAGAACAGGGCCTAATAATGCTCCAAGTCTGTCCGTTTAGTACACAAAATGGCAGCTATGGCTGTGTACACATGTGTTTTTGTCGTGTTTAGTGATGAGCGAGTACTAAAATGCTCGGGTGCTCGAGGCTCGGGCCGAGCATCCCAAAATACTCGTGTACTCGGCCCGAGCACCGAGCCCAATGTTATCCTATGGGAGACCCGAGTATTATTCTGAAATGACCCCCGGCAGCATGTAGAAACCATAAAACTGTAAATTAAAAAAAAAACGTGCGTGTGTGTGTAAGCGTGCATATATATATACACGCGGAGTGGAGTGCGGGAGGGGCCGTAGCCGAGCGGGGAAGTGTCGGGCTAAAGGCACGGTCATGCTGTGAGGGCCGGCCAATCACTGCAATTCCACAAGTAACAGGGCTGTGGCATTGCAGTGATCTGCCAGCCAATCCCTGCATAAGGGCTGGCTCTAAAAAGAGCGCCAACATGAAGACCACGAGTACAGCACGAGTATCGCGAAATTACTCGGTCCCCGCCGAGTAGCCCGAGTACAGTGATACTCGTGCGAGTACTGAGTAGTGACAAGCATACTCGCTCAACACTAGTCGTGTTTCCTGATGTATTTTGGAGTGTACATTTGTTACAAAACCTAAAGAGAATCCTGATGCCAGCAAAGTCAATGAGAATCCTTAAGTGTCGTGCACACGTTGAGTATTTTCTTTTTATATATTCGGAGCAGAAAATAATCTGTAGCATGTCAATTCATTCAGCGTTTTCGCAGCGTTTTTTTTACCCATTGGCTTCAATAGACTAGCGGCAAAAAATACTATAAAAACACAGGTAACAAATTAATTACAGATTTACTGCGTTTTTCTAGTGTTTTTGCCTGCATTTTTTTGCATGCTTTTTTATAGAGATAGATAATAGAAATAGATAATAGATATAGATGATAGATAGCTAGGCAGATATAGATGATAGATGGATAGATAGATAGATAGATAGATACATAGATTAATGGATAGATATAGACAGACATATAGACAGGCAGATATATAAATATATAATTGCACAACCCCCTGACATATAATACAATTGTAACCTGTGGAGCTTATTGGACAGCTTTTTATGATTAACCCCTTAACGATCGCAAGCAGTAATATTACGTCCTTGCGATTCTAGTGTTAATCCCCACCGGCTGCTGCAGGCAGCCTGAAGCGATCTGCCCACATGTCAGCTGATTTGTACAGCTGACATGTGGGCCTGGCAGGCACGAGTAGAACTGCGATCTGCCCGTGCCTGTTAACCTAAAAAAACCACAAAATGTGAAAGTGCCAGTTAAATTGCGGTCACGGTAAAACTTTATTCACCGGCCGCCATCGGAAGTCACGTAATGTGCTCACGTGAAGCCGATGGTTGTCATGGTAGCACAGGGTCATGTGATGATTCCTGTAGCTCACATAACTCAGGTCCTGTAACAAGCAGCCAAGTACTGCAGGTTTCAAGAGATGAGCATTTCTCCCGATCTGAGTGGTGCTGCTCTGATCATGAGAACTGAATGAGCGAAATTAAAAGGGCTAAAAATAATAAAAATATACACACATTTGGTATTGACACTTTCAGAAATGCCCAATCTATCAAAATATAAAATCAATTAATCAGATTGGTAAACAGCTTAGCAGCAAAAATATTCCTAATGCCAAAATTACGTGTTTTGGTCACCGGACATTTTGCACAAAATGCAATAACAGGTGATCAAAATATAGCATCTGCGTAAAAATTATACCGTTAAAAACGTCAGCTTGAGACCCAAAAAATAAGCAATCACTAAGCCATAGATCCCAAAAAATGAGAACGCTACAGGTTGCGCAAAATGGCGCAAAATGGCGCAAAATGTACGTCACTTTTTTTGGACAAACCAGATTTTTTTTAACCCCTTAAATAAAAGTAAACCTATACATGTTTGGTGTCTACGAATTCGCACCAACACATCAGTTTTACCATATAGTGAACATAGTGAATAAAATATCTCAAAAACAATAGTGCAATCACACTTTTTTTTGCAATTTTTCTACATTTGGAATTTTATTGCCATTTTTCAGTACACTATATGGTAAAACTAATGGTTACATTTAAAAGTACAACTCGTTCCACCAAAAACAAGCCTTCACATGGCAAGATTAAAAAAGGTGAGGTTCTCGGAAGAAGGGGAGCGAAATAAAAACGGAAAACAAAAACCGGGGCCAGGGGTGAAGGGGTTAAATAAATATATGAGAAAAAAACTACTTAGGGTGCCCCTTATTTTTGATAATTAGCAAAGGTAAAGCAGTGAGCTAATATTATTAGGCTGGGTAGGTCTATGGTTATTGGTACTTTCCCAGTCTAAAAATCCCAGCTCGCAGTGACATATTACATTAGATGTACCATTTCTTGTGCTTCACCTTGGCTCTTCCCGATTGCCATGGTGTGTCAGCAATTGAAGTAATGGTAGATGGGGTTGATGTCAGCTGTGAATTGTCCCAAAACACAGCCAAGCCCTGGTGTTAGTAATGGAGAGGTGTTTATTAGACACCCCATTACTAACCCAGTATGTAAAAAGAAACAAAAACACACACCAAAGTATTTTATTTAAATACAAACTCCTCCACTCTTTCCCTGGTTCACCATCAGAGTGAGCAGGAATGTCTAAAGACTAACGTCACTGCTTGCGGGACCCAGAGCCTCTGTAGAGCGGTGATGTCAGTGACATCAGTAGAGATGAGCCACCCCCCTGGAGTTCGAGTTCGATTCGGTTCGTCGAACGAAGGACAAGTTCGTCGAACGTTCAACGGACGTTCGACGAACCAACTCGAACCCCATTGAAAACAATGGCAGGCATACATAAACACATAAAAACACATTATACATGTACACATACAGTTAATAAAGATTTCCATTACACTTACAGGTCGCCGCGACGTGTCCTGCACTCTGTCTCCCGCCGCTTTTCCTTCCGATAATCGCTGCGTCCTCCCGGTAACCAGCACTGATGATAGGACCTTCCATGACGTCAAAATAGCCATGTGACCAGTCACGTGTCTATTATCTCATTGGCTACAGACAGGTTACCTGGCTAGTCATCATGCTAGGTCCTTTCAGTGCATCTCTCCGGTACACGGTGCTCGTTCCAGCACCTCTGTGCACCGGCAAGATACTCTGGCACACGGTCAGCTTCCCCGTTCCTGCATGTGGGCGCTCTTTACAGAGTCAGCCCACATGCAAGAACTGGCTGCCACAGCCGGTGAATTGCGGCATCGGGAATCATGTGATCGGAGCAACGTTGCTATAGTAACCCGCCTGTCAGCGGTGACGTCACCGCTTACAGCCCACAGCCTCTACTCACTCACTGAGTGATTAGACTGCACGGAGCAGCGGCGTCTTCCTCCCATGCAGTGCTGTCTGATGTAGCAGAGCTGCATGAGTTGAAGGAGAAAGAAGACAGAAGACCAGGATCGTGGAGGGCTGACAGGGAGTAATAATCATGGAGTCTCTAATGTGTCTGTGTATTTATTTCTATTAAATTTCTCTGTGTGGTGTCTTTTTTTAACCCTTTATTGGAGATTCTTAATGGCTGGGTAAAACTTGCCTGACATTAAGAATCTCTTGCTTAATTATAGCTAGTAAAACAAAGCTAGTATTAACCCATTATTACCCAGCAAGCCACCCGGCTTCAGGGCTGCTGGAAGAGTTGGATACAGAGCCAGATTATGCCGCTTCTATGAAAGCGCTATCCTCTGGGGCGGCTACAGACTGCAATTCGCAGCAGAGGGGCCCAGAAAGCTCGGGCCAACCTGTGCTCGGGATTCCAATTTCTAGCTGCCTAGTTGTACCTGGCTGGACACAAAAATTGGGCGAAGCCCACGTCATTTTTTTTTTTAAAATTATTTCATGAAATTCGTGAAATAATTAAAAAAAAATTTGCTTCCGTATATTTTTGGTTCCCAGCTGAGTACAAATAGGCAGCTGGGGGTTGGGGGCTGCTGTACTTGCCTGCTGTACCTGGCTAGCATACAAAAATATGGTGAAGCCTACGTCATTTTTTTGGGGGGCCAAAAACTCCTGCATATAGTCCTGGATGGAGTATGCTGAGCCTTGTCGTTCTTGACTTGAACTCGTGAACTAATGCTTCTTAGACAGTAGCTCTAACCATTGAGCCACTGGCTCTAATGAGAAACATAGGAAGATTTGGTTATCTTGACGTCTGCATTGCAGAGTGAAGTCTCTAGTGACAGCGCGGCTCACTTCAGGTGCTACGTGGAGAGGACACAAAGCGCTCGTGTTCTACGGGGCTTCCTGTCATCTTCATGTAGCAGAGCTGACAGTGTTGTGTGGATTACTTCGGACCTGGATTGTTGTTTGGGGATTAATAAAGAGGTAAATGAGGGTTTTTTTGTCTTTTATTCCAAATAAAGGATTTTTCGCTGTGTTTCTTTCTTTACTTTCACTTACAGGTTAATCATGGAAGGTATCTCGGGGAGACGCTTGTCATGATTAACCTCGTTATTACCCCGATTGCCACTGCACCAGGGCAATTCGGGATGAGCTGGGTAGAGTCCTGGGACTGCTGCATCTAATGGGTGCAGCAATTCCGGGCGGCTGCTGGGTGATATTGTTAGGGTGGTGGGCTCCCCATAACGTGGTGCTCCCCATCCTGACAATACCAGCCTCCAGCTGTGTGGCTTTATCCTGGCTGGTATCAAAATTGGGGGGGACCGCATCTTTTTTTTTATTATTATATATTTATTTATTTTACTGCACGATATAGACCCGCCCGCCGGTGGCTGTGATTGGTTGCAGTGAGACAGTTGTCACTCATCATGGGGGCATCTCTGACTGCAACCAATCATGGGCGCCGGTGGGCGGGGAAGGCATGGAATACCTGATTGAATAATGAAGCGGCAGCCATTTTCAAATGAGGAAAAGCCGCCGGAGATTTGTGACAGCCGTGCAGCGAGGCGCCTGTGATTAGTAAGTAGGAAAGAGAGAGGGATTGTGCTGGGAACGCAGGACGCATGCAGATACGCAATGTGCGCACATACTTACTGTGAAAAGCCACGCTTTTGGTGATCAAACCGTTCTCGAATGTAACTCGAACTGCCGAACTTTTAGCAAATCGTTCGAGTTCGTCGAACGACTCGAACACCCCCCAAAATAACTCGAACATGAAATTGGCAAACTGTTCGACTCGAACATCGCTCATCTCTAGACATCAGTCATCAAATGTTCTTGTTCACTCTGCTCTCTGGACTACATTGGATTTGAGAGGACAACGTCGGATCTTCGCGGGAACTTGGCTTTCTATTTGGTGAATGAGGGACATTGTATTGTTTTTATTTCTCTTTTAATGTTTTTCATGTTTCCATGCAGATTGCGTCGGATTCCCTGAACTACATCGGACATGTGTGGTGTGGTATGTTATATTTCAGAGCACACTAGTCTCTATTTTATCTATTTTTACATATTAAAATCAAGCCCTTATGTTTAATAGAGCATGAAATCTTTAGTTGTGATTCAAATAAAGCCGTTATCATAGTTGGATAATAATGTATACAGTAACAATACATAAATTTACTAACGTTTCAAATTGGGAAGCCAAATAGATTTGTTGTACATACTTTATTTGCTAGAATGCGAAATGTCATAGGAGGAAAGTGCTGCATATGTTATCTAATAACAGAGAGTGGGAAAGCATATTTATTTTCTGTCTGTATGGGAAAACACCATCTGGTGGCAGAGCTTAGGGGATAGAAATAGTAAAGGAACTCAGGCAAACGTATGGAGCACTTGAATGCATTCTGAGCCATGGAAGTCATTTCATGGAATATAATAAGAATAAGACAACATATCCTATGATTACACAGAACAAAGTCGCCAGAAACCTGAGAGAGAAGAAATTCATTAAAATAAGAACAATACTTGAAAAGAGCTTGAGGATACATTAGCTGTTCTTCCCAGCTGACATCAAATTACAATATCTCTAAACTGCCAGCAAGAAGCTGAGAAGCTAAAATATGCAGAAGCCTTATTGCTGATGTGACCTTAATTCACTTGTGCAATGTATGAACATGAGATTTCTGCAATGGTGGCCAGTTTACTATTCACCGATGATTTCTCTCATTTTGGTTTGTTTGTATTGGTGCACACAATGTAGTCATTAACCTCTTAATGGAATATTTATTATTGCACTGTGCTATGCTTATTGCAGGGCCTGAAGACACGATTCACAATTTCCTCTCTAATATCTAAATTGTGCATCATGCTCCCAAGCCCTGCAGTAGGCTAAAACAGGGGAACATTTTTAAAGGAACACTCCGAGAAAAAGAACACACTGGGAAAATTAATGACAACTGATTTAAAGAGAAACTATCATTGTTGCCTTTAGCATCTAATCACAGCACTGCCTTACATTATTTTATAAAGAACAATAAAAAGTAAAAACTGATCTGCAATTAGTTGCTACATACCGTATTTCATTTCAACAGTACAAAAAACATCTTTTTCATTTAAAAATTACAAAATCTAAATGATTTGACTTGTGTTGTAGAACTGTAAACAGATTACATGTAGATTTTACGTTCTTTAGAAAACAATCTGGTTGCCCTTGGGCTATAGTGTACTAATATCCATAGTGGTGAGTCTCCTGAATGTTATCCTGTTTTATTTCATTATAGAGTTATTTTCAGGATTAACCTTTCCTGCTCATTTATAAGATTTGGACTTGTTTCCCACTTGATTTACAGGGACATATTTGGCAATCCAGTACAGAATACAATACAAAACCTATCACAATCACCACAAGGCTCTCCACAGTTCTTCACCACCCTACATGTCCTCCATCTTCTTTGTTTACCAATCTTCCCATGCTCTTGTTTCCACTAATGACCTAACAATAATAAACTTGATAATAAAAATTCTCACTCTCATTTTCAAGACTCTCATGCTGCGCCAGTTTTGTGGAATGCACTATCCCTGACATTGCAGCCCAAAGCACAACTGCAAAACCTAAGCATGTTCTATGGCCACCTACTGTCATTTTAGATGTAGCAGCGCCAGTATCATCGTGGGACCTCGTGTGGATTACGACGGAGCTTCAGGAGTATTTTGGGGTTAATAAAGGAGTGAAAAAGGGTGAATTTTTGTCTTTTATTTAAAAAAAAAGGATTTTTTTGCTGTTTGTATTTTATTTCTTTTCACTTACAGATTAGTAATGGAAGGGTCAGCACAACCCAGCACAGATAAAGCTTACGGCTACAGGCTGCAAACCCCAGTCGTGCTCTTGTCTTGGCTGTATATTAAAATAAGATGAACCTTCAGTGCCCCACCTCGGACCTTCATGATTTTAATGCACTGCTCTCAATAAAGCCTGGATTAATGTCATGGCGGGTGCTACTTTTTTCTTCTTTCACAGGATTACCTCTGGACATGTTTCTTCCTGTGAGTGAACACTGCTAGAGATCCTGCATTACTCAGGAGCTTCATTTTGGTCCCCAGCTATCAGCAGCACAGGACTAGGAAGTGTGTTACTGCATCTTCTTTTTCGTTATTAACACCTTAATACCCCAATTGCCAATGCACCATAGCAATCGGGAAGAGCTGGGCAAAGTTCTGGGATTGTCAAATCTAATGGATTCAGCAATCCTGGGTGGATGCAGGCTGCTAGTTTTAGGATAGAGAGCCCAATAAGCATGGGTCTTCCCAGCCTTAGAATGCCAGCTTTATCATGGCTGCATATCACAACTGGCAGGAACCCACGCCATTTTTTAACATTGTTTATTCAACTAATTTTAAAAAAAAAATGCCGTAGGCAGTTCCTCTAATTTTATTACGCAGCCAAGATAAGCGCATGACTGGGGGTTGCAGCCTGTACTCATAAGCTTTATCTGGGCTGGGTATCATAATATGGGTAACCTACGCCAATTTTTTATTCATTTCTTTATTTATTTTACAAAACGATATAAATGCACACAGTGCCTGTGAATGAAAGCAGTCAGACACGCTGCCACTCACGGGTCGCATCTGACTTCAACCAATCACAGACACCAGTGGGCAGGGAAAGCAGTTCATATGAATGAGGCTAATTATTGGCCCTGGAAATAGAATGAGCAGCTAGGAGTTACAGCTGCGCCGGAGACTGGTAAGTATAGTGCACTTGCTCCAATTCCCCTACCCTACCACAATTTTTATATGGGGACCGGCGTCCAACCAGATACCGAGAATTGATGAATTGATCCCGAGTATCTGTGAGTCCACCCATCACTACTTGTAAGGTGAAAAACCTCGGCAAAAAAAGCTGAAAAAAATTGACATGCTCATTCTTTCCAAAGCGCTGCAAAAACCAAAAAGGTTGACAGAACAGTCAGGAAAAAAGCAGGTGTTTTGTGTTTACATGAGATTTCTGGAATCTCATAGACTTTGCAGGGACTGTGAAGGCAGCATTTTATTAGCATGGATGTGCATAAAATTAGGGCAAAAACATTGTTACAAAATGCACCAAAAGAACCCTGTGTGAACATACTCTAAGAAATAATGATTCTATTAAAAGTATATACAGTGGAACCTTGGTTTACAAGAACAATCCATTCTGTGAGTGTGCTTGTAAACCAAGTTACTCATCTAGCAAAGCAAAATTTCCCATAGGAAATAATGCAAGCTCAGACAATTCATTCCACAACTTGTGCAATGACCCATCCTGGTTCCTTATTGTGCCATTCCACACACGCAAAAACACACAAAAACACACACAAACATACACACGAATTATGCTCACCATACCTTCCGTTTGCTCATCTGTCTCCTGGTTTTTGTAGTCCGCAGGTATGTGCATCCAGTTGCCATCGCGACCGATGCCGGAGCTTCCCCAGTCAGCACGTCAGCAGCAGACGTCATAAGCAGGAGCCGCTTACCTCTGATTGGCCCGCGTGCTGACGTCAAAGATATGAGCTGCTTGCCTCTGATTGGTCAGCGCACTGCCTTTGAGAAGCACTGACAGTGGAAGTTCCTCCATCATGGTTACCGGATACACATACTGTACCTGCGGACTACAAGAACCAGGAGGCCGGCGAGGGAACGGAAGGTAAGGTGAGCATGATATGTGTGTCTGCGTGTGTTATTGTGTGTGTTTGTGCAGACTGTAATAGCGGGTCAGAGCGCGGTGAAAGTAGAGAACCGGAAGTGTGTGCAGTGAGTATTTGCTCGTACAGCAAGGATTGCTCGTAAACTGAGATACAAATTTACAGCAAGCTTTGCTCGTATAGCGAAATAATCGCAAACTGGGTTATTCATAAACCGAGGTTCCACTGTATTTAAAGGTATGTAAAATACACCAACAATAAGTAAAAGTGACTGCATACAAAGAATATGATATAAACAGTACAGACCAAAAGCACCTTCTAATCTCTAGAACAACTGTTAAGAGGAGACTTTGTGCAGCAGGCCTTCATGATAAAATAGCTGCTAGGAAACCACTGCTAAGGACAGGCAACAAGCAGAAGAGACTTGTTTGGGCTAAAGAACACAAGGAATGGATATTATCTAGTGGAAAACTGTGCTATGGTCTGATGAGTCCAAATTTGAGATCTTTGGATCCAA
The DNA here is from genome assembly GCF_048569485.1 of Anomaloglossus baeobatrachus. NCBI lineage: Eukaryota > Metazoa > Chordata > Amphibia > Anura > Aromobatidae > Anomaloglossus > Anomaloglossus baeobatrachus. The sequence continues at coordinate 513,403,507 of NC_134353.1, forward strand.
CCACCGTGTCTTTGTAGAAAAGGTGAACGGATGGACTCTACATGCCTGGTTCCCACCATGAAGCATAGAGGAGGAGGTGTGATGGTGTGGGGGTGCTTTGCTGGTGACACTGTTGGGGATTTATTAAAAATTGAAGGCATACAGAACCAGCATGGCTACCACAGCATCTTGCAGCGGCGTGCTATTCCATCCGGTTTGCGTTTAGTTGGAACATCATTTATTTTTCAACAGGACAATGACCCCAAACACACCTCCAGGCTGTGTAAGGGCTATTTGACTAAGAAGGAGAGTGATGGGGTGCTATGCCAGATGACCTGGGATCCACAGTAACCAGACCTGAACCCAATCGAGAAGGTTTGGGGTGAGCTGGACCGCAGAGTGAAGGCAATAGGGCCAACAAGTGCTAAGCATCTCTGGGAATTCTTTCAAGACTGTTGGAAACCCATTTCTGGTGACTACTTCTTGAAGCTCATCAAGAGAATGCCAAGAGTGTGCAAAGTAGTAATGAAAGCAAAAGGTGGCTGCTTTGAAGAACCTAGAATATAAGACATATTTTCAGTTCTTTCACACTTTTTTAAGTATTTCATTCCACATGTTTTAATTCATAGTTTTGATGCCTTCAATGTGAATCTACAATTCTCAGAGTCCTGAAAATAAAGAAAATTTTTTGAATGAGAAGGTGTGTCCAAACTTTTGGTCTGTACTGTACGTCTGGACCTCCAATGGTGTGAACAAGGTGCAAAACTCAAAAACATATAACTATACAATAAGCAATAACCCCAAAAATAGAGATTACCTTGTCGTGGATTTGGAGCTCTTTTGCATTGATCAATACAATGGCTAAACATCTCTTCTATTCCTATTATTCATAGCGGTTATACACAGTGCTTTTTTTGTAAAAAAATATTTGCTGGTACGCATCACTGAGGTGAGGAGCGGGGGGTGGGGTTTGGGGGTGCTGTCAGGCACGCTGCCGGCCAACATTGAGTAGCGGGGCTGCGGCGGGGTGTGCCGGTGCCAGTGGAGAGAGTGGACGATCATGTGAGCACAAGTATGAGATTTGTAGACTTCTGGCCACATTCTGATTTGATGTGTCCAGCCTTTCATTTTCATTGAGCATGTCTGTTCAGCACGTGCCCACATCTATGTAAATCGCATACTTGAAGCTTCATAACCTCCCACTCTCACCGTCGGCACCAGAGAATCCTGACAGCGGGCAGTGTGCACACTGTGAGAATCCAGAAGGCTGCAGTCACAGAGTGACACACAGAGTGACTGCAGACTCATCACAAATTTGGACAACCCCTTTAATGCTCCTAACAACATAAATAAAAACATAGTAACCCTTAACTTGTCAGACGGCACAAGACTTTATTAAAGAGATTGTCCACTACTTTAACATTGATGACATTTCCTTAGGATAGGTCACCAATGTCTGACTGGTCAGGGTCCGGCACCTGGCAACCCCGCCAATTTCCTACACTAGGTGCCGGTGGTGGCAGGTGGCCGGAAGTGCTCCGTTCTGGATCTGCTCCGTCTTCTGATAGTGGCAGCAGTCTCCTATTAAAATCAATGAGGCGGATGTGCAGTACCCAGCCGCAGACACCATCAGAGGATGGAGCCGATCCAGAAATAAGCATTTCTGGCCACCTGCACCATAATCAGCTGATCAGTGGGGGTCCCATTGCACTCACATCAGAAGCAATGCACAAGTGGGACCAAGGCCTAATGATATGATATTGTCAGTATCACAAATAAACATTTACATTCAGGTACCGTATAGATGATGTTGTCTCTAGTCATTTCTTTCTATTCTTCATCTTGTCCTGACGCCATGATGACTTTTCACATTCACATCTCGTCTTTGCAGATTTCCATGTTCTCCAATCTTCTGTAACACATCCCGACACGATGCCCCTAAAATAGCAGAATGATTATAATACTTCTACTTAAAAATATCTGCCCTACTCAGTGCCCCAGAATACATAATGGCCCCTCACAGTATTCTCTGCACAAAATATGACCCACACTGTCCCTCTTATGGTACATGCCCTCCATAGTCCCTCTTTCCAAACTAAGCCTACTGTTTACAGTGTCCTTTACACTGTGTCCCCTTATACTGCACCGTCTTTATACTGTGCCCTCATCTCACCCCCTCCTTGCTATGGCCTCACACTGTCCTCCCATTCTGCCCCCTCTCCATACCACCCCCTCCACTACCCAGTCTTTATTCTGTGCCCCTCACATTCTTCTCATCCCTTCCTGTCTCCTCACTACCTCCTGTGTGTCCATATACTTTTCCACCTCACTCCCCATCCTGCCCACTTGCTCCTCATACCATGTCACTATTTATTCTGTGTCCTCAAAATTTCTTTCCAGTTCGCTCCACATCCTCTCTGTCCCCATGCATGAAACCTCATCCTCTCTGTCTCCATGCATCACCCCTTATCCTCTCTGTCCCCATGCATGAAACCTCATCCCCTCTCTCCCCATGCATCACCCCTCATCCTCTGTCCCCATTAGAGTTGAGCGCGGTTCGTGGTTCTCCACTACGCAGTTCGAGTGATTTTGGATAGAACTAGAACTCGAGCTTTTTTGCTAAAAGTTCGGCAGTTCGAGAACGGTTCTATCAGCAAAAATCCTAGCTAATTACTAGCTGGCTTTTCACTGTAATAGTGTGAGTCACTTTGTGATTCACACTATTATCAAATTTCAGCGTATAGTGTGCTAGTGTGCGGGGGGGACGGGTTTTAGATCTGTGTTGCTGAGAAAATGCCGATCGCCATTTTTTTTTTTTCCTAAGCGCGCGTGTAGTGGGGCGGGCCAGCATGTCAGCCAATCCCAGACACACACATGGCTAAGTGGTCTTTTTGCCAGTCAAGCAAGGGCATGTGTCATAGGCTGTCCATGTCATATGTCCTTGCATTATAAATGCAGACATTTTCCCTCAGGACGCCATTATCTGCCTTCTGCGTCTGGGTGTCAGTCACCGCTCACGCAGCTACTGTCACCGATCCTGCTGTGTACGCTCTACACACAGCGCTCTACAGATTAGGGACAGAAGTTTATTTCAGCCCTTTTCAGGGCTAATTTCATCTGGCTCAGAGCCATAGGTGACAGTCAGGTCCGTGGAAATGCTGTATACAGCTTCAGATAACAGCGTCTGTGTACCTAAGCTCAGGGAATTCCTTGCTGCATTTCACCATTAGGAGGGATAGAAAGTGAGGCTTCCTTTCCTCTACACTGACCCACAACCCGTCCACTGTACCCTCCTGCCCATTTTTGCAAAGCCATTTTAATTGAAAAGAGTGCTGCCAGTTAGTGGCATCCAAAAAGTGGCTGTTGTACTACATTATTGTGCCACTTGTGCCAAGCAAGTCCCACCACCTCTGCATTCTCCCCTCCTGCACATTTTTGCAAAGCCATTTTAATTGAAAAGAGTGCTGCCAGTTAGTGGCATCCAAAAAGTGGCTGTTGTACTACATAATTGTGCCACTTGTGCCAAGCAAGTCCCACCACCTCTGCATTCTCCCCTCCTGCACATTTTTGCAAAGCCATTTTAATTGAAAAGAGTGCTGCCAGTTAGTGGCATCCAAAAAGTGGCTGTTGTACTACATTATTGTGCCACTTGCGCCAAGCAAGTCCCACCACCTCTGCATTCTCCCCTCCTGCACAATTTTGCAAAGCCATTTTAATTGAAAAGAGTGCTGCCAGTTAGTGGCATGCAAAAAGTGGCTGTTGAACTCAATTAGTGTCCCACTGTTGCCAAGCAATTTCCAGCACCTCTGCATTACACCCTCCTGCTCATATTTACTAAGCTATTATAATAGCAAACACTGAGGAAACTTAGTGGCATCAAAAAAAGTGGCTGTTGGACTCCATTAATGTCCCACTGGTGCCAAGCAATTTCCAGCACCTCTGCATTACACCCTCCTGCTCATTTTTACTAAGCTATTATAATAGCAAACACTGCTGCCAGTTTAAGGGCCATAATTGCATTGTCAGAGATAGTCAGTGTTGTTTCTTCAGCTGTCAATAAAGCTAGACCACCTCTTCAATAGAGATGAGCGAACCGGTCGCGGTTCAGCTCAAGCTTGGTTCGCCGAATGGAATTCGCGTTCTAGTTCGGTTCGGTGAACCACTCGAACCCCATAGGAAACAATGGGAGGCAATCACAAACACATAACAACACCTAGAAAACACCCTCAAAGGTGTCCAAAAGGTGACAAACAACTCACAACACAACACAAACACATGGAAAAGTGACAAGAACAAATTCTCATGTGAAAACAAAACAGCGTTACGAGGAAAAAGAGGACGAGAAACAGATATAGGCATGGCATGCCCTTGTAAAATCATGTAAAACACAGCAAGGTGACTCCAAGCGGAACCTCCCTTTTTTCCAAAAATTGGGCCACACAGACACCCCTTCAGTGGCAGCACTTGTGCCCCAGTTGTACACTTCACAGGTAGATTTTCATCAAGCACATTCAAAAATACGCCATCCTTAACCGTCCCCAGGATGACACTGGGGTAAGTAGCTAAGTCTTTGCTGATCCCAGATCTGTTCATCTTGGATCATTTTTAGAAATACTGCAAGCAAGGGTTACTCCAAGCGGAGACTTTCTTTTTTCCAAAAATTGGGCCACACAGACACCCCTTCAGTGGCAGCACTTGTGCCCCAGTTGTACACTTCACAGGTAGATTTGCATCAAGCACATTCAAAAATACGCCATTCTTAACCGTCCCCAGGATGACACCGGGGTAGGTAGCTAAAGGCTACTTTACACACTGCGATATCGGTCCCGATATCGCTAGTGTGGGTACCCGCCCCCATCTGTTGCGCGACACGGGCATATCGCTGCCCGTGCCGCACAACATCGCCCACAGCTGTCACACATACTTACCTGTCCGGCGACGTCGCTGTGACCGGCGAACCGCCTCCTTTCTAAGGGGGCGGTCCGTGCGGCGTCACAGCGACGTCACTGAAACGTCACTGAACCGCCGCCCAATAGCAGCGGAGGGGCGGAGATGAGCGGGACGTAACATCCCGCCCACCTCCTTCCCTCCGCATAGCAGCCGGGAGGCAGGTAAGGGGAGCTTCCTCGTTCCTGCGGCGTCACACGCAGCGATGTATGCTGCCGCAGGAACGAGGAACAACCTCGTTACTGCTGCAGTAACGAGATTTGAGAATGGACCCCCGTGTCGCCGATTAGCGATTTTGCACGTTTTTGCAACGATGCAAAATCGCTTATCGGTGTCACATGCAACGGCATCGCTAATGCGGCTGGATGTGCGTCACGAATTCTGTGACCCCAACGACTCCGCATTAGCGATGTCGTAGCGTGTAAAGCCCGCTTTAGTCTATGCTGAACCATGACTTGTTCATCTTGGCTCCTTTTTAAAAACACAGCAAGGGTTACTCCAAGCGGAGTCTCCCTTTTTCCCAAAAATTGGGCCACACAGACACCCCTTCAGTGGCAGCACTTGTGTCCCAGTTGTGCACTTCACAGGTAGATTTGAATCAAGCACATTCAAAAATACGCCATTCTTAACCGTCCCCAGGATGACACCAGGGTAGGTAGCTAAGTCTTTGCTGCTCCCAGATCTGTTCATCTTGGATCATTTTTAGAAATACTGCAAGCAAGGGTTACTCCAAGCGGAGACTCCCTTTTTTCCAAAAATTGGGCCACACAGACACCCCTTCAGTGGCAGCACTTGTGCCCCAGTTGTACACTTCACAGGTAGATTTGCATAAAGCACATTCAAAAATACGCCATCCTTTACCGTCCCAAGGATGACACCGGGGTAGGTAGCTAAGTCTTTGCTGAACTATGACTTGTTCATCTTGGCTCCTTTTTAAAAAACACAGCAAGGGTTACTACAAGTGGAGTCTCTCTTTTTCCCAAAAATTGGGCCACACAGACACCCCTTCAGTGGCAGCACTTGTGCCCCAGTCGTACACTTCACAGGTAGATTTTCATCAAGCATATTCAAAAATACGCCATCCTTAACCGTCTCCAGGATGACACCGGGGTAGGTAGCAAAGTCTTTGCTGATCCCAGATCTGTTCATCTTGGATCATTTTTAAAAATACTGCAAGCAAGGGTTACTCCAAGCGGAGTCTCCCTTTTTTCCAAAAATTGGGCCACACAGACACCCCTTCAGTGGCAGCACTTGTGCCCCAGTCGTACACTTCACAGGTAGATTTGCATCAAGCATATTCAAAAATACGCCATCCTTAACCGTCTCCAGGATGACACCGGAGTAGGTAGCAAAGTCTTTGCTGATCCCAGATCTGTTCATCTTGGATCATTTTTAAAAATACTGCAAGCAAGGGTTACTCCAAGCGGAGTCTCCCTGTTTTCCAAAAATTGGTCCACACAGACACCTCCTTCAGTGGAAGCACTTGTGCCCCAGTTGTACACTTCACAGGTAGATTTGCATCAAGCACATTCAAAATCCACGAGCATTTACTCTCCCCAGGATGACACATAGGTAGTAATTTCCTTGTGGATCCATGACTTGTTCATTTTGATGAACGTTAGTCTATCCACATTGTCACTGGACAGACGTGTGCGTGTGGCGCCCCTGACCTGGTCAGGCACCACTGAGTACTGCACCCATGCTGGGGACAGTACAATACAGGTAATCCAGAAGGCTGACCGAGGTGTGACTACACAGGCGCATAGTGATCAGGTCTCACACATGTACCTTTGAGAGGACCCCTGGGGATCCCAGGAGGGGGCAAAGCCTTCACCTCCACTTGAGGAGTGGAGGGGGCGAAGCCTCCATCTCCACTCAAGGGGTGTGGTAGAGAGCCTGGTTGCTAGGTGGCGTAGGCAGGCACAAAGGGAAAAGGGAAGGAGGAGTAAACAGTCTGAAGCAGAGTGTGGAGGAGTGAGGAGCATGGAAGTGGAGCTCAGACAGGAGCAGCAGAGCAGGTCCCACGAGTGAGCCAGTTTAGTGTGCAGCTCAGGAAGAGCAGAAGCAGACCCTGGAGCTGTTACAGTCTAACAGCGTCCGCGCAGTGACTACCGACGGGGGAGAACGGTCACCTGGTAGTGCTGCCCGAACACCACACACAGCTGGAGAGAGAGCAGTGTAGTGGAAAGTAAGGAGACTGTTAGGGAGTACCAGGCCCAAACGGGCGGCAGATCCCGGTGCGGGGATAGATCCACCTTTCCTTGCTAAACCTGCCGGTGTGGGGCCCTTAAAGCCCACGCCACAACACCACAAAAGCCGCAGCCACGTAGCCACAGTTAGGGCCCATAGTTCACAGGAGGCAAGCAGCTGGAGTGATCTGGTCCAGGCGACAAGCAAACGGCAAACAAACGAGGGGAGCAGCTACTTCCCTGGGTGACCCCCATAGGGACTAAAATTCGGGGTTACCACAAACCACAGAAGGGCTAAGGAAGGCGAGTCGGTAGCCACCCTCATCAGTCAGCCTGAAGGATACCTGGTTCCAGCCTGGTTCATCCCAGCTACGCCCGGGTTACTCACCCTGCCATCTTCAGTGAGTAAAACCCCTGAAAGACATTCTGCTTGTGTGGAGTTATTCTGCGCCTTGTGGTTCTACACACCTACACAGGGCCCTGGGGCTTGCCTCACTCTCAGGAGGCTATTACAACTGGCTGCACCCACCATCAGCCCCAGGCATCCCTTAACCTGCAGTGGCGGTCCCCACTGACCGCAATTCTGAGAGTGGCGTCACGACAATCCTAAAAGAAGATCTCCTACCTGTGACAAGATCCAGCCGAGTGGAGTCCCTGAAGGTAATGCACCGACACAACACTGGAGGGGCTTCACATCTGGCGTCACGAACAGGATAAGGACTAGACCTGTATAGACAGGTGACCATGTGCCTGGGCGGTCCGCTTGAAAAATTGGAAGCGCCGCCATATTGCCACCATGAAAAGCGCGCTGAAAAACAACAGCAGCCCGCGCTGGGAGAAGTTACCGCCCACAAAGAGGTGTGGCTACCCAGAGATCCCCTGCAGAGTCCTGACCTCGCAAGTGAAGAGAGCGGAGGCGTTCAGAGACGTCGGGACAGAAAGGGATCCAGAAGCCTGCTGCTGGAAGAGGCAGAGCAGAAACTGAAGAGCCTGCAACTGGAGGCAGCGACGAGTCCACTGCTGGGAAATCGTGCAGAAGAAGGCGCAGAGGAAATGGCGTCTGAACGCAGAAACCCAGAACCAGGCTCCGCTGCCTGGTGGTATCGGGAGCTTGCCCAGTTCTGCGACCGACTGGAGACCCGGGTCGTAGAGCAGATCAGAGAGGAACGCACGGAGCTTCTGGAGATGGCTGCAGCGGTTCAGGCCTATGAGAGGGGAACCGCACGACGAGTGCCAGACCGGACGGCGACGACTCAGACCCCGATGATACCACCGATGGGTGAGTCCAGTGTTGCCCCTGCCAGCGCGAGTGCCCCGACCCCTGCTGCCACGCCCGCGGTCCCTGAAGAGGCGCCCGGCGCGGCGACGCTGGACCAGGCCGCAGCAGCGATGCCCTGCCCGGCCCGCCAAGCCCAGGCCGCCGCAGCGATGCCCTGCCCGGCCCGCAAAGATCCGGCTGCCGCCGCGACCCTCATCCATGCCGCAGGTGTGACGCTGACCCAGGCCGCCGCCATGCTAGGCCCGGCCCGCCAAGACCCCACCGCAGCAGCGACGCCCGTCCGCGCCGCAAGTGAGGTGCTGGACCAGGCCGCAGCCACGCCAGGTGCGGCCCGCCAAGCTCCGATCGCTGCAGCGACGCCCAGCCCAGCCTGCACAGATCCCATCGCAGCTGCGACGCCAATCCAGGCCGCCGCAGCGATGCCCTGCCCGGCCCGCCAAGAACCGGCCATAGTAACGACGCCCGCTAAGACTCCAGCTGCGACCCTGATTGAAACTGCAACGCTGATCCAGGCCGCCGCCATGTCAGGCGCAGCCCGCCAAGACCAGGCCGCCGCCATGTCAGGCGCGGCCCGCCAAGACCAGGCCGCCGCCATGTCAGGCGCGGCCCGCCAAGACAAGAATGTACCACTGTTTACCCCGGCCTGCAAGGCCAGAGCAGACACCGCTCCCCAGTCTAAGGAAGTCCCTGCTAGGAAGTCCCTGATAGGAGAGGACCCCGAATACTGGAAGCTGAAGGCTGACCTAGAGGCCCAGTTCCCACAAGAGATGGTGGATCGGTATCTGCTCCCTCCGCACACCCCCAAGGCGACTTCTGCAGCAACCACGCCAAAGAGTCCCCAGCCCGGGCCTGCTGATGACCACCCATCCCCGGCGCTGCCACAACAGGAGTGCTCCAAAGAACTAAGGGGGAGAGGAGGCCAGGAAGCTGAGGAGCTGACCCCGGAGCCATCAGCAGTGGATCCATGCCCAGAGCCAGAGATGCTGCCGTATTCCCGCTGGGATGAAGAGGAAGAGTTGCCTAGAAACCTCACCTGGGGGCCTGCAGGCAGTGAAGTAACAGCCCAGCAGAACCCAGCCCGTAGGACACGGCGCCGTAGCAGAACCAAGCTTTCCCCTGCACCGCAGTCTCCAGAGCAGAAAGACGAAGTCATGGCCAGAGACTTGGAAGAGAAACGGTTCCTGAGAAGGGCCAAATCCCAGGTTAGAGGTCCACTTTGTCGTGGTGTAGTAGAAGATTTCAGTTTGAAGAGTGGATATGGTTTCATAGTAGCTCCTGGTATAAAAGAAGGCATATTTGTGAATAGAAGGGATGTTAGAGCCCATTTGCCCAGAGGACATCCGGGAAGGAACTTACAGATGGGAGATACAGTGGAATTCACAATGCATCAGGGAGAAAGAGGATGGTATGCACTTGACGTTACGCCATGTACCAGAGATTCCTATAGCAACCCAGTTGTCTCCATACCACAAGAAAAAGAAACAGATACAGAAGAAGAAAGGAAAGATAAAGGACCCACTGATGAGACTACCTCCGATGATGAGAGAAATGAAGAAAACAACAGGTGCCGCAGCCCTACAGGCCCAAGCCCTGGTAAGGAGGAATCTATGTAAAGTAAAGAAAGAAGTACAGCAAGTTACAGTTTTGACCAGTTTGCAACGTTTATAAGTTTAAGCATGTGCCCACATGAACTAATGTGAGAAACCCATAAACCTTAAGGCTATGAACTGGCTATAGCCACAAACTCTCGCAGTGTAAATAGTTACCCCAGAGGTACCACCACCAGAGCCAGCCTGTTTAGGGGCTTGGCTCACCTGCAACCAGGGAGCACGTCCGTTTATGGGGCCTTGGCTCGCCTGCAACCAGGGAGCATGCCTGTTTATGGGGCCTGGCTCTCCACCACAAAGAGGGTACCTGGTCAGCACCAACTGTGGAGGCCGCCTCTACATCCTGCCAGAAGAGGCTGAAGGCGCGGCTCCACCAGGCCAGGTATACCCTGAAACCACCAGCCCATGAAAGCCGCCTCTACATCCTGCCAGAAGTGGCTGAAGGCGCGGCCAACGTGAGAGGGTTTTGGGTGGGTTAACGGACTTGTGGGTGGAGGGTGGTGATGTATGGTACCTGGTGGTTTTAAAATGTTTTACCATGTTTTACTGTTTTATGCATTTTAAAATGTTGTCTTGCAGCCCGAGGACGTGCTGGTGATAACTAAGGGGGAATGTGGCGCGCCTGACCTGGTCAGGCACCACTGAGTACTGCACCCATGCTGGGGACAGTACAATACAGGTAATCCAGAAGGCTGACCGAGGTGTGACTACACAGGCGCATAGTGATCAGGTCTCACACATGTACCTTTGAGAGGACCCCTGGGGATCCCAGGAGGGGGCAAAGCCTTCACCTCCACTTGAGGAGTGGAGGGGGCGAAGCCTCCATCTCCACTCAAGGGGTGTGGTAGAGAGCCTGGTTGCTAGGTGGCGTAGGCAGGCACAAAGGGAAAAGGGAAGGAGGAGTAAACAGTCTGAAGCAGAGTGTGGAGGAGTGAGGAGCATGGAAGTGGAGCTCAGACAGGAGCAGCAGAGCAGGTCCCACGAGTGAGCCAGTTTAGTGTGCAGCTCAGGAAGAGCAGAAGCAGACCCTGGAGCTGTTACAGTCTAACAGCGTCCGCGCAGTGACTACCGACGGGGGAGAACGGTCACCTGGTAGTGCTGCCCGAACACCACACACAGCTGGAGAGAGAGCAGTGTAGTGGAAAGTAAGGAGACTGTTAGGGAGTACCAGGCCCAAACGGGCGGCAGATCCCGGTGCGGGGATAGATCCACCTTTCCTTGCTAAACCTGCCGGTGTGGGGCCCTTAAAGCCCACGCCACAACACCACAAAAGCCGCAGCCACGTAGCCACAGTTAGGGCCCATAGTTCACAGGAGGCAAGCAGCTGGAGTGATCTGGTCCAGGCGACAAGCAAACGGCAAACAAACGAGGGGAGCAGCTACTTCCCTGGGTGACCCCCATAGGGACTAAAAGTCGGGGTTACCACAAACCACAGAAGGGCTAAGGAAGGCGAGTCGGTAGCCACCCTCATCAGTCAGCCTGAAGGATACCTGGTTCCAGCCTGGTTCATCCCAGCTACGCCCGGGTTACTCACCCTGCCATCTTCAGTGAGTAAAACCCCTGAAAGACATTCTGCTTGTGTGGAGTTATTCTGCGCCTTGTGGTTCTACACACCTACACAGGGCCCTGGGGCTTGCCTCACTCTCAGGAGGCTATTACAACTGGCTGCACCCACCATCAGCCCCAGGCATCCCTTAACCTGCAGTGGCGGTCCCCACTGACCGCAATTCTGAGAGTGGCGTCACGACAATCCTAAAAGAAGATCTCCTACCTGTGACAAGATGCAGCCGAGTGCAGTCCCTGAAGGTAATGCACCGACACAACACTGGAGGGGCTTCACATGCGCTTATCTGTCAGCACATACCCAGCAGCACTCAAGACACGTTCTGACACAATGCTGGCAGCTGGACACGGCAAGATCTCCAAGGCGTAAGTGGAGAGCTCAGGCCATTTTTCAAGATTTGAAGCCCAAAATGAGCAAGGCTCCATTTGCAAAGTCATGACATCGATGTTCATTTGGAGATACTCCTGTATCATCCTCTCCAGCCGTTGACTATGTGCCAGACTTGTTGTCTCTGGTGGCCTTGCAAAGGATGGTCTATAAAAATTATGAAAAGATTCAATAAAATTGCTGTTACCAGCACCAGATACGGTGCTGCTGGTATGGTTAGACTGTTGATGATGACGAGACCGTCCCATGTTTGTCAAGTTACAACTGGGAGATTCACTCCGTGCACCACGGTTGTTTGGTGGAAAAGCCGAAGTAAGTTTGAGTAACAGCTTCTGCTGATACTTCTGCATACGTGCGTCCCTTTCTATGGCTAGAATTATGTCACAAAATTTGGACTTGTACCGGGGATCTAATAGTGTCGCAAGCCAATAGTCATCATCACTTCTAATTTTGACAAAACGAGGGTCATGTTGGAGGTAGTGCAGCAAGAAGGCGATCATGTGTCTTGCGCAGCCATGCGGACCAAGTCCACGCTGTGTTTGTGGCATAGAGGTGCTAACCATTCTTCCTTCCTCTGACATCTCCCCCCAACCTCTTTCAACTGAAATTTGACCAAGGTCTCCCTCATCCGCTGAGTCTTCCATGTCCATGGACAGTTCGTCCTCCATTTCTTCATGTTCTCCTGCACCTTCCTCAACATTTCGCCTGCTACCATGCGCCCTTGTTGATCCCTGTCCCCCATGGTCCCATGCCTGCCGCCTTGGTGATGATGAATGTCTGGATCTTGGTGATGTTGTTGTCCCTTGTGCATATGAATCCTCCTGTACTTCCTCCCCTTCCTGTTGTCCATCCCCATGACTCCGAATAGTGTTTAGCGTGTGTTCCAGCATGTAAATGACTGGAATTGTCATGGTGATAATGGCATTGTCAGCGCTAAACATATTCATCACCATGTCGAAACTGTTCCCTAACTGTTCTTCCCCACCTCTGCATCTCGTTGGCCCAGGCTATACGTCATGACGTATTGCACCAGGGCTCGGCGGTGCTGCCACAGTCGCTGTAACATGTAGAGAGTGGAATTCCAGCGTGTCGGCACATCGAATTTAATGCGATGAACCGGCAGACTGAAAGACTTCTGGAGCGATGCAAGTCTCTCAGCTGTGGCGGTTGAACGGCGGAAGTGAGCAGACAGTTTTCGTGCCCTGTTCAGAAGGCCATCTAGGCCGGGATAGTGTGTTAAAAATTGCTGGACAACAAGATTCAACATGTGAGCCATACAAGGCACGTGTGTCACCTTGCCCAGGCAAAGGGCCGTACCCAGGTTTGCAGCATTGTCGCACACGGCCTTACCTGGCTGCAGGTAGAGTGGAGACAACCATTTACCAAACTCAGTCTCCAGAGCTGCCCACAACTCAGCCGCTGCGTGACTCTTATTTCCAAGACATTTCAAGATAAAGACCACCTGATGCCGTTGCGCTCTACTGCAAGCATAGTAATGAGGGGTGCGTGATTCCTTCCGCGCAGTTACAACGCTGGTGGCCTGACCAGGCAGGCTTGGGGCGGAGGTGGAGGACCCAGACGAGGTTGAGGAGGCAGAAGCAGTGGAGGAATTTTGACAGACAGAGGATTGACGCCCAAGTCGTGGGGATGGCAAGACTTGTGCAGCAGACCCTTCACCATCTATCACCATAGTTACCCAGTGCCCAGTCAGCGACATGTAACGTCCCTATCCATGCTTACTGGTCCAAGTATTGGTGGTGAAATGCACCCGTTCACACACAGTTTCTCAAGGAAGCGGTGATGTTGTGTGCGACATGCTGGTGTAGCGCAGGCACACCTTTCTTAGAGAAGTAGTGGCGACTGGGCATCTGGTACTGGGGCACAGCGACAGACATAAGGTCTCTAAAATCCTGTATGTCCACCAGGCGGAAAGGCAGCATTTCGGTTGCCAAGAGCTTACAGAGGGATAAAGTCAACCTCTTAGCTTTGTCATGGGTCACAGGAAATGGCCTTTTATTTGTCCACATCTGAGGGACAGAGATCTGGCTGCTGTATGTATACGGTGGTGAGTAGGGTGTCCCTGGAAAAATGCAGGTTTGTGAGGAAAGTGCAGGTGTAGACATGATGTTGCCTTCATCCAACGTTGGTGCTATCGATGTCTGAGAGAGCTGTACACACGCACTTGTTTCCCCTTCCAAACCAACTGACGACCTACCAAGCAAACTACCTGTTGCGGTTACAGTGGTGGAAGGTGTGCGTGGAAAACCAGGTGTGACAGCTGTCCCCACAGTCCTAGAAGATGAACAGCGCGCGGATGCACTGGAAGGGGCAGGCGGTGGATGGTCTGCTCCGCTAGGCCGCATTGCAGCACGGTGAGCTTCCCACTGGGACATATGATATTTATTCATGTGACGATTCATGGAAGAAGTTGTCAAACTGCTGAGGTTTTTGCCTCTACTAACAGATTCCCGACAAATTTTACAGATCACATGATTTGGGCGATCCTTTGCAAGGTCAAAAAAGGACAAGGCTAGGCAAGGCTTAGAGGACATGCGACCTGCTGAGCCACCCCGACTAGTGCTCAGAGGCAGAGTGGTGGCTGAGGATGCAGTTGTAGATGTGCTACCAGTACTCCTCCTCTGTCCAGGAAGGTGCAAGGTAACTTCGTCGTCAGTTGCATCCTCCTCCACCGCCTCTGTTGACCTCCTCGAGTGCCTGACTGTGGGTTGACAGTAGGTGGGATCTAGAACTTCCTCATCAAGCGTTGTGTTTGCACTCCCCTCACCCTCAGACTGAGCCTCTTCCTGCCCTGACCGAATATTTAAGTTGTCATCCCAATCTGGTATCTGAATCTCATCATCATCAGTATGTTTTTTTCATTGTCTATAACAACAGGTGTTACAGTTTGTGAATAAGGGTCAACATTATGCTCAGAAACTTGGTCATCACGGCCTGAATCTGAGTCACAAAGGTTCTGGGCATCACTGCAGACCACTTCCTGGTCTGTACTCACTGTAGCTTGGGAGCAGACCTCTGATTCCCAGACTATAGTGTGACTGAACAGCTCTGCCGACTCAGCCATCTCTGTTCCACCATACTGTACAGGGCAGATGGAGACTTGAGAGCTGGGAGAAAGCAAGTGTGATTGGGAAGACAACTCAGAGGACTGTTTTTTTTTGGATGCGGTAGTTGAGGTGGAGGAGAGTGCACTTGTTGGAGCACTTGAGATCCATTCAAGCATGTTCTTTTTTTGTGCATCATCTACCTTTCTTACAGGTGTTCGGGTCCGTAAAAAAGGGAGCACATCAGATTGTCCACGGAAAGTAATAGATATCTTACTTTTGCTAGAAGATGGCCTATCTTCAGCAAATGTTAATGTAGCTTTGCCACCTTCCCCACGGACAAACACTTTTCTTCCTTTTCCAACACGCCTGTTCCCCTTTCCACCAGCATCTGTCATTTTGCCACTCATTTTGATTGTGACAAGATTGTCCACTTAAAATGTGGTAGTAAAAATTGAGAGGTGGTGTAGATTGAAGAATAGAGTTGAGCGCGGTTCCTGGTTCGTGGGTCTTCAGTTCGCAGTTCGAGTGATTTTGGGGGGTGTTCTAGATTGAACTAGAACTCGAGCTTTTTGCTAAAAGTTCGTTAGCTTGAATTACGTTCGAGAATGGTTCTATCAGCAAAAAGCCTAGCTAATTACTAGCTGGCTTTTCACACTATTATCAAATTTCAGCGTATAGTGTGCGGGGGCTGCGCGTTCAGATCACTGCTGCTGGGATAATGGCGATTGCCATTTTATTTATTTATTTTTTACTTCCTTCCCTAAGCGCGCATGTAGTGGGGCGGGCCAGCATGCCAGCCAATCCCAGACACACACACGGCTAAGTGGAATTTTTGGCCTAGAAGCAAGGGCATGTGTCATAGGCTGTCCATGTCACATGTCCTTGCATTATAAAAACGGCGCAGACGCAGATACCAGATTGGGATGACAACTTAAATATTCGGTCAGGGCAGGAAGAGGCTAGGTCTGAGGGTGAGGGGAGTGCAAACACAACGCTTGATGAGGAAGTTCTAGATCCAACCTACTGTCAACCCACAGTCAGGCACTCGAGGAGGTCAACAGAGGCGGTGGAGGAGGATGCAACTGACAACGAAGTTACCTTGCGCCTTCCTGGACAGATTAGGAGTACTGGTAGCACATCTACAACTGCATCCTCAGCCACCACTCTGCCTCTGAGCACTAGTCGGGGTGGCTAAGCAGGTCGCATGTCCTCTAAGCCTTGCCTAGCCTGGTCCATTTTTGACCTTGCAAAGGATCGCCCAAATCATGTGATCTGTAAAATTTGTCGGGAATCTGTTAGTAGAGGCAAGAACTTCAGCAGTTTGACAACTTCTTCCATGGATCGTCACATGAATAAATATCATATGTCCCAGTGGGAAGCTCACCGTGCTGCAATGCGGCCTAGCGGAGCGGACCATCCACCGCCTGCCCCTTCCAGTGCATCCGCGCGCTCTTCATCTTCTAGGACTGTGGGGACAGCTGTCACACCTGGTTTTCCACGCACACCTTCCACCACTGTAACCGCAACAGGCAGTTTACTTGGTAGGTCGTCAGTTGGTTTGGAAGGAGAAACAAGTGCGTGTGTACAGCTCTCTCAGGCATCGATAGCACCGACGTTGGATGAAGGCAACATCATGTCTATACCTGCACTTTCCTCACAAACCTGCATTTTTCCAGGGATACCCTACTCACCACCGTCTACATACAGCAGCCAGATCTCTGTCCCTCAGATGTGGACAAATAAAAGGCCATTTCCTGCGACCCATGACAAAGCTAAGAGGTTGACTTTATCCCTCTGTAAGCTCTTGGCTACCGAAATGCTGCCTTTCCGCCTGGTAGACACACAGGATTTTTGAGACCTGTGCCCCAGTACCAGATGCCCAGTCGCCACTACTTCTCTAAGAAAGGTATGCCTGCGCTACACCAGCATGTCGCACACAACATCATCGCTTCCTTGAGAAACTCTGTGTGTGAATGGGTGCATTTCACCACCAATACTTGGACCAGTAAGCATGGACAGGGACGTTACATGTCGCTGACTGGGCACTGGGTAACTATGGTGATAGATGGTGAAGGGTCTGCTGCACAAGTCTTGCTGTCCCCACGACTTGTGTGTCAATCCTCTGTCTGTCCAAGTTCCTCCACTGCTTCTGCCACCTCAACCTCGTCTGGGTCCTCCACCTCCGCCCCAAGCCTGCCTGGTCAGGCCACCAACATTGTAACTGCGCAGAAGGAATCACGCACCCCTCATTACTATGCTTGCAGCAGAGCGCAATGGCATCAGGCGGTCTTTATCTTGAAATGTCTTGGAAATAAGAGTCACACAGCGGCTGAGTTGTGGGCAGCTCTGGAGACTGAGTTTGGTAAATGGTTGTCTCCACTCAACCTGCAGCCAGGTAAGGCCGTGTGCGACAATGCTGCAAACCTGGGTGCGGCCCTTCGCCTGGGCAAGGTGACACACGTGCCTTGTATGGCTCACGTGTTGAATCTTGTTGTCCAGCAATTTTTAACACACTATCCCGGCCTAGATGGCCTTCTGAACAGGGCACGAAAACTGTCTGCTCACTTCCGCCGTTCAAGCGCCGCAGCTGGGCGACTTGCATCTCTCCAGAAGTCTTTCAGCTTGCCAAATCATTGCCTGAAATGCGATGTGCCGACACGCTGGAATTCGAGGAGGATTCATATGTGCAAAGGACAACAACATCACCAAGGTCCAGACGTATATCATCACCAAGGCGGCAGGCATGGGACCATGGGGGACAGGGATCAACAAGGGCGCATGGTAGCAGGCAAAATGTTGAGTAAGGTGCAGGAGAACATGAAGAAATGGAGGACAAACTGTCCATGGACATGGAAGACTCAGCGGATGAGGGAGACCTTGGTAAAATTTCAGTTAAAAGAGGTAGGGGGGAGATGTCAGAGGAAGAAAGAATGGTTAGCACCTGTATGCCACAAACACAGCGTGGACTTGGTCCGCATGGCTGCGCAAGACACATGATCGCCTTCTTGCTGCACTACCTCCAACATGACCCTCGTATTGTCAAAATTAGAAGTGATGATGACTACTGGCTTGCGACACTATTAAAGCCCCGCTACAAGTCTAAATTTTGTGACATAATTCCAGCCATCGAAAGGGACGCACGTATGGAGGAGTATCAGCAAAAGCTGTTACTCGAGCTTAGCTCGGCTTTTCCACCAAACAACCGTGGTGCACGGAGTGAATCTCCCAGTTGTAACTTGACAAACATGGGACGGTCTCGTCATCTCCAACAGTCTACCCGTACCAGTAGCACCGTATCTGGTGCTGGTAACAGCAATTTTATTGAATCGTTTCATAATTTTTTTAGACCATCCTTTGCAAGGCCATCAGAGACAAGAAGTCTGGCACATAGTCAATGGCTGGAGAGGATGATAGAGGAGTTTCTCCAAATGAACATCAATGCCATGACTTTGCAAATGGAGCCTTGCTCATTTTGGGCTTCAAATCTTGAAAAATGGCCAGAGCTCTCCACTTACGCCTTGGAGATCTTGTCGTGTCCAGCTGCCAGTATTGTCTCAGAACGTGTCTTCAATGCTGTGGGTGTGTGCTGACAGATAAGCGCACGCGTCTGTCCAGTGACAATGTGGACAGACTAACGTTCATCAAAATTAACAAGTCATGGATCCGCAAGGACTTTACTACCCCTGTGTCATCCTGGGGAAAGTAAATGCTTGTGGATTTGAAATGTGCTTGATGCAAATCTACCTGTGAAGTGTACAACTGGGGCAGAAGTGCTGCCACTGAAAGGGTGTCTGTGGCCCAATTTTTGGAAAAAAGGGAGACTCCGCTTGGAGTCACCTTACGGTGTTTACATGATATTAGAAGGGCATGCCATGCTTATATCTGTGTCTCGTCCTCTTTTTACTCGTAACGCTGTTTTGTTTTCGCATGAGAATTTGTTCTTGTCACTTTCCCATGTGTTTGTTTTGTCTTGTGAGTTGTTTGCCACCTTTTGGACACCTTTGAGGGTGTTTTCTAGGTGTTTTTATGTGTTTGTGATTGCCTCCCATTGTTCTCTTGGGGGTTCGAGTGGTTCACCGAACCAAACTCGAACGTGACCTCCGTTCGGCGAACCAACCTCGAGCCGAACCGCGACCGGTTCGCTCATCTCTAGTCCCCATGCATGAAACCTCATCCTCTCTCTCCCCATACATCACCCCTCATCATTTCTCTCCCCATGCATGAAACCTTATCCTCTCTCTCCCCATACATGAAACCTCATCCTCTCTCTCCCCATATATCACCCGTCATTATTTCTTTCCCCATGCATGAAACCTCATCCTCTCTCTCCCCATACATGAATCCTCATCCTCTCTCTCCCCATACATCACCCTTTATCATTTCTCTCCCCATGCATGAAACCTCATCCTCTCTCTCCCCATGCATCACCCCTCTTCCTCTGTCCCCATGCATGAAACCTCATCCTCTCTCTCCCCATGCATCACCCCTCATCCTCTCTCCCCATGCATGAAACCTCATCCTCTCTCCCCATACATCACCCCTCATCCTCTCTCCCCATGAATGAAATCTCATCCCCTCTCTCCCCATACATCACCCCTCATCCTCTCTCCCCATGCATGAAACCTCATCCTCTCTCTTCCCATAAATCACCCCTCATCATCTCTCCCCATGTATGAAACCTCATCCTCTCTCTCTCCATACTCTGTCCACAGATAGTTCCCTCCCCCATCCATACTGTGTATATACATATTGCCCCCTCCTCAACCTCTGTCCCCCCCATAGTGTGTGCACAGATGGTTCCCTCCCTCACCCTCTGTCCCCCCCAAAGTGTGTCCACAAATATGGTTCCCCCCCACCCTCTCCCCCATACTGTTTCATAAATACTCCCCTCTTACCCCATAATGTTCCTCCGTCCGTGTCATCTTCAGCTCCACAGTGGAGCACTTCTCAGTATTTCTCTGCCACCTCTGCGCTGCGGTGCTGGCTTCCGGGTCAGCAGTCTGATCAGCTGACCTGATCACATGACATCCGTCGCGCTGACCCGGAAGTCAGCGCCGGTGTCACCGCTTCAATTTGTCCTCGCGTCTAACAGATACTAGGACAATTGAGCAGTGGGAGCCGCACGCTGCACTTTCTATGAGTGCGGCTGTCAGCGTGACAGCTGCGTTCAGAGAATAGCGGCTCCCACCCGGCAGACTTCCACTCCGCCGCATCAGGCAGCCCGACAGCGCCCCCTGGAGACACCTCTGGCTTGTGCCTTCGCTCCACATGGCTAATTTGTATAGTTTACAAATTAGCCATGTGGACAGAGCCAGAGGCGCTCTTCAGATTTTCTGGTACGCCGTACCGGCGCGTACCACCGCAAAAAAAGCACTGGTTATACATATTCCGTTTTCAAGTTTTTTCAATTTTTCAGATAGTTCATTGTACTGTATTTTTCATTAAAGTATTCTCATAGCAGTTCTGCTTTTCATTATTTCCCCATACATTGTGACTACTGTGCAACTCTTTACCTTATTGTACAGTTATATGTTTTTGAGTTTTGCACCTTGTTCACACCATTGGAGTTCCAGACGTACATTCTTTAATTAGAGGGCACAACACTAAACATACACCAAATATCCACAATGCGTCAACCTGGTAATATATCTTAATGACTCTCAATGAGATGATTTTTTCAGGTAACATTTAAAATTATAAAACGTAATACTACGTTTTGTCGCTGTTTCTTTAGGCACTGCAGATAGATAAATAAGTGATCCGCTAATCTGTTGCTGCTGTATATCTGACTTTATACAGAATTAGAATTTAGAAATTGTCCCAAGAGTATTTATTACATTATTAAACAGTTAATTTCAATGACAATGAACTGTTTATGAAACTTGTTATTGCTAAATATGTATTATCCCCATAACTGAATAAGTATTGCTTTTTCTAGTTTTATCAGCTAATAAGAATAATAATCTCCTGCAGTAAGGAAATTGGTATGTGCAAAGCAATTATAAACAGATTGTCATTAAATTGGATAGATAGCAGCCGCAATATCAGACATGAGATCCAACTCAAATATTCGAAAACGAGCCAAATAGAAGATTAGAAATTGCATATTTTTACTTCTATTACACATATACAATGCTAGAAAAAAGTATCGTGACATGAACACATTACACTTACTTATGACGTTGCATTGTAAATCCATAAACATTAATATGGAGTTGTTCCCCCCTTTCCAGCTTTAAATAACATCCACTCTTCTATGAAAGATTTTATACAAAATTTTAGAATGTATATGCGTGAATATTTGGCCATTCATCCAGAAAAACATTTGTGAACTCAGCCACTGGTGTTGGATGACAGCCTGATTAGCAATCTCTATTCTACTTCATCCCAAGTGTTAGATGTTAGTGTTAGATGGGGTTGAGGTTAGAGCTCTATACATAACAGTCAAGTTCTTTCACCCCAAACTTACACAGCCATTCATTTATGGACCTTTGTGCATTGGAACACGGTCATGTTGGAACAGAAGAAAATTGGTCCCACAATGTAGATGCAATTCTACAAAATGCTGAAACATTAATGTTTTCCTTCACTGAAACTATGGTGCCTAGACCAACCACTGAAAAACAACCTCATAGCATTATTCAGTAAACATTGCAGTTGGCACACTGCAATAGCTGGTAATGTTCTTCAAGCATTTGACAATGTTAGTTGTGTCCATAAGATTGCAAAATAGAGACGCATGAGCCTTCACTCCACAGAACATGTTTCCACTGAACACAGCAGCACCATTCTACACCCAACTCCATATACAGTAACATTGGACATGGTGCTTGGTGACATAAGGCTTGCATGCAGCTCCTCAACCATGGAAATCCAGGCTACAAACTCACAGGGCACTGTTTTTGTACTAATGTGAGTAACCAGAGGAGGTTTCAAACGCCACATTTATTGAGTCAGCAGAGCATTAGTGAACACTATGCACTTTAACACTCTATAACCTTACTCTGTCACATTATTTGGTCTGCTTTGTGGCTCAGCTGCCCGCATTCCTAAATGCTTCCATTTTTCACTCAAAGTTGATTGTGGCATATTACAGAGGCAATAAATTGTTTTATGTCTTTTGGGTGGTTATATTGAATCTTATTGAAGTGGCATATACAGTAGGTGTAAAATATCCAAAGAACCTTTGATTTGTATATTGGGATATGTCGAGAGATTACTTGGAGTTGAATTTTCTGAAACTTGCAGATCCCTATGATATCCTTTGCAAGGATTACAAAAATACACCTGATTCCATTTAACACAAAAATCAAATTTGGGGGGAAAATTCTGTAAACCTGGCAAATTTGAATTTTAAAAGTTCCACTCATCTCTAACTGCAAAGCATTAAGTATCAGTACTTAGATCATCCAGCGAAAGCCAATTCTATGTAATGACTGCAGCAAACGAACATGTCAATGTTATGCTTTTTAACTTCTGATGATCATCCTCAACCAGATGTTTGCCTGTCCCTCTCCCAATTCATTTCCATAGTATTCTGACCCATTAAATACATAAAAAAGCAGCATACAGTATTAGTGACATAATTTCAGGAACATTGGACTACCTGATATTTGGAGTGAATTAATTTGCCCCAAATTTAAAATGTATGCAAATCGTATTCACGCAAAAAAAAATTAGCAAACCTGTCTAGATTGAATTTCAAGAGGTTCAATTATCTTAAACAACCACCAAGAAGATGACTAATCAATTTGTGCAGTGAAGATTTAGCAGAACAGGTCTGGTTAAAACCATAGGTTATGGGGCAAAGAATACACACTCGGATTCCAGGGTACAGGAACACCATGCAGATTTACAGGAGATCTACAAATCCAAAAATCAGAAGGATTTAGCTATCATGAGATATATTAGGAAGTTGAAGATTCTATATTATAACTTCCATGCTTCAATGTAATGTGAGTAGTTAAGACACCTTTTATTTGTACCAGTGGTAGTTTTAAATGGTGAGCACTGTAGTATAAGGAGGTGGACGGGCTCTCATGTTCCTCCCTGGAGACACTAATTGTATTGATGTAATGTGATGAGTAATGTTTAAATGGGTTTGCTATGTGACGCCCTGGGCAAGCCAGGGGTCACAGGTCATGCACCACCACACCCTACACCCCAGTTAGGCACACCAAAGCTAAACTAAAATCCTTGTTGCCTTCCTCCAGGGGCTGATGTTCACACCAGGGGGTGGGCCAGGCGGTTGGCTCCGCCCACCGAGGAGTACACAGCCCTGGAGGCGGGAAGAACCAGGCAGTCAGCTCAGGGAGAGCTTGAGAACAGTGAGGGAAGTGAAAGTGAGAGGAAGCAAGATAAGCGAGGGACGGAAAAGAGTAAACAGCTAAGATGAGCTAAGGAAGTGAAGTGGAAGTGGTAAAGGATTAGTAGGAGAAGTGGAAGAAAGGTGAAAAGTGGCAGAAAGGAAGCCTGAAGAGAGAGTCCAGCTGTGTGCAGGACAGGGTCAGCAAGGTCAGCAACGGCGGTGACTGTCTGGAGGGGGACCGTTTGGAAGTTCCTGGAAGGACCGCGGACGGGTAGTGGCCCGGCGGTCTGGAGCAGTGTACCAAAGGACAGTCAGCACCAGGGCAGGGGCCTCTCGGACCCCGGCAAGGCTAGGAGTCGCCATAATTTGCCGAATCCGTCAGTGAAGGGGACGTACATCCCCCAACAACCAAGTCCCGATTGAAGGCAACAGCCCAACCATTGTAGCAGAAACACCGCCACCACCAAGGCACCAGTTTCTCAGAACCAGCGCCTGCGGGCAAAGAGTAGAGCTCCTCCGGTCCAGCTTGAAGCCGGGGAGCGGGTTACCGGTGGGAACCCATCGCTACCAACACAGAAACAAAGGTGCAAGGAAAAGGGACATCACCGTCACCTACTGGGAGAGCAAGTGCAGCCGTCCGTGGGAACCGTCTTTCCAGCCGTGTGGTTTACCGTAAAACTGTGTCAACGTCTCAGGCTGAGTGAGTACCACAGTGCCGCAAGGCACAGCGCTGCCCCCGTGTCCCTGCGCCCACCAGGCCCTGCATCTCCCATCTCATCACCGGGCCCCGGGATCACCAACCCCTACCCACGGAGGGGCAACACAACACCTGGCTGCTCCGCATCACCATCCCCGGGATCCCCATATTGAGCAGCGGTGGTGAAATCACCACAACCGTGGGTGGCGTCACGGACAATAAACAATCCCCACACCCAACAAACCCCTTTCACTCACGGGCGAGGAGTGCCGCTCGAGAACCCCCGGGATCCGGCCTACAGCTCGAGCCACCACTGAGCAGCGGCCGCCGGACCCGAGCAGAAGGGGGTGAGCGTAGTGTGCTGACACCCTCCTCCCCGCCCGCGACAACTTGGCGTCACGAACAGGATCTTACCGCTCTGCCGTCTGGTAGAGGTGCGCCTTGTTACCGCCGAAGGAATCCGGCAGGAAAATTTCAGAAGCCGCCATCTTTGGCGCGAAAAGTTCCCGCTCGAGCGTCTTCTCGAGTAGCAGAGGCGCGAAGGCCAAAACCCCGCCCCGAGAGAGGAGTGGCCGGAAAGAGCTAAGGGGGACGCGATGGCGGCTGGCTGCATGTAGCTGCAGCTATAAAAGCAGGGACGCCAGGACTCTGCAGATATACTGGGTTCCTGGAAGGCACAATTGCCAAGATGTACAACCCAACTCCCAACGAGGAAGCCCCCGCGCCCGGCACGGCGACGTGGTTGAGGGACCGGACCGTCCCGCTGAGTAACCGTCTGCAGGCTCATATGCAACTCCTCCTGGAGGAGTGGGAGACCGACATGGCGGACGTGGTGGCTATTATGTGGAGACGCGAGGCTGAAGAGGAGTTGGAGGAGCGGGTAAGCGACCCACGCCCCTGGTATTCCTGAGGAATCGGCCGTTAGAGCTGAGGGGCCTGGCCAGCTTCCGCTCACCCTGCCTCTCTCCCCGCTACCCGTGATAGTTGCTGCCGCCCCGCCATTAGGCCCGCTACCTGCCCAACCGGTAGCGATACCCTGCCCAGCCGCTCCGGCGGACCAGCCGGCTGCAGACGTCCAAGACGGTCCTGAAGTGTACCAAGGGGAACCGCTAGAACTGCGGCCCCTTAACAGCGTGGTGCCCGAAGTCCCAGTAGAGATTGTGCCAGATCCTGAGCCCGGGACCGTGGCCTGGATGCAGGCCCGGGTGATTCAGTTCCACCAGCGTCAACAGGAACAAATCCTCCAGATGATGGAGCAGTGGACCAGCGAGGTGGAGATGCTGACTACGACTACCCCGATGTACGGAGGGGGAATGGATGTAGCAGAGTCGACTGGTGACCCACGTCCCTATGTCCTACCTGGACCGGCCGCTGCGGCTGAGGGGCCCGGCCTAGTCTCGGCCTATGCATCGCCCTTGCCGTTACTTATGGGGCGCCTCAGTATGAGCTCGCCTACTCTGCTGCTCCATGCTACCGCAGAAGGGGCTGAAGTGTTGGATGCTGGAGACCAGGAGGCTGCGGCAGCTGGCGGCAACCCGCCTGACGCAGGAACAAGAGATGACGACTCCTGCCCCAGCTCCGGGTCCGCTGTTGCAGTTGAAGGAGCAAGTGAGCGTTCCCACTGTGTAGGAGCCCCAGTGGTCGTCCAGGCCCCGTGTACCGGTGGAAATGGGTACCGGGTGCCCCTGTCACCGCGGGTATGTCAATGCATGTTGGATACGCTGGTGGAGGGGAATGGAGCTGCGTCAGCTGCATATCCGGAGTAGGGCAGCGGAGCACCGTTGTCCAGTCCCCGTTGGGACCACCACTGAGTTTGTGTGAATTCCTGTTTAAAAGTTTGAAAAGTTGAAAATAATGAAAAGATGATTACCGAACAGTAACCTGATTGTCTGCTTGATTTGCAACCGGCCGGAGCCGGCACCGTTGTCCCCGTGGGGACCGTTTAAAACGTTTTGCATGGGAACTATCCATGGACAAGCCCGTGAACTTGCAGGGCACCCACAAACGTTAAGTGGCTTGTAAATATGTTACCGTTTCCACAATGCCGCCTCCGGAGAGGCAGGTTGGAGGGAGGGCCCTCAGCAGAGCAGGCTGGGGCCCAGCCACCAAAGGAACCGGTGGCTACCCTCTGGAGGGGAAGGACAGATCCCGCTCGGGTACCGTGTGCTGGACTGTGGGTAAAGGGGTGCTGCCTGGGCTTTAGGGGCAGCATCAGGGCCAGGTTGCTTGGGTGGGAGAGAGCGGAAACCGTAACCGTAAACCGTTTTAAACGTTTAAGAAATGTGCCTCCCGTTATGGGAAGATTCATTAAAAATGTATATATGTTACCGTTTACCATGTTATACCTTTTATGCTTTACAGAAAATAAAACCGCTGTTGGACGGGCAGCCCGCGGACGGTCTGCATTTTGCTAAGGGGGAATGTGACGCCCTGGGCAAGCCAGGGGTCACAGGTCATGCACCACCACACCCTACACCCCAGTTAGGCACACCAAAGCTAAACTAAAATCCTTGTTGCCTTCCTCCAGGGGCTGATGTTCACACCAGGGGGTGGGCCAGGCGGTTGGCTCCGCCCACCGAGGAGTACACAGCCCTGGAGGCGGGAAGAACCAGGCAGTCAGCTCAGGGAGAGCTTGAGAACAGTGAGGGAAGTGAAAGTGAGAGGAAGCAAGATAAGCGAGGGACGGAAAAGAGTAAACAGCTAAGATGAGCTAAGGAAGTGAAGTGGAAGTGGTAAAGGAGGAGTAGGAGAAGTGGAAGAAAGGTGAAAAGTGGCAGAAAGAAAGCCTGAAGAGAGAGTCCAGCTGTGTGCAGGACAGGGTCAGCAAGGTCAGCAACGGCAGTGACTGTCTGGAGGGGGACCATTTGGAAGTTCCTGGAAGGACCGCGGACGGGTAGTGGCCCGGCGGTCTGGAGCAGTGTACCAAAGGACAGTCAGCACCAGGTCAGGGGCCTCTCAGACCCCGGCAAGGCTAGGAGTCACCATAATTTGCCGAATCCGTCAGTGAAGGGAACGTAGATCCCCCAACAACCAAGTCCCGATTGAAGGCAACAGCCCAACCATTGTAGCAGAAACACCGCCACCGCCAAAGCACCAGTTTCTCAGGGCCAGCGCCTGCGGGCAAAGAGTAGTGGTCCTCCGGTCCAGCTTGAAGCCGGGGAGCGGGTTACCGGTGGGAACCCATCGCTACCAACACAGAAACAAAGGTGCAAGGAAAAAAGGGACATCACCGTCACCTACTGGGAGAGCAAGTGCAGCCGTCCGTGGGAACCGTCTTTCCAGCCGTGTGGTTTACCGTAAAACTGTGTCAACGTCTCAGGCTGAGTGAGTACCACAGTGCCGCAAGGCACAGCGCTGCCCCCGCGTCCCTGCGCCCACCAGGCCCTGCATCTCCCATCTCATCACCGGGCCCCGGGATCACCAACCCCTACCCACGGAGGGGCAACACAACACCTGGCTGCTCCGCATCACCATCCCCGGGATCCCCATATTGAGCAGCGGTGGTGAAATCACCACAACCGTGGGTGGCGTCACGGACAATAAACAATCCCCACACCCAACAAACCCCTTTCACTCACGGGCGAGGGGTGCTGCTCGAGAACCCCCGGGATCCGGCCTACAGCTCGAGCCACCACTGAGCAGCGGCCGCCGGACCCGAGCAGAAGGGGGTGAGCGTAGTGTGCTGACACCCTCCTCCCCGCCCGCGACAGCTAGATATATGTTAAGATAGAGTAAATGTTTACCTGCATAAAGTTGTGCATTGTCATGTGAAAAAGCTGTATTCTGCCCAGCAACAGGCAGTGAACAGGGACAGTTAGTTTACATTTGGGACTAGCCCACAGTGGGAGAGGCTAGAGTGCAGGAAAAGAGATTGTTTTCCTGTTAAGAGTCGGTGAGTGAGTAGTTGTTGGTCAGTGAGGACACCCTCAGAGAAAGAAGAACAACTTTGGGTGTGTGTGACAAGGTCAAGGGAACAAGCATCAGCAAGGAACCTACAGTGGCAGCAGTTCTCTTAATCAGGCAATGGTGATACTCTTGGACTGAAACAAGTGTAATGCAGCAGTACTGTATTAGACTCTGGGGAACAGTCTTGAAAAGAAGGTGGATTCGGCCAGACCAGTTGTACATTTAGTAAGGCTTTAGCTAGCAAGACCTTTCCTACAGTAGTTTAATTAAAGAATTAAGTCACCACTATTGCCTTGCTGTTAATCTGAAACTTTCACAAATACATGTGTGGTCAAAAGGACTGGAACATGACTTATTTCTTCCAAAGACAATACTAAGGACCATGGGGCACTCACTGCGAGTGGAAGAAAAGCGATTCTGACAGCTAAATATTAAAGGGTTCTTTACAGTTAGAGCAGTCAGACTGTGGAATGCCCTACCACAAGAGGTAGTGTACCGCCCCGGGGCTCGGCCGGCTGCCGAGCCGCTCGGATCCGTGCTCGTCGGTGGGTGGCTCGAACTCTTCACGGACCCGGGGGTCACGTCATTCTGAAAGGGGGGTTGGCGCTACACATAGGGACTTCGGTGGGGAGGTCCACGGCTGGAGCCGCGGTTGTTTGTAGGGGATTTAAGTTCGTGACGCCACCCACGGGTTGTGGTGAATGGATGGACACCATCGCTGCCGTTGACTAGGCTCCTGGGGACGGTGTTGCGCAGCTTGGTGTTGACCCCCTCCGTGGGTAGGGAGATGATGGTCCCGGGGAACCGAGGGAGGTGATGAGGCGAGGGGATGGATGCATGCTGGGGTGTCCGTGCGGTGCGGCGCGGTGCGCGGCCCGAAGGCACTGTTGTACTCACTATGATTTATACCAAACAAAGCACCCCCTTTTTTTTGTATAAAAAGTATACATTTTATTCAAAATATATCAAACACAAGTGCAGGTTTTAAAATCAATAAATGCATAGTTGTAAGGTCAGGGAAGTGTCCTTGGGCACCTTCCCTATACTCACCCTTCCTATTAGTGGGGGTCGGCACCCTTGTAAATTATGCTATGGTGCCCCCACTCACACGTCGACTGATCCTCTCTGGCCCTTTGCTCACCACTATTTCGTGCTGCTCACCTAAATGACTGGCCTTACAAAAATTACAGTGTTGTATCATTCATGCCATTCACCTTATCAGCATTAAAGTATCAATTTAGATGGACATTTCCGATTTCATATCTGGGGTACAGATTCTATCAGTCCAGAATATAATCATGTAGCTATGCCTCTGTTTATAATTATAGATATATCAGCATAATAGCTCGTCCTTCACCGCCATAGGCGGTCCCTTGCCCAACGCGTTTCCCCTCCAGGACTTTCAATCTAGCGGAGGTTCCTCAGCGGCTTGTCCAATATTAAAGATCATTTGTATGATAAGATTATATTCAAACTGTCAAGGGGTTAGAGTCCATCCTTCAATGAGGAAACCACAATTGTTGTGGACAGAGGTTTTTTTTTATATATATAGAAACCATAGGCTTCTGCCTGTAAGGCAATACTGAAGTGACGCCTGTTTATTCTGTCCACCCATAGGGTAAGGTTAATCCTCCAGTGTGGGGTCCTTGATCATCGTTGGTGTTGCTGAGTGATAAGCCTGGGCATCTGTCTGTGTGGCAATGGATAGTGGACGCCCTGTTCACTGCCTGTTGCTGGGCAGAATACAGCTTTTTCACATGACAATGCACAACTTTATGCAGGTAAACATTTACTCTATATTAACATATATCTAGCAAACCCATTTAAACATTACTCATCACATTACATCAATACAATTGGTGCTTTGTTTGGTATAAATAATTGATTATACCCCTATCGAAAAAGGAAAAATCTTTTCGAGGTTTTGTTTGTACTCACTATGACCAACACGCTGGAGTCTCTGGTAAACCAAATAAGATGGTGAATGGTGCCCGCAGCCGGCTGCAGTTTTCTCCTTATCAGGTTGGTGGTTTCCGCCTTTCTCCTGCACCTCACTTATGTAGAAATCAAGACTTCTATGCCTGAGCAATGGTAGTCTGCTCCCCAATTTGATATGTGTCGGGAGAGCCCTCTTTGCCCACAGACGCTGGCCCCTCGGGTCTCTATGCCTGGGCGGTGGCTTTGCCCCTATGGTTGGGCTGTTGTCTTCAGTCGGGTCTTATGTGGGAAAGGTCCTAAAGTCCAGTCCTTAATCAGTTGATTTGACTCAGCCCGGTTGTTTCTGGGCCTCGTACTGGGTCTGAGTATCCCTCCTGGTGCTCTGGTTTCCAATCGGTTCCCCGGTTCGGTACCGGCGGGCCACTGCCCGACCCCGGTCCCTACAGTTCCACCGGCTGTAATCCCAGCTCCTGCAGGCGGCCACCACCGTCTGCCTCCTTGCTAGAGGTGACTGGGCACCAACCCAGACACCTGATGTAGCCTGTGGCAGACCCAGACGCAGGGCTGCCCTTGAACTTCACTCAGTCCACTTCACTGTAAAGACTCGACTAGACTAGACTAGACTACTGTTTTTCCCGCCTCGGGGCCTGTGAACTCCTTGGTGGGTGGAGCCAACCGCCTGGCACCGCCCCCCTGGTGTGAACATCAAACCCGGAGGGAGGTGACAAGGGTTTCTGTAGTTTGGCTGCTGTCACCTTACTAAGGGGGGGGCGTGTGTGTGTGTATAGGACTACCTGTGACAACCTGGCTAGTCCAAGGCGTCACAGTAGTAATGGCAGATACTATAACAGCTTTTAAAAAAGGGCTAGATGATTTCCTTAGTACACACAACATTGTTGCTTATAAATGACTTAGTGACCAAATGTAGAACTGGTGGAGGAAGGTTGAACTAGATGGACGAAGGTCATGCGTCTGTATCCAGAACCACTATTCATATGCTTCTGTATAGCGCAGAAGAACACTACAAGTGTAATACATAATACCATTTGTACATAAGTTATTCTTCAGTAAAAAGGTCTCTGATTTTACAAACTTGTCTGGCTTCCTTATCTTGGGCCTAAAGGGGTGTGGCACTGCTAAGAGTGCGGTAGAGTTTAACCTGAAGGTGTTCACAACAGTAATAATACCATCACAAACACATTCATGACCTCCATCTTTCTGTAGTGTGGTGGGATATGGAAGTGAGTACCTCATATCACCCTGAGCCAAGTTCTAGTAGGTCAGTGCAGGACAAAGCTGTTTCAAACAGTGGATCAGTTAAGTCTATTCTCGAGTCCCCACCCTACGAAAAATCTCTCATTAATTAATATCAACATAAACAGAATTAGGCTAGAGCAGACGTTAGGAACTGACATTTTGAATCATTTAGCTATTGAATCACTGAACAAGCACTGGATATTTGCGTTTCTTCCATAATAGGTTTTGGCAAATGAATAACCCTATGGGCTCAGTTACGGGAATAGAAAGAGACTAGTTGAAACCTCCGGCAATCTGGCTATGTGCTCTAGATAAGACATCATCTCACTTGATTGGCTATAACCAAATCAGTGACATAAACCGAGCCCTTGAAGATAAGCTGCTTTCCTCAAAATAATAGTTTGCATTAAGGTGATTCATGTGTGACACTATTCGTTTTAAGACAATTTAGTTTCCATGTTCTGTAATGTGAGCTAATGAGGGGAAGGATGAACGTATCAGGGGCCCATGCTGAGTCGTGTTATGCATGTATCATAGCATTATCACATAGACTATGCTGTTTGCTTGGTCACAAATGTAAGCCAATATCAAAGCAAATATAATCAAATCTATTAGACTCACATTTTATATAACACAGTAGAAAGGTTGGTGCTCAGCAATGCATGCTCCAGGGTACACATAGCTATTAAGCTCAATAAAACAGAAAATACAAATGCCTCATTCTTTTTACAGTTAAAGCAAAATGCTGTATAAGGCTTCCTTTGCACGCAGTTTTTTTTAAGCTTTTTTCAAGCTTCTAAAAAAATAACATGAATTACCGTATTTTTTGTTTTATAAGACGCACCCCAAATTTAGAGATAAAAAAAGATAAAGTAAAAATGGGGTCCGTCTTATACTCCAGTGTTGTCTTACCGAAGGGGGGCGTCAGCGGTGGTGGAGCTGGGTCACAGGAGGCAGAGGCTGTGCAGGCAGCGTCGGCGGGTCCGTTGTGGTGGCAGCGGGTCAGTGGTGTCAGCAGCGGGTCAGTGACAGTGGCAGCGGCGGGTCAGTGGCAGCGGCAGTGGCGGGTCAGTGGTGGAGCAGGCCGGTGCAGTGAGTGTCCTGGTCTCTCCGCAATCCCGGTTCAAATGATGGTGCCTGGAGTGGCGAATGGGAAGATGGAGCTCTAATCCCAGAGCTTTATCTGCGCATGCTCTTACTCCCGGCGCGGTGCTTGTGCAGATGGAGCTCTCATCCAAGAGCTTCAACTGCGCAAGCGCTGACTTCCAGGGCGGCGCTTGCGCACGTGGAGCTCTCATCCAAGAGCTCCATCTGTGCATGCGCCATCATTTGAAACTGGGACCGTGGACAGACTGTGCCACTCGCTTCACAGCCACCGCAATCCGCACAGCCACCAGCAGAGTGGCAGCCAGCAGGCCGCCCACCCACACAGAGAGGCAGCTGGGACAGAGAGGCAGCCGACCATGACTGGCACCTGGCCGCCGGCATGCAGCGACGCGCACCTGGCCACCTGCACGCACCTGGCCGCCCACACACAGAACTGCACAGACAGCTCTCCCCTGGTAAGCTATATTCGGATTTTAAGATGCCCCCCCTCATTTTCCTCCCAAGTTTTTGGGAGGAAAAGTGCGTCTTATAATCCGAAAAAAATTGGATTTTTCATGCCTTTGTAAACCACACTTGGGCCCAAGTGAAAGAAACAGGAAAAAAAATCATAAAAAATGTGCATTTCATATGTTCCTATCATCAATAGTATATCAGGATACAGCACATATGTGTAATAGGCTGCAGATTAATCGGCACAATAAAAATAGTGTTTTTATTTAGATATCATAAATAGGAACAATCATAAAAAACATTTAAAGCACCAATCTAGCTTTTTTTTTCTCTTTTTTTAAGCTGTAGAGTGGTGCTTAAATCATATACTTACTCTTACCCGTTTACATTTTTTTTGGCATTTCTCCAGTCCTATGGCACCATTTTGTGCCAGTTACTTCTGACTGGCCGGACGTCAGAATTTACGTCACAAGGAAAAGATGAAGGCACTGGAAGGTAAGTTTAAAACAGGGGTCAGGGGACTTAGATTTAAAGCACCACTTCAGCAGTGAATAGGGCGTAAGAAATTCTGGGCCTGACGCTGACCTGCAGTCACCTATGCAGCCTTGTTCTGAGGACCTTCTCAGCATGAAGCTCCATAGGAATCGATGGGCATCATGGGACATTACACCATTGAATTACAGTCGAACTTCCAGGATTTCTTTTGAATTAATAAATTGGTGAACGAGGGAGTGTGGGGGAGTGTTTATTGAAATAAACTATTTTTACGTGAGTGTGTGTGTGTGTTTTTAACTCTACACTTGCTGGGTTAGGCTAGTTTCACACATCCGGCATTAGTACTGTACAATGGCATCACGGGAAGCTCCGATCACATGTGTCGGTCACATGACAGCATGTGACCAGAGGTTGCCGCGAAGCCATTGTATTGTATTACACTGTACTGGAGTGTGTCGGATCTGGCAATCCAGTGAAATACCGGATGTGTGAAAGTAGCCTTAGTAATGGTGGCGTCTTATAGACGCCTATCCCTTACTAACACCTGGGCTTGATGTCAGCTGTCAATTCACGGCTGACATCAACACCAAAAGTATTACCTCAATTGCTGCCAAACCAGGGCAATCGTGAAAAGCCAGGCAAAGCTCTAGGATAAATGCATCTAATGCATGCATCACTTCTGGGGTGGCTGCAGGCTGTTATTTTTAGGCTGGGAAGGACCTTAATACCATGGGCCTTACCATCTTGATAATACCAGCCCCCAGCTGTCTGCTTTACCTTGGCTCGATAACAAAATTAGGGGGGACCATACATAATTTTTAAAAATTATTTAAATAAATGATTAAAAAAAACAGCGTGGGATCCCCTCTATTTTTGATAAACACTTAAGGTAAAGCAGACAGCTGAGGGCTTCTTTACCTGTGCTGGTTATCAAAAATATGGGGAAACCCACATCATGTTTTTTTTATTCATTCCCTATCCACATGTTTGCCCATTGTCTTGCTTTTACCCCCATTTTGCTTCTTTTTGCAGCCCTCTAGCCTTTACTATGAACATTTTGCAGCCATTTTACAGCACAAAATTACTTGTCCCCTTTGTAGAAGGTTTGGGGTCCAGGGTCAAGTTCAGATCCAGGTCACGAACAAAACTTTTAACTAAAGTGTGCAAATAACACTGGAGTGACGCTTTAAAAAATAAAATAAAATGCATAAGTCTGTCATCAGGAGGCAGTAAAAGAAGTAGGGAGGTACTCCAGTGTTGTCACCCAGTTGATGATTCTTCTTAGGGCGGTGCTAGAAGCTGCATGGCAGCTTTGGTGTCACTCACTGCTTCCAACTCTGCCCCCTGATGATGACTTCTTTCACAGAAGCTGTGATTGCAGCAAGTAGAGATAGTAGCAGAGTGCTAGCACTGCACTCTCATCTCTCTTAGCATCTATCATCATGGATGTAGGATGTCTTCAGAGGGGGCAGCGATGCAAAATAATAGTAAATAAATGCAGTTCTGTCCCTTGATGATGTCCTGTTATGAGAGGGGAGATAGATGCTGTGGGAGTGAGTGCAGCTCCAGCTTCCTGTGACGTCAATTTTACACATCTGTCTTGGCTCACTAGGACTTCATCATCTTCCCCTATGGCTGCTGCCCTATGTTGTGCTCCATGCTACGTTTTACAAGGGGCATGGCATGCTCCCATGTGATCATCTGCTTAGGCCTATATAAATTCCACCAAGAAACACACGTGTGTCTTGGTATTAAAACTTAGTTCCATTTGGTTTACTGTACACGACTACCTACTCCTGGCTTGCCTCTGTCTGGATTGTCGTGAGCTTTCCTGCATCCTGTCTGCCTGTCTTTCACTGCGTGAAGTCTTTGCTTTGTACCTGATGCCCTTTGTCCTATCTGCCTGCATCTTCCAATCTTCAAGTCAGAGGCATATCTAGTGGTTAAGCTAGTGGGGAACGTCTGAGTGGGCACAAAACTGGTAACTTTGGTTACAACTATGATGGCACACCCAATACTGGGTATAGGGGAGTCTCAACAAATGACCGCATTGTTACTGAGGTTAATATCTACACAGACACCAACACTAATATTGCATCCATACTGTGACCGTATAGTGGTAGATACCAGTCCTGCAGAATATGTAAGAGAATACAGTACAGTTATAAATACTTACAGCTGACATTCTTTCTTATGGAGTTTACTTTTCCCATCTTTCCATCTGGCCCAGACCGACACAACAAGTTCTCCAGCCATGACTTATCTGCAGAGATTACAACAATCCATTTGCCTTCTCACATTTCCAGCACCATCCCAATTTACTCCCAACA
The DNA here is from genome assembly GCF_048569485.1 of Anomaloglossus baeobatrachus. Lineage (NCBI taxonomy): Eukaryota > Metazoa > Chordata > Amphibia > Anura > Aromobatidae > Anomaloglossus > Anomaloglossus baeobatrachus. The sequence goes on from NC_134353.1 coordinate 513,439,012, forward strand.
AATCAGGGGTATGGCTGTTACCTACAGAGGGGAGCTTCACAATGATGTGTGATGTGAGGTCCCAGAAGGGAGGGGGAGCAGAAAGAGCAGCTCCTGCATCAAAATGAATTACAGGTATGGTAAGAATAATAGAACTGCACTGTGCATTTCATCTGTATAGTTTATGAGGGCAGGGACAGTAGAAGAATTTTTTATCTCCTCTGAGAACTTCTTTAATTTGAACCATGAACTGTCCTGCGGCTTTTACCACATTTTCTGACTCTTTCAAGAGAGGGCACAGCCTGAGATGTTACATTGTGGCCAAAATTTGGCACACATTTCTGGTGCATAGTAAGCCTACAAAAGCCTGCTTTACACCTTACGATTGTGCATACGATATCGTATGCGATCGTACCCGCCCCCATCGTATGTGCGGCACGTTCAATTTGTTGAACGTGTCGCACAAATGATTATTTGCCGTCACACGTACTTACCCTTCCTTACGACCTCAATGTGGGCGGCGAACATCCACTTCCTTGAGTGGGAGGGACGTTCGGCGTCACAGCGACGACATGCAGCAGCCGGGCAATAGAAGCGGAGGGGCGGAGATGAGCGGGACGTAAACATCCCGCCCACCTCCTTCCTTACGCATTGCCGGCGGGAGCCACGGGACGCAGGTAAGCTGCTGTTCATCGTTCCCGGGGTGTCACACACTGCGATGTGTGCTACCTCGAGAACATTGAACAACCTCACGTTCAATTTTTAGGAATTGAACGACGTGCATGCGATGAACGTTTTAACGTTCAATCGCAATCGCACGTAGCTGTCACACGTTACAATATAACTTACGATGCCGGATGTGCGTCACTTACGACGTGACCCCGCCGACATATCGTAAGATATATTGTAGCGTGTAAAGCCCTCTTTATACTGTAAATGGCTTTAACGTTGACCAGGTCTAATACAGTGCCAGCTGTTAGTCAGTGCTGGGGACATAGTTATAGCTGCTGCTCACTAAAAAGTGAGTAGGGACTGAAACCGTGCCGGTGCCACCCCCATGACTGGAAGCGATTGCTGTTTGAAGAATAAAGTTAATTTCAGCAGGTCTCTAATTGCTAGCGCCAGACAGGTTCAGAATGCTATTACCCTGCATATTAACTCCCTATCTGCACGTTTCGTCACATTCCAGGTTCCCTTTAATGCTGATCAGTTTATGCTTACACTGTCTAGATAGTTTTAGTAAATCTGCTCCACTTTATCTACATTTTCACATAGATGATAACATAAAAATGATGACTGTTGTAAAAATATAAAATTAACGGATAGAAACCTTAAAAGGTAATTAGCATTTATATTTCATAATTCAATAGTACACATCAGAGAAATGTATTTCTATTCCTGCACTGATCTTTCATTTTTAATATTTTCCCCTCATATGTAAAATCTCTCTTCAGTGAATACATATTTTCCCATTTCTGATTTGGCAAAATGCTCATTCGTGCTGTAAAATAATCTTTTAATACAGATTATTCAGTTTGCAGGCTAAGAAACGACTGCCAGACCAGCAAAAACACATCGGCAGTCGTTTAATGCTGTGTATCATACAGATGGATCCTTTAGCGGGCTTTACACGCTACGATATCGTTAATGAATTATCGTCGGGGTCACATTGTTTGTGACGCACATCCGGCGTCATTAACGATATCGTAGCGTGTAACAGTTATGTGCGACCTAAAACGATCGCAAAAGCAGCAAAAATCGTTTGCCACGGAGAGGTCGTCCTAAAACAAAAAATCGTTTACCTCTCATTAGCGATGTTGTTCCTCATTCCTGCGACACCACACATCGCTATGTGTGACACCGCAGGAGCGAAGAACATCTCCTTACCTGCCTCCACCGGCTATGCGGAAGGAAGGAGGTGGGCGGGATGTTACGTTCAGCTCATCTCCGCCCCTCCGCTTCTATTGGACGGCTGCCGTGTGACACAGGACAGGTAAGTCCGTGTGACGGGGGTAAGCGAGGATGTGCGCGACGGGCATCGATTTGCCCGTGTCGCACAACCGACGGGGGCGGGTACGATCGCTTGAGATCTCGCTAGCGAGATAGCAGCGTGTAAAGTCCGCTTTACACTTTATGGATAGTATGGTCACATCCACATGGATTTTACTCCTGCTTTTTGTGGATTTGTTGCAACTTTGGGGAAATTCTACATATGTATTTCCCGGTCATTTCTTAGAGATTTTTAAATGGTCCAGAGTCACAGTTGTGAGAGACTCGCGCGAGTCTCACATCGTATCACCCAGCGCTGCCTGCCACCCTCCGGCAGTATTGTCTCAGATGCATAGAAATACATGCAGCCAACCTGCTCTTATCAGTAGAGAGGTGTAGCCATGTCAGGTAATGCGATGCGAAACTCACACGAGTCTCTCGCAAGTGTAACTCCAGCCTAAGCCAGTAGATTGCATGATTATGAATGGCACACTACATTGTTATTTAATCCACTTTTGACATTGGCTGAAAAGCCTCCATTTTAAACATTGTGCACAGATTTATTAAGTCACACACCCCTTGTTGTGCGTGCTGCAGATCTATGACTGGCATATGTTTACATCTAGGTATTGGCTGTTTTTTTTACTATACAATGCAATATTACTTTATAATATTACATATTATATTGCAACATCTGCAAAGAGCTTGTATGTTCTCCTTGTGTTTGTGTGGGTTTCCTTCAGTTTTCTTCCACTTTGCAAAGACATTCAAATAGGGAATTTACATTGTGAGCCCCAATGGAGATAGTATAAAACTTGAAATTAATGGCGCTATATACGTGAATAAATATTATTAATATTATATTGTGATTTTATAGCTCATTGGGTCGAAATGGTTTGGATTGATACACATCAAATAGACTTGTAGACAAGATTTCTGATGATCTCCTGTCCTAGCAAATTTGATCATTTGTTGGATCAAAAATCACAAATGGCACCATTTTACACATTGTTGAATATTGCATCAGCCACAGAAGGGGCTCATGGTGTCAGGCGCTGTGCACACAATTCCCTATAATGCCTTGCAACTATCACATCTTATGGTCTAGTGCAGCCATTAAAGGAGAGCTACTACAGGTATTATAAAAGCTAAGGGCAGGGAAAGCAGCAGCTGTTTTAGGACTTTACAGCTTAATGATTGAGGTTAGAATACAAAGATGATTACAGATAGGGGATGTAAAGGTCTTAATCTCTTAAAAACTACCATGCTACCTGATAAGGAGAGAGTACAGATAGACCTTAATACATCATGATTGTGAATGAAATGAATCAGAAATAGAATTTTATGATAAAAAGTATATATATTTTATTTTGCATATAAAATATATTTTTTATTTAAAATGTCAGATGACAGCACCAAGATCCAGGTATCCGGGCAAGATAACGATGGAGAGGGGTAAGTGTATGACTGGATCTATATAAAGCCTATAAAAAATGAAGAGGAGAGGGAAAAGTAAGTAACTTGACAATCTAAATTACCTGAGTTCTGCAGATTAGAAAGGATGTAGGCTCAAGAGGGGTCTGTTGTGATCTTGAACATTTTCAAGTTTCTCGCTCTAACCCCTTGATGTCACACAGTGTTTGAGTGCGCTAGAGCAGGTTCGGAGAGTTTTCGGGCCAGGACCTCCCATCCACTTCCACTTGGCGGCTCAGCACGCCGCAATCTGAATCTGCATTTCGGCTCAGCCCTTCATCTGCACAAGCTGACGGAATTCACGACTGACCAACCCCAATTTTGACCACCCGCTGGACAGGTAAGACTTACCACGCAGTAGCTAGCTAAAGGCTGACCGCCACAATTGTACTCTCCGAGACCGCTTAGCATTAAAGTCTCTCTCACTGACTCACATTAACCCCCTGCCGACTGTCAGATTCCTGGAAATGGCGTTGTTTCTCCAGACAAATCCATTTTGTTCCTCACCAGCTATAGCCACTACGGCTATCATTACCTGACTTTTAACAACAGCTACCTCCTTCTGCCATTAAGGCTTTCACCCCAGCAACTTCAGAAACAAAGGAATAGGTATACAAAGGTATATATGCCCCCATATTGGCATCATCCTGCTATATACGTTGCCATCATGGCCCCATCCTGGTATATATGTCCCCATCCTGGTATATGTGTCCCCATCATGGTCTTATCCTGGTATAGATGTGGCCACATCCTGGTATATATGTCCCCATAATATCCCTATCCTGGTATATATGTCCCCATAATAGCCCCATCCTGGTATGCATGTCCCCATAATGGCCCCTTCCTGGTATAAATGTCTCCATAATGGCTCCATCCTGGTATACATGTCTCCATAATGGCCCCATCCTGGTATACATGTCCCCATAATAGCCTCATCCCGGTATACATTACCTCATAATGGCCCCATCCTGGTGTACATGTCTGCATATTGGCCTTAGGCTGGTATATGTCCCATCCTGGCCACATCCTGGTACATGTGATACATCCGGGCACCGCATAAAAAAACGATTATACTCACCTCCCCCCTCACCCAATGTCCTCCTCTGATGAAAGCATGCTGCACTTGACCAGCGAGTAATTGGTGCAGTGCATAACAACAGTGTCATGTGTGGCGCTCCCACTTACAGTTTGATCAGCTGCCCGGTGCCAGCATATTCTCTCCAGAGTATTTATTCAAAAATCATCCTCTCCGGCAGGGGGTGGCTTCTTTTTTGTAATGAAAAAAGATGGAACACTTCGGCCTTGCATTGAATATAGGGGTCTTAATCAGACCATGGTAAAGAACAAATATATTTTGCCACTAATCCCAGAATTGTTTGACCATGTAAGAGGGGCTAGGATCTTCATCAAGCTTGATGTTAGGGGAGCCGACATGATAACTCATATTCATCAGGAGACAAATGGAAGACCGCTTTCATCACCCGTGAAGGTCTGTATAAATACTGGGCAATGCAGTTTGGGCTCTGAAATTCACCAGCTCTTTTTCAAGAATTCATGAATGATGTCTTCAGAGATCTTGTCTACTATTGGTTGGTTGTGTATCTTGATATTTTGGTTTTCTCTTCAGACCTGGCCACTGATAGAAACAACATTCATCTAGTCTTGCAGAGACTGGTAATTGTTCACACTTAAAATGGCTCTACAGGAGTGGCAGTATCTTCTCATGGAGACTATGCATCCATTCATTTTTTACACAAATTATAGGAACCTGGCCTACTTTCAATCCACACAGAGGTTAAATCCACGATAAGATAGATGGTCTTTGTTCTTTACTTGCTTCAACTGCATGCTTAATTTTCGTCTGGCAGACAAAAACAAGGTGGCTGCTCTCTCTCGATTCCCCCTGCCCACTAACCTGGAGGAAATGCTTAACATTGCAGTTGGCCATCAGTGTCCTTCCTGCTTCTTCCTCCAAAGGTACACCTGGGGAGTTTCCTCTGCCTGTTGTCTCCACGTGCTGGTCTGGTCTCCTGGCAGGAGTCTTAGGACACATGTGTGCTCCCTGCCTCTTTAAAGGATAGCGTGCGCACACTAAAGAATCGCTAGCCTATGGCTGGGAGCCACTATGTATTTAAAGCACCCTCCCTAGTGAGGAGGTGCCTGAGTAATTAGGATCCTTTTTTGTCTTGCTTCCTCTAGTATACCAGTCTTTTACTACACTCCTGTGCCGTATCCTGTTTGTGGTTCTGACTCCATCCTGCCTACTCTCTCGTACCTGCGTCTCTGACCCTCCGGTCAGTAATGGGGACTGTCCTGGAGTGGTACCTACTGTGGACAAGCAGCCCAAGCCATACTCACCATCAGAGGCTCTTATGAAGACCCAGTAGGCACTTATTTGCACCCCTTCATGATAAGCCCGGTCTTGGCACATTAGGTTCACACCCGTCAGTGTGACACATGCAGAGGGGAATACTGGTGAGAATATATGATACAAGTAATATAATGGCTAGATATGGGGTTACTCCTCATGTACACAAACAGGACAGCTTATCCTTTAAAGAGTCCTGACCATCATATTGTAGTGTAAAAAAACCTAAAAAAAATGCCCTAAAAAATGTCCCCTTACCACGTTTTTACTTGGTCTGTGAGAGAAAAATCCCCACAGTCTATCTAAAAAATTCTGTATCTATTGCATGTTGTTTTTCTAAAAAATAAGCCACTGACAGAATAAATTCAAGTCGCTATACAAAAGACATAACAAGGGGTACCTCAAAGGACATTATTAAAGATCAATTGTGCATTTAATGTTATAGAGCATAACTCCCAACCATCCCAGATTCAGTGGGACTGTCCTGATTTGAGGGCTTGCTCGCTTGCTCCCTCCCACAGTCCCGCTGCTCACAGCTCTTGTTCCGCCTCCTCCCCTCAGTGCAGTGAATAAATTAATTCAAGATGTGAAGTATATAAACTAAATTCTCATCTGCTCTGGTTTCCCTAGCTTGGGATAGAACTCATGATTCAGTAACTCATTGTCCATAGGCAGCATCATTACCATTGAGCCACTGCCTGTATTGAGAGACATAGGAGGATTTGGTAATCTTGACCTGTATTGCAGGCAGAGAAGTTAGAAGCAAGTTATTCAGCCACATCGAGATATAGAGAGATATACACTACATCTCCAATGCTGAAGGGAGAAGTCAGATTATTTTGCACCTATAAAACTACTATAAAGAAATGAGAAAAAAAACGACAAAAATATGATTTTACTTTTCACCATTCCCTTGGAATCAAACTAGCAAATTTCAAACACAAAATAGCAGCCCTAGCTGTCCTAGCTGTTGAGCCACCAGCTTAGATGATGTCAAAGGAATGATTTTACATAGATGAACCTGCAATGCAGCCTCTGATTACACAGGACACAGAGCTCCATTGTGCATCTCTGTGTCCTGTAGTCCTCTATTAAAATTTACTAACAACAATTAAAAAAAAATGTTTTGTTGCGCTTTTTTAAAAAATAATAAATATCTCAAATCAGCAAACAACATGGACATATTTAGTGTCCCTGTGATTGTAACGACCCGTACAACACAGCAATCAGATTATTTTTGGGGATCAGCAAATGGCAAAAAAAATGGCGCATTTGATTATTTTTCTCTATTAAAATCCATAAAAAACGTAATAAAAATGTATCACTGAGCTCATGTTCACACGTAGTGTAAATGCTGTGTTTTTTCTGTAGGTATCTGCACCACACAACACAATAACAATCTTCTCTGATTATTGTGTGTTTGCTGTGTTTTTTATGCATTTTCCCCCGACATTTGATACATGTTTATTACAGATGTGAATCCGGGTTTTTAATGTATTTTAACACTACAGAAAAGCTTTGATTCAGCATTTAAAAATGTACCTGCCCATTTTTTTAGCTTGCATTTTTGTCTGGATCCACAAGGAAGCCTACAGAGAAAAAAACACAAAAGCGCACAGTTCAGCAGCCTCTTTACATGCACTGAGGACGGAAATTTCATGACATGACATTCACGTTGCTAGTCCGTGTTCATTTGCCGCCCCCACGTCAGCAGCCGGGCTACTTGGATCTGGATCCACGGTGGTTCGAGGGGTGCCCGGAAACGGGGGTTGTGCGGCCACTTGAATTAAAGGGGTATTTACAGGGGATGGTGTGTTAACAGTTCGCGACGCCACCCGTGGTGTGTGGTAAGGTGAGGTACCACCGCTGCAGCTGGGGAGGACCTGGTGGCAATGGAGCCAGGTGTTTAACCCCTCCACGGGTAGAGGGAAATGCCCCGGGACTTGGTGATGGTGACAATTGGGGAGGTAAGGGTCACTTGTGTACTCACTGAGTCCAACAACGCTGACACCGACAACTTAGTAAACCAAAGTTCAGGACACCGCTGCCTCTTGGGGGGAGCAAGTTTGGATCCCGTTTCTGCTGGTGTTGTCTGTCGATCTGTGACCTTTCCCTTGGCACCTTGTTCTCTTCTTAGTTGCCCCCTATTGCTTGAAACTAGTCGGGTCCCGCTACCCAGTGTGGCTAACTGAGGGAGCTTGCTCTCAGGGTTCACGCTTGGGATTTCCTGGACCATATGTGTGGAAAGTCCTATCCCCCTCATTGCGCTAGTACCCCGATTTTGGAGCGGCTGGAGAGCAGATCTTGAAGGCTCCGTTCTCGTCGGGTAAATTGTCAGGTTGCCTGAAGCTACTCCCTGATCTAGGGTTCACATACTCCGTCGTGCCCTGGTCCCAGCCCGGTGATGGTACAAGGATGCCGGCTGTCCTCCACGACAGTTCCGTGCCCCTTGTCACGATCTCCTGCGACCGGGGTCCAGCTCCTACCAGGCCCAGACCAACGTCTGCTACCTAATACCTCCAAGGAGCCCAGTTCCTGACCTCTCTCCTTCACTTCCAACACTACACTGGCCTTCTCCTGACACTTCTGACCTCCCCTTAACCAACCCCCCAAGTGGGCGACCCTATTCCACTCAGGCCGTCCACTGGTGTGTCTGGTGGGTGTGATGCAGAGTGTTTTTAGGATTTTGATTAGCTGATTTTGGCAATACCATTGGTTAGGGACCCGTAACCAAGGAGGAGGTGGATATTGTACAGAAGGGCGGATTGCACAATACCCTATGACGACCTGATAGGCTAGGGCGTCACATTCATATATAGCGTAACTGCCGGGTTTTTCTGCTGCTTGTTTTTGCACATAAATTCTGCTGTGTGTAATTCTCATAGTTCTCATAGTTCTCATAGTTTTTAAGGTTGAAGAGAGACTCTAAGTCCATCTAGTTCAACCTGTAGCCTAACATGTTGATCCAGAGGAAGGCAAAAAAAAACCCCAATGTGTCAAATATAGAGATGAGCCAACCGGTCCCGGTTCGGCTCGAGTTCAGTTCGCCGAATGGAGGTCTCGTTCGAGTTCGGTTCGTCGAACGTTCGACGAACCGAACTCGAACCGCATAGGGAACAATGGCAGGCAATCACAAACACAGAAAAACACCTAGAAAACACCCTCAAAGGTGTCCAAAAGGTGACAAACAACACAAACAAATGGGAAAGTTACAAGGACATATACTCATGCGAAAACAAAAGAGCTGGACAAGGAAAAAGAGGAGGAGACACAAATATAGGCATGGCACGCCCTTCTAAAATCATGTAAAACACCGCAAGGTGACTCCAAGCGGAGTCTCCCTTTTTTCCAAAAATTGGGCCACACACACACCCCATCAGTGGCAGCACTTTTGCCCCAGTTGTACACTTCACAGCTAGATTTGCATCAAGCACATTCAAAAATACGCCATACTTAACCGTCCCCAGGATGACCCCAGGTTAGGTAGCAAAGTCTTTGCTGAACCATGACTTGTTCATCTTGGCTCCTTTTAAAAAACACAGCAAGCAAGGGTTACTCCAAGCGGAGTTTCCCTTTTTTTCCAAAAATTGGGCCACACACACACCCACCCATTCAGTGGCAGCACTTGTGCCCTAGTTGTACACTTCACAGCTAGATTTACATCAAGCACATTCAAAAATACGCCATACTTAACCGTCCCCAGGATGACCCCGGGTTAGGTAGCAAAGTCTTTGCTGAACCATGACTTGTTCATCTTGGCTCCTTTTAAAAAACACAGCAAGCAAGGGTTACTCCAAGCGGAGTCTCCCTTTTTTCCAAAAATTGGGCCACACACACACCCACCACTTCAGTGGCAGCACCTGTGCCCCAGTTGTACACTTCACAGCTAGAGTTGCATCAAGCACATTCAAAAATACGCCATAATTAACCGTCCCCAGGATGACCCCGGGTTGGGTAGCTAAGTCTTTCCTGATCCCAGCTCTGTTCATCTTGGATCATTTTTAAAAATAATGTAAGCAAGGGTTACTCCAAGCATAGTCTCCCTTTTTTCCAAAAATTGGGCCACACAGACACTAACCCCTTCAGTGGCAGCACTTGTGCCCTAGTTGCAAACAGGATGTTTTGATTTGCATCAAGCACATTGCAAATCCACAAGCATTTACTCTCCCCAGGATGACACAGGGGTAGTAAATTCCTGGTGGATCCAGGACTTGTTCATTTTGATGAACGTTAGTCTGTCCACATTGTCACTGGACAGACGCGTGCGCTTATCTGTCAGCACACACCCAGCAGCACTGAAGACACGATCAGAGACAACGCTGGCAGCTGGACACAACAAAATCTCCAAGGCGTAACTGAAGAGCTCTGGCCATTTTTTAAGATTTGAAGCCCAAAATGAGCAAGGCTCCATTTGCAAAGTAATGGCATCGATGTTCATTTGGAGATACTCCTGTATTATCCTCTCCAGCCGTTAACTATGTGTCAGACTTGTTGTCTCTGGTGGCCTTGCAAAGGAGGGTCTAAAAAAATTCTGAAAAGATTCAATAAAATTGCTGTTACCAGCACCAGATACGGTGCTACTGGTACGGGTAGACTGTTGGAGATGACGAGACCGTCCCATGTTTGTCAAGTTACAACTGGGAGATTCACTCCCTGCACCTGCACAGTTGTTTGGTGGAAAAGCCGAGCTAAGATCGAGTAACAGCTTCTGCTGATACTCCTGCATACGTGCGTCCCTTTCTATGGCTGGAATTATGTCACAAAATTTGGACTTGTACCGGGGATCTAATAGTGTGGCAACCAGTAGTCATCATCACTTCTAATATTGACAATACGAGGGTCATGATGGAGGTAGTGCAGCAAGAAGGCGCTCATGTGTCTTGCTCAGCCATGCGGACCAAGTCCACGCTGTGTTTGTGGCATAGAGGTGCTAACCGTTCTTTCTTCCTCTGACATCTCCCCCCAACCTCTTTCATCTGAAATTTGACCAAGGTCTCCCTCGTCCGCTGAGTCTTCCATGTCCATGGACAGTTCGTCCTCCATTTCTTCATGTTCTCCTGCACCTTCCTCAACGATTCGCCTGCTACCATGCGCCCTTGTTGATCCCTGTCCCCCATGGTCCCATGCCTGCCGCGTTGGTGATGATGAACGTCTGGACCTTGGTGATGTTGTTGTGTCTTGCGCATATGAATCCTCCTGTAGTTCCTCCCCTTCCTGTTGTCCCACCACCTGACTCCGAATAGTGTTTAGCTTGTGCTCAAGCATGTAAATGACTGGAATTGTCATGCTGATAATGGCATTGTCAGCGCTAAACATATTCGTCGCCATGTCGAAACTGTGCAGAAGGGTGCATAGGTCCTTGATCTGACACCACTCCATCAGGGTGATCTGCCCCACCTCTGCATCTCGTTGGCCCAGGCTATACGTCATGACGTATTGCACCAGGGCTCGGCGGTGCTGCCACAGTCGCTGTAACATGTGGAGAGTCGAATTCCAGCGTGTCGCCACATCGCATTTCAGGCGATGAACCGGCAGGCCGAAAGACTTCTGGAGCAATGCAAGTCGCTCAGCTGCGGCGGTTGAACGGCGGAAGTGAGCAGACAGTTTTCGTGCCCTGGTCAGAAGGCCAGCTAGGCCGGGATAGTGTGTTAAAAATTGCTGGACAACAAGGTTCAACACGTGAGCCATACAAGGCACGTGTGTCACCTTGCCCAGGCGAAGGGCCGCACCCAGGTTTGCAGCATTGTCGCACACGGCCTTACCAGGCTGCAGGTTGAGTGGAGACAACTATTTATTAAACTCAGTCTCCAGAGCTGCCCACAACTCAGTCGCTGTGTGACTCCTATTTCCAAGACATGTCAAGCTAAAGACCGCCTGATGCCGTTGCGCTCTGCTGCCAGCATAGTAATGAGGGGTGCGTGCTTCCTTCTGCACAGTTAGAACGCTGGTGGCCTGACCAGGCAGGCTTGGTGCGGAGGTGGAGGACACAGATGAGGTGGAGGAGGCAGAAGCAGTGGCGGAACTTGGACAGACAGAGGATTGACACACAAGTCGTGGGGACGGCAAGACTTGTGCAGCAGACCCTTCACCATCTATCACCATAGTTACCCAGTGCCCAGTCAGCGACATGTAACGTCCCTGTCCATGCTTACTGGTCCAAGTATCGGTGGTGAAATGCACCCGTTCACACACAGAGTTTCTCAAGGAAGCGGTGATGTTGTGTGCGACAAGCTGGTGTAGCGCGGGCACACCTTTCTTAGAGAAGTAGTGGCGACTGGGCATCTGGTACTGGGGCACAGCGACAGACATAAGGTCTCTAAAATCCTGTGTGTCCACCAGGCGGAAAGGCAGCATTTCGGTAGCCAAGAGCTTACAGAGGGATAAAGTCAACCTCTTAGCTTTGTCATGGGTCACAGGAAATGGCCTTTTATTTGTCCACATCTGAGGGACAGAGATCTGGCTGCTGTGTGTAGACGATGTTGAGTAGGGTGTCCCTGGAAAAATGCAGGTTTGTGAGGAAACTGCAGGAGGAGACATGATGTTGCCTTCATCCAACGTTGGTGCTATCGATGCCTGAGAGAGCTGTACACACGCACTTGTTTCCCCTTCCAAACCAACTGACGACCTACCAAGCAAACTGCCTGTTGCGGTTACAGTGGTGGAAGGTGTGCGTGGAAAACCAGGTGTGACAGCTGTCCCCACAGTCCTAGAAGATGAAGAGCGCGCGGATGCACTGGAAGGGGCAGGCGGTGGATGGTTCGCTCTGCTAGGCCCCATTGCAGCACGGTGAGCTTCCCACTGGGACATATGATATTTATTCATGTGAGGATTCATGGAAGAAGTTGTCAAACTGCTGAGGTTTTGCCCTCTACTAACAGAATCACGACAAATTTTACAGATCACATAATTTGGGCGATCTTTTGCTATGTCAAAAAAGGACCAGGCTAGGCAAGGCTTAGAGGGTATGCGACCTGCTGAGCCCCCCCGACTAGTGCTCAGAGGCAGAGTGGTGGCTGAGGATGCAGTTGTAGACGTGCTACCAGTGCTCCGACTCTGTCCAGTAAGGCGCAAGGTAACTTCGTCGTCGGTTGCATCCTCCTCCACCGCCTCTGTTGACCTCCTCGAGTGCCTGACTGTGGGTTGACAGTAGGTGGGATCTAGAACTTCCTCATTAATTGTTGTGTTTGCACTCCCATCACCCTCAGACCGAGCCTCTTCTTGCCCTGATCGAATATTTAAGTTGTCATCCCAATCTGGTATCTGCGTCTCATCGTCATCAGTATGTTCCTCATTGTCTATAACAATAGGTGTTACAGTTTGTTAAAAAGGGTCAACATTATGCTCAGAAACTTGGTCCTCATGGCCTGAATCAGAGTCACAAAGGTTCTGGGCATCACTGCAGACCATTTCCTGGTCTGTACTCACTGTAGCTTGGAAGCAGACCTCTGATTCCCAGGCTATAGTGTGACTGAACAGCTATGCAGACTCACCCATCTCAGTTCCACCATACTGTGCAGGGCGGATGGAGACTTCAGAGCTGGGAGAAAGCAAGTTTGATTGGGATGACAACTCAGAGGACTGGTGTTTTTTGGATGCGTTAGTTGAGGTGGCGGAGAGGGCACTTGTTGGACCACTTGAGATCCATTCAAGCATTTTCCTTTTTTGGCCGTCATCTACCTTTGTTCCAGTTGTTCGTGTCCGTAAAAAAGGGAGCACATCGGAATGTCCACGGTAAGTAGTAGACATCTTACTTTTGTTGGAAGATGGTCTATGTTCAGCAGATGTTAATGGAGCTTTGCCACCTTCCCCACGGACAAACCCTTTTTTTCCTTTTCCAACACGCCTCTTCCCCTTTCCACCAGCATCTGTCATTTTGCCACTCATGTTGATTGCGACAAGATTGTGCACTTAAAATGTGGTAGTAAAAATTGAGAGGTGGTGTAGATTGCAGCGGTGGTCTAGCTTTATTAACAGCAGAATAAACAACAATAATTATCCCTGACAATGCAACTACGGCCCTTAAACTGGCAACATAAATTGCTAGTATAATGGCTTAGTAACAATGAGCTTGGATGTTCAATGCAGACGTGCTTCAAATATCTTTGCACTAGTGGGACAATACAGAAGTCCAACAGCCACGTTTAGGATGCCACTAAGTTCACTCAGTGTTTGCTAGTATAATGGCTTAGTAACAATGAGTTTGAGTGTGCAATGCAGGCAGACGTGCTGCAAATATCTTTGCACTAGTGGGACAATACAGAAGTCCAACAGCCACGTTTAGGATGCCACTAAGTTTATTTAGTGTTTGCTAGTATAATGGCTTAGTAACAATGAGTTTGAGTGTGCAATGCAGGCAGACGTGCTGCAAATATCTTTGCACTAGTGGGACAATATAGAAGTCCAACAGCCACGTTTAGGATGCCACTAAGTTTATTCAGTGTTTGCTAGTATAATAGCTTAGTAACAATGAGTTTGAGTGTGCAATGCAGGCAGACGTGCTGCAAATATCTTTGCACTAGTGGGACAATACAGAAGTCCAACAGCCACGTTTAGGATGCCACTAAGTTCACTCAGTGTTTGCTAGTATAATGGCTTAATAACAATGAGTTTGAGTGTGCAATGCAGGCAGACGAGCTGCAAATATCTTTGCACTGGTGGGACAATACATAAGTCCAACAGCCACGTTTAGGATGCCACTAAGTTTACTCAGTGTTTGCTAGTATAATGGCTTAGTAACAATGAGTTTGAGTGTGCAAAGGGCAGGAGGGTACAGTGGCAGGGTTGTGGGTCTCTGGGTAGAGGAAAGGAAGCCTGCCTTTCTATCCCTCCTAATGGGGAAATGCAGCGAGGAAATCCCTGACCCTAGCTACACAGACGCTGTCATCTTGTGTAGCTGTTAAACTCTGTTTTCACGGCCATGACTGTCACCTATGGCTCTGACCCTGTCGGTATTAGCCCTTAAAAGGACTAATAGAAACTTCTATCCCTATTCTGTACAGCGCTGTGTATAGAGCGTACACAGCAGTATCGGAGATAGGAGCTGCGCCAGCGGTGACTGACACCAAGGACGCAGAAGGCAGATAATGGCGTGTTGGAGGAAAATGTCCGTTTTTATAATGCTGGGACATGTGACATGAACATCCTATCACACATGCCGTTGCTTCTCTGGCTAAAAGTCCACTTAGCTTTGTGTGTGTCTGGGATTGGCTGACATGCTGGCCCTCCCCACTACACGCGCGCGCTTAGGGAAGGAAGACAAGGAAAAAAAAAAAAAAATGGCGATCGCCATTATCCATACAGCAGTGATCTGAATGCACTGTTCCCGCACACTAAACTCTGAAATTTCATAATAGTGTGAGTCACAGAGTGACTTACACTATTACAGCGGAAAGCCAGCTAGTAATTAGCTGGTCTTTTTGCTGCTAGAACCGTTCTCGAACATATCTAGAACTATCGAGCTTTAGCAAAAAGCTCGAGTTCTAGTTCGATCTAGAACAGCCCCCAAAATCACTCGAGCCGCGAACTGGAGAACCTCGAACCGCGAACCGCGCTCAACTCTAGTCAAATAAGCTCCAATGGGGAAAAAAATTCCTTCCTGACTCCACATACGGCAATCAGACTAGTTCCCTGGATTAACACCCTGTCATAAAATCTAATATACATAACTGGTAATATTATATTTTTCAAGAAAGGCATCCAGGCTCTGCTTAAATGTTAGTAGTGAATCACTCATTACAACATCATGCGGCAGAGAGTTCCATAGTCTCACTGCTCGTACAGTAAAGAATCCTTGTCTGTGATTATGATTAAACCTTCTTTCCTCAAGACGTAGTGGATGCTCCCGTGTTCCAATCGCAGGCCTAGGTGTAAAGAGATCTTTGGAAAGGTCTCTGTACTGTCCCCTCATATGTTTATACATTGTGATTAGATCCCCCCTAAGCCCTTGTTTTTCCAAACTAAATAACCCCAAGTTTAATAACCTGTCTTGGTGTTGCAGCCCACCCATTCCTCTAATAATCTTGGTCGCTCTTCTATCTACCTGTAAGATTATGCTATTTATAACCTTCTATACTTTTGCTATCAAGAAAAGCATCCATTCCTCTCTTAAATTCATTCAGTGAGTTGGCCATCACCACTTCCTCAGGAAGAGAGTTCCGGAGCCTCACTGCTCTTACCGTGAAGAACCCTCTTCTATGCTGATGTAGGAATTTTCTTTCCTCCAATTGAAGAGAATGCCCCCTTGTTCTTGTCATAGTCCTTGGTACAAACAGATCATTTGAGAGATCTCTATATGGCCCTCTGATATATTTGTACATGTTTATTAGGTCTCCCCTAAGTCTTCTCTTTTCTAGAGTAAATAGACCTAATTTTGATAACCTTTCCGTGTATTGTAATGCACCCATTCCATTTATTATTTTAGGAGCCCGCCTCTGAACCCTTTCAAGTTCAGTAATGTCTTTCTTGAGCACCGGCACCCAAAATTGCACACAATACTCCAAGTGTGGTCTGACGAGTGATTTGTACAGAGGGAGAATGATGTTTTCATCTCATGCCCCCAGACCTCTTCTAATGCATCCCATCACCCTATTTGCTTTGGTGGCTGCTGCCTGACACTGGGTACTCCAATTTAGCTTCTTATTGACTAAGATGCCTAAGTCTTTTTCCATGTCTGATTTCCCCAGCAGTTTCCCATTTAGTAAGTAATCGTAGCATCTGTTTCTCCTTCCCATGTGCATAACCTTACACTTATCTGTGTTAAACCTCATTTGCCATTTTTCAGCCCAATTCTCCAATTTACTCAAATCCATCTGTAGTTGCAAACTGTCCTCCTTTGTGTTAACTACCTTACATAGTTTTGTATCATCTGCAAATACTGATATTTTACTCTGTAAACCATCCACCAGATCATTAATAAATATATTAAATAGTTGGGGGTCCAATACAGACCCCTGTGGCACCCCACTAGTAACCCTGGCCCAATCTGAGTATGCGCCATTAATAACCACTCTTTGTTTTCTACCACTAAGCCAGATATCTACCCATCTACACACATTTTCCCTGAGCCCAAGCTTTCTCATTTTACTTATCAATCTTTTATGTGGGACAGTGTCAAATGCTTTACCGAAGTCGAGATAAATGACATCCAATGATTCTCCTCGGTCCATGTGAGAGCTTACATCCTCATAGAAGCTGATCAGGTTAGTTTGACAGGAGCGATCCTTCATAAATCCATGTTGATATGGAGTTAAACAATTATTAACATTGAGACATTCCATAATAGTATCCCTTAAAACCCTTCAAACATTTTACCCACAACAGATGTTAAGCTTACCGGCCTATAGTTTCCAGGTTCCCTTTTACACCCTTTTTTGAATATTGGTACCACATTTGCTAGCCGCCAATCCAGTGGAACAGACCCAGTTTCTATAGAGTCTTTAAATGTAAGGAATAGAGGCCTGTCTATCACATTACTTAACTCCCTTAATACCCGAGGGTGAATGCCATCAGGGCCTGGTGATTTGTCAATTTTAATGTTACTAAGTCGGTTCTGCACTTCTTCCTGGGTTAGGCAGGTCATACTTAATGAAGCGTTTACATTATCACTCTGCATTTCCCGTGGCGTATGCTTTTCCTGTGTGAATTTTCTCACATTTCCTGTGTGAACACAGGAAAAGCATATGCCATGGGAAATGCAGAGTGATAATGTCAACGCTTCAAATTGTCCAAGCAAAGTGGATGTTATTCCATGAAAAGACGCCGCTGAACTCTGCTGTTTTGGTGCTTTTTCATTCTCTAAAGGTTTCTATGTGGAGCTTAAAAAAATACATGGAAAAAACTGCGGATACTGAGAGCAGAATCCAAGCTTTTCTGTATTATAAAAAGACTTAAAAATGCAGATTGACATCTGCACAAAAAACACAAGAAATAATGGGGAAAAGGCAAAATAAATGAGGCAAAAATGGAATAATCAGAGAAGATTGTTATTGTATAATTTGGTGCAGACAGCGGCAGAAAACAAAACATACCAAATTTATGCAACGTGTGAACATGGCCTTACAGGCACAAAAAAGTAACATGTCATATAGTGACGCTAAGGGTACGCTCACATGAATGTATGAATCGGATGAGTGCAATGCGAGAAAATCTCGCATTGCACTTGGACCAATGTTAGTCAATGAGGCAGAGCATTTGGTCAGCTTTTTTCTCACCCAGATTCTGGATGAGAGAAAAGTTGCAGCATGCTGCGATTGTGTGCAAGAGCCATGTCACTCGCACTCATACAAGTCTATGGGTGCGAGTGAAACATCGGACTGCACTCAGATGATATCCGAGTGCAGTACAATAATCGCAGCTGCTGACAATGGAGGAGATGGGGAAATTAATCCATCCCTCTCCTCCGCAGCTCCAGCCTCCTCTTCCACAGCTGCAGGATTGGGTCACAGTCGCATGACACTTGGCTCATCCTGGCAGCACAGCGGGAGCTGAGGGTTATTAGCATATCTGATGCACTCTCATGGGATGCTATGCGTTTGTGTGAATCCAGCCTAATATAAAGAAAGTTCTGGCTGCTATGAATGAATGAACAGTCCAGGGCATCTGATGAACATCACTCATTGCCAAATGGGTGTGGTTTGGGGTGTGGCTAGGGACGTGGACAAATTTGCTGCACCGCACTGCTCTCGCCGCATGCTTTGTCCTGCTGCCTGTTCTTCAAAAGTTGGGAGGTATGTTATAGAGGCAGGGTATTGTGGATGTCAGAATGCCACAGAGCGGATGTTTAGCCACCCCTCCCCTGAGCTCATATTCCTACAGTGAAAAGATTTACAAAGCAGAAGTTAACATAAATGCAATGCAGATTTTCAGTGTCCAGCTTGTCAATTCTTTTTGCAGATTTCACCATTTGCAACTATGGAAATATTTGCAGTACTAGCAGTCCCACCAGTATTAACATTAATTTTAGCCACTAATAATGTCAGAAACAATTAAGATATAAAACCGAAAATCTGAAATTTCTTGACAATATGATAACTTGATTTTTAAGAAGATGACAACAGCAATGATCTCAGTTTTTGCCACGAAATGTTTTCATCACTCGCTGGATAAAGCTTGTTCATCTTCCTGAAGGCATGTTTTACAAGAAGTACACGATCTTGTTAATCTCCTCCAATAGATCACTTGAAATGACATGGAGACAGAGAACCTCATTGTAATGTATTAGTTAAACCAGATCAAATGTTCTCAGTTCTCCCTGTGCTGAAATTGAAATAATACTGGAACAGATTGACCAGTCAGAAATCTAAGAAATATAATGTGTTATTTAGGTGAGCCTGAGCGCAAAAAACACTTTTTCTATCACCTGATTCTGCTTGAACGAGAAAATGAGAGAAGAGACCTGGATAGATAGACAGAGAAATAGACAGACAGACTGATTGTGTTAAAGTGGAGAGCAGGCTACATCATGATTTCTCTGTTCTCTTTCCCTATATTGTACACACTCCATTTTATAATTTTTCTCTCTTTTTCTCTATATTAACTCAAAACTGCTCTAGAAACAAAGCCATCAGTTCTGATGAAAGATTCCAAGAAGGTGGGACTCTGTACTATATCCCTTCTATGTCTACTGGTTGTTTAGTGTATACCGAGATAGATCAAAAGAGACAACCGTACATAGCACCAACATAATTAAGTACATATATCGCAATTGAATAATTGAGAGGTATATGGGCTGTAAGGATATAGAACAACCTATGGAAAAATACATAAGAGACACAGAATTGTAGAAAAAAATTCTACGAAAACCAAAAAGGTTAAAAGACAAATTATTTATTGGATCACATGTAGTGCAAAACATGAAGGCAGAAACTCTGTAACATATGGTAAACAGACCAGGAGAAAAAATATGAGACACACAGTTCTGCAGTATAACGTGTATATCACATGTTAATAAAAGTGAAAAATGTAGGACTGGGAAACAGGGGGCATGGCATGGTTGTAACTGTCAGCCTAGTGTAAAGGAAAAATGTAATCAAAAGGAGAGGACACCATGTGGGGTATGTGCAAACAATGGTGTGCCAAGGGGAATAAAGCACTAGTGGCCTTAGCACAACATGATGCACACACCCCAAGCGGCAACCGCTTGTAAACAATTAGTTTGTGTGGTGAAAGGATTAGAAAAAAATAGATACCTGATCAGAGGAGACCTGAACATGGAGAACTTGCCCGCGCATGTGATGCCTGGCCCCGACGTGCACGTTTCGGCGTTACCTTCGTCAGGGGTGACGTGTGCAATGCACAAATAGTACGGCATTCGGGTAACTCGTTACATTGCAAGTATTTTCCATTGACTTGCATTGCACGCGCTATTCGGAACAAATACGCGAGTATTAGCCAATACTCGTTATGAGAATAGCAAGTACGAATAGTTAGGTACTCGCTCAACTCTATTCTATTTCAGTTTTAAAAGCTGAGGATAAAAAGCGCAAATAGGGTCTTACCAGATATTATAGGGACATATACATAAAATGACACTCACCTAAAGAGGTTGTGTAAGTCACAACCCCTATGCAAACCTGAGATAATGGCGGCTGCCGCAAGCTTCAGTGCTGGAGAGAAGAAGCAGGGTTATTGCCACCCTGCTGCAAAAGAACTAGACTGTTGATTTAATCAATTCCTCTTTATTTTACAGGTCAATGAGGGTCCTGTATTTGACACATGTATAAATAGTGCTGTCTTGTGTGCCCGTATATTGTTGATTTGTTCCTTTGTCCTAATGAAGGAGCCTTTGATCTCCGAAATGTGTAGACCTGTAAAATAAACAAGAATTGATTAAGTTAACAGTTTGTTACTTAGGCAGCAGCGCGGCATTAACCCCCGGTTTACCTCTTTTGCAGTTTTGGTATACTTTTAGAAATAATGAAAGCCTGCACACGTCACAAAGTAGAATAGGCTTGTATCACACAATGGCCCCAATTCATCAACCCAATTTGAATTGTGGTGTAAATGCTTTTGTGACGCCCTGGACTCCAGGGGTCACAGGTCACAACATCACCACATACACCCCCCCACACTAGAAAGGTACCATCAGTCAACCACAAAGACCTGATTGCCTCCCTCAGTGTTAGACAGGCACACAGGTGGGCGGAGTCAGGCGGAAAGACATGCCCCCTGAGGAGTCTGCTGGCCTGAGGCAGGAAAACATAAAAAGTTCAGAGGAGTTCAGTGAGGAGTTGAGTGCAGGACAGTGGAGTGGGGAGTTGGTCCAGAACAGTCAGGCAGGCAGACGGCAGTGGCCGCCTGCAGGAGACCGGGAACATGACCAGCGGAACAATAAGGGACCGGGACAGGGTAGTGGCCCACCAGAACCGAACCGGGGAGCTAACAAGATACCGGAGCACCATGCAGGGTACTCAGACCCCGAACTAGTCTATATGCCACCACCATCGAATTAACTGATTGCGGTCTGGACCTCAGGGGTTCATTCCCACCAAAGTCCCGTTTGATGCCAACAGCCCAACCCGTCCGGATAGTAGCCACCGCCAAAGGCCAGAGATCCAAGGGCCAGCGCCTGCGGGCAAAGGAGCTCCTCCGACATCTACACGCTGGGGAGCGGACTATCAGTGCTCAGGCACAGTGGTCAAACTACAACATAGGTGCCGGAGAAAGGTGGGCATTGCCAACCCGAATAGGAAGCTGCAGCCGGCTGCGGGCCCCGTTCATATCTTTGTTTGGTTTACCAGTGACTCTGTGTGGTTTAATCGTGAGTACACCAGTGCCATCAGGCACCGCACCGCGCTGCACTGCAACCCTGCGCCCTGCACCCCGGCCCTCGCACCACCGGGCCCCGGGACCAACACCCCCTACCCACGGAGGGGTTAACACCTAGCTGCGCCACTACACCACTCCCGAGAGTCCCCGTACCTCCACCATCACCACAACCCGTGGGTGGCGTCACGAACAATCATCCCAAAACCAAATAACTGCATTCCCCCGTGTGTAACGCCAATCCCCTTGCAGAGCGACATGACCCCCGGGTCCGTGAGAGGCTCGAGCCACCACCCGTAGAACGCAAGCACGGATCCGAGTGGCTCAGCGGCCGCAGCCGAGGCCACGGGGCGGTACACTTTGAAATTTGCAAAATTCTACAATGTTTGGCATTTTTACAACAGTTTTTCCCAGTTATTAGAGGCACACAACACTCGTCAGAGACTCCTTCATGAATCAGGAGCATCTAACCCCAACACACCCTATCATCAAGAATGGTGAGAAAAAAATCCAAAAACAACTCCACTCCATTCAAAACAGCAAAGGCTTTGCAAATCCAGGTCCTGGTTCCAAAGCCCAGTTTTCAGAAACATTAGGGTTCTCAGTCAGAATTCCAGCAATCAACAAATTACCCCCGATCATATATATTTTTATATATACAGTGCCTACAAGTAGTATTCAACCCCCTGCAGATTTAGCAGGTTTACACATTCGGAATTAACTTGGCATTGTGACATTTGGACTGTAGATCAGCCTGGAAGTGTGAAATGCACTGCAGCAAAAAAGAATGTTATTTCTTTTTTTTTTTTTTTTTTTTTTAAAATTGAGAAAAGTTTATTCAGAGGGTCATTTATTATTCAACCCCTCAAACCAACAGAATTCTTTTTGGCTCCCCTAAAGTATTAAGAACTATTTCAGGCACAAAGAACAATGAGCTTCACATGTTTGGATTAATTATCTCTTTTTCCAGCCCTTTCTGACTAATTAAAACCCTCCCCAAACTTGTGAACAGCACTCATACATGGTCAACATGGGAAAGACAAAGGAGCATTCCAAGGCCATCAGAGACAAGATCGTGGAGGGTCACAAGGCTGGCAAGGGGTACAAAACCCTTTCCAAGGAGTTGGGCCTACCTGTCTCCACTGTTGGGAGCATCATCCGGAAGTGGAAGGCTTATGGAACTACTGTTAGCCTTCCACGGCCTGGACAGCCTTTGAAAGTTTCCTCCCGTGCCGAGGCCAGGCTTGTCCGAAGAGTCAAGGCTAACCCAAGGACAACAAGGAAGGAGCTCCGGGAAGATCTCATGGCAGTGGGGACATATGTTTCAGTCAATACCATAAGTAACGTACTCCACCGCAATGGTCTCCGTTCCAGACGAGCCCGTAAGGTACCTTTACTTTCAAAGCGTCATGCCAAGGCTCATCTACAGTTTGCTCATGATCACTTAGAGGACTCTGAGACAGACTGGTTCAAGGTTCTCTGGTCTGATGAGACCAAGATCGAGATCTTTGGTGCCAACCACACACGTGACGTTTGGAGACTGGATGGCACTGCATACGACCCCAAGAATACCATCCCTACAGTCAAGCATGGTGGTGGCAGCATCATGCTGTGGGGCTGTTTCTCAGCCAAGGGGCCTGGCCATCTGGTCCGCATCTATAGGAAGATGGATAGCACGGCCTATCTGGAGATTTTGGCCAAGAACCTCCGCTCCTCCATCAAGGATCTTAAGATGGGTCGTCATTTCATCTTCCAACAAGACAACGACCCAAAGCACACAGCCAAGAAAACCAAGGCCTGGTTCAAGAGGGAAAAAATCAAGGTGTTGCAGTGGCCTAGTCAGTCTCCTGACCTTAACCCAATTGAAAACTTGTGGAAGGAGCTCAAGATTAAAGTCCACATGAGACACCCAAAGAACCTAGATAACTTGGAGAAGATATGCATGGAGGAGTGGGCCAAGATAACTCCAGAGACCTGTGCCGGCCTGATCAGGTCTTATAAAAGACGATTATTAGCTGTAATTGCAAACAAGGGTTATTCCACAAAATATTAAACCTAGGGGTTGAATCATAATTGACCCACACTTTTATGTTGAAAATGTATTAAAATTTAACTAAGCAACATAACTTGTTGGATTGTAAGATTTATGCATCTGTTAATTAATACTGCTCTTGTTTGAAGTTTGCAGGCTCTAACTTATTTGCATCTTATCAAACCTGCTAAATCTGCAGGGGGTTGAATACTACTTGTAGGCACTGTATATATATGTATATATATATATATATAGGGAATAATTTACTATTTTGGGAATAGCCCTTTAATTATATCATGTACATTAACCTTAATGCGAGCGTCACACGAGACGATCTGTCGTGTGATATGTCGTTGGGGTTACAAGGGTTTCGTGACGCACATCCGGCATCATTTGCAACGTCGTCCCGTGTAACACCTACGAGCATCTGTAAACAATCGCAAATCGGTTACGAATTGCGAATCGTTTACATGTCGCTCATTTTTAAAAAATCGTTTATTCTACTTTGCGCTGGTTGTTCATTGTACCCGGTGTAGCACACATCGCTCCATGTGACACCCCGGGAACGATGAACACAGCTTACCTGCGTCCCGCCGGCTATGCGGAAAGAAGGAGGTGGGCGGGATGTTTACGTCCCACTCATCTCCACCCCTCCGCTTCTATTGGCCGGCCGCTGTTTGACGTCGCTGTGACGCCGAACGTCCCTCCCCCTTCAGGAAGTGGACGTTCGCCGCCCACAGCGAGGTCGTCTGGGAGGTAAGTAAGTGTGACAGGGGTTTAACGATTTTGTGTGCCACGGGCAACTAATTGCCCGTGATGCACATACGACGGGGGCGAGTACGATCGCTCGTGCAATCGCACGATAGATCGTACCGTGTGACGCCCGCATAACACTTGGCAGTACGAAGCAGTCTACCTATCAGTTGTACCGGTACACACATATCATTTCATCATTGTTCAAATCATGGAAGTGTTCTGCTTATAATTTCTCCATGTAAACAAAGTCTCTAAGTTTTTTATACTCATTTAGATAATATTGCACTGTTGCTATGAATACAATGCCATTATTGAACTATTTGTATGAATGATGGATTATGATGAGATTATGTAAAATAGTATAAATGTAAAATGGACAAAGGGCAGTAATTAATTTTCCAGGCTACCATCTTTATAAATAATAATATTTCGGAAAAACATTTCTTTGTAGTGATCAATCTATGCTAATTTAATTTTGAAACACTGATTAAGAATAGAAATAGAGGATTACAAATGACCTCAATACGAGTAGGAAGGTTCTTCAATTAATTCCAAATGCATTTCCATCAGTTAAAAGCATGCAAGATTGTAATATGTATATAAGGGATATGATGGACAATCATTATTTCTGAAAAGCCCGTGATACAATAACAAGGCAATAGGTTCATCAAATTAATGCCATACAGATGCAAAGGAAAAATATATTAGGCTGCCAGCAGATAACAGTAAAGTGAACATGCCATTACTCTCCTTAGGAAATATGCTGCCCTCCATAGCAATTAGATACACATGATCAGAGATGAGATCAGCAAATATTCTTTTCTAAAGCATAATTTCTCCATAGAAGGCAATGTTTAATTGACAAACAAATTAGAGTTTTTCAATTTCTATATATTGTGCAAAGCAGTATATGGGTTAGAGGCTCTCACATTATTTTGCAATACTTCATTAGTGTAGAATAGCAATTTTTAAATATTTAATCTTTTGCAATCATTTAGACACTATAAATTGAGTTAATAATTAAATTGTATTGTATTGTATTGTATTTTATTGTATTCTATCATTTTTACTATTTAATAAATTTGGTACATCTTCGGGCTGCCCCAGGACTATAACATGAGAACTGTTGTGATATTGCTCTCACTATATGTTATGGGGCTACTCACAGTACTTTGTCCACAAGGTAGATATAAGAACTCTTTCTATTTTAAAGTCCAGATGGTTTATTAAATCTGTCATAAATTGAGATGAGCGAACCTCACAAAGTATGGTTCGCCAATCATTGGGGAACTGCTCGATGTTCGCCTAACGGTTTGTCGAACACCTGCACCTTCACTACCAGTTTGTTACTATGAGTCTGCCTCGATCAATGGACTCCACCCTCCTATGAAACCTGCCTGTGTGACGACTGTCCGCACCTTACAGGAAATGGTATCCCTTCCTCATCCTCCTCTGCTACCTCTTCTTCCTCTTGGACACCACATCCTTTCGCAGACTGCAAAGTGTGCTCCAACATGTATATTACCGGAATAGTGATGCTGATTATGGCATAGTCAGGGCTAACCATATTTGTAGTAATTTTGAAACTGTGCAGAGGTTCTTCATCTGTGCCCACTCTGCAAGGGTGCAGGTGGAGGCCCTAGAGGAGGTGGAGGAAGCAGAAGCAGTGGAGGTTGATCCAGTTTGTCCCTCAAGCCTTGGGTATTTCAAGTCTTGGGAAGCAGCCCTTTCCCCACCTTCCCCTGCAGCCACCAGAGTAACCCAGTGCCCAGTCAGTCAGACACAGCTTTATAAAAGAAGTAATGGCAACTGAGCAACAAGTACAGGGGGATTGCCACAGCCATCAGCTTTCGGTAACCCTCTGTATCCACCAGGTGGAAAGGCAGCATTTCCGTGGCCAATAGATTAGATATGGAGAAGTTCAAGATTTTAGCTTTGGCATGTGTAGGAGGAAATCGTCTTTTCCATGACCAGAACTGTGGAACTGAGGGCTGACTGGTGTGCTGAGAGATGGTGGAGTAGGTTGTACACAACAAACTGGTGGACTACGAGGGACATGCAGGCAGAGATTTAATGATGAATTGCGAACATGTGGTGTGCTCTGTTTGTGAAATTGGTAAAAATCCACAGGCATGTCTTCTTCCATAACAACTGACGGGCTCTCACTCACCCCAACTATAATTGGTAAACAAGTGGAGGTTCTGGGGGCACAGTAAGATTCCCAGACTAACGCATGCTGGTTGGTCATGTGATGGTTCATTCATGTAGTAGACAGATTAGTTTGTAGAGAACGTGAGAGAGTTGGCTCATCAATTTCGGGTTGCAAAAAAGGCTCAGGCTAGGCAACCGTTGCCGCTTATGCAAAATGTAGACCTGCCACAGCTGCTGAACACAGCCAGAGTTGTGTCTGAGGAGGCAGTGGTTGTCCTGGTTGCATCACTCCGTGTCTGTTCGGGAAGCACATTGTCTTCCTCCTCCTCCACCATCTCTGCTGAACAACTGGGATCTACAACTGGGATCTACCAAGTGGGATCTACAACTTCATTGCCATTCTCTCTGTTGTCCCACTCCTTGCCCTGACAGTCACCCACCTCCTCTTCCTGACCTGACATCACAGTATAGTATGCGTACGCCTAAGAATCTGAGCCTCATCATAATCAACTCCACCCATAGGGGTTAACATCTGCTATGAGGGTCTGGAATCTTGCTCGGACCCTACTTCGTCTGGGGCAGGATCCAACTGACAAAGATTTTGGGCACGGTGCAGATGCTTTCCTCCTCTTGAGTCTGTGAATCTTTGGAGCAGACCTCTGATACCCATGAGATAGAATGTGTGAACAATTCTGCAGTCTCAATGAGCACACTTCAAACCCACAGATCCATATTATGTACTGTATTACTACTAAGGTTCCAGAACAGAATATGAACCTACATATGACCTATGGTGTTCCATAGTAAAAAATTAATAATATTCAAATGGACTAATATATGCTGCTAATCCATTATTTTTATTGTGCGAACAGAGCACACAGTGAAGAATGTGAATCTTATAAAACTGGAAAAACACCTTTAAATAAGATGTTTGTGTTAAATACTTACGATCCTAGCAATGGTATTGCTGACATATGTGCCCTTCTGTTTAATATGGTGACACCTAATATGGTGTCTTGGGCTGCACTGTATGTGCACGCATCTGTTGCTCTGCTTCCTCCTTCTTCGTCCTACCTGGCATCAAATTGAGTGTCCGCATTGCACGCATGCTCAGTGTGGCTTCCGGAATACTGAGCGAGATGGTGAATGACACAGTGGATGGCAGGTATAAGACGCCAAGTACACATGTTTATGATTGACAAGATATAGGCCCAATGCTATCGCATCGGGAGTATGGTGAAATGAACATCTGTCTATGCTTAGTGGTGCTGACAGGAGCAGTGGACATGTGTCACACTGTTTGCGATTTCTAATATATCTGTTGTATGTCATCCCTCCACATTTGTGTATTGTATGTGTTGCGTCATTTGACCTCTTTCACCCCTGTGCACTGTCTCTTCCTTGTGTGCTGTATATTGGTCTCTGGTGTTGTGTTTCTTGAGCTGTGTTCACTATGTGATGTCTCCCCTGTGTGATGTGTGTTTGTTTACACTATATGGTCTCTCGTAAGCTGTTGTGACTATTTTTTAATTGGAGGTGGTACATTGTTTTGTGTATTTTGATGTGTGTGTGATTGTTTGTTCCCAAAGTGAACCAAAAAACACAAAGGAAGTGAAAGGATACAATTTATTTACATGTCAAAAACATTGGCAAAGCTTCTTTCATTTACATACTGTAACAGTAACAGAAAGACAATAAATGGAAATGTTATTATATTCTATTTCTATGTATTAGGTATATTGATGTAAATATATTATTTATGTATGTATGGGTAAACTATGTATATCTGTATCTATAATGTCTACTCGATCTATATATGTCTATATATCTATCATCTATGTTTATCATATTAAGAAATGATATAATTATGTATTTAACTGTGTGACAGTGGGCAAGGAGGCCTCTGGAGTGACCTTAGTTAACCTTGATCATGGCAGCAGGCTGACTCGGATAATTCTATAACATGGACATGCTGGGAGGTGTAGTTCTCTCTTGTAGTTATATAACATGGACATAGTGGGAGTTGTAGTTCCCTCCTGTAATTATAGAACATGGATGTGATGAGAGTTGTTCCCTCCTGTAATCCTATAACAGGGACATGCTGTGAGGTGTAGTTCTCTCCCGTAGTTATATAACATGGACATGCTGGGAGGTGTAGTTCTCTCCTGTAGTGATGTAACATGGACATAGTGGGAGTTGCAGGTCCCTCCTGCAATTGTATAACATGGACATATTGGGAGGTGTAGTTTACTCCTATAATTATAGAACATGGACATGATGAGAGTTGTTCCCTCCTGTAATCCTATAACATGGACATGCTGGGAGTTGTAGTTCCCTCCTGTAGTTATATAACATGGACATGCTGGGAGCTGTAGTTCTCTCATGTAATCCTATAACATGGACATGCTGGGAGTTGTAGTTCCCTCCTGTAGTTATGTAACATGGACATGCTGGGAGGTATAGTTCCCTCCTGTAATTCTATAACATGGACATGCTGGGAGGTGTAGTTCTATCCTGTAATTCTATAACATGGACATGGTCGGAGGTGTAGTTCCCTTCTGTAGTTATATAATATGGACTTGCTGGGAGGGGTATAGTTCCCTCCTGTAGTTCTATAACATGGGCATGCTGGGAGGTGTAGTTTCCTCCTGTAATTCTCTATCATGGACATGCTGGGAGGTGTAGTTCCCTCCTGTAATTCTATAACATGGACATGCTGGGAGGTGTAGTTCTATCCTGTAATTCTATAACATGGACATGGTCGGAGGTGTAGTTCCCTTCTGTAGTTATATAATATGGACTTGCTGGGAGGGGTATAGTTCCCTCCTGTAGTTCTATAACATGGGCATGCTGGGAGGTGTAGTTTCCTCCTGTAATTCTCTATCATGGACATGCTGGGAGGTGTAGTTCCCTCCTGTAATTCTATAACATGGACATGCTGGGAGGTGTAGTTCTATCCTGTAATTCCATAACATGGACATGGTGGGAGGTGTAGTTCCCTTCTGTAGTTATATAATATGGACTTGCTGGGAGGGGTATAGTTCCCTCCTGTAGTTCTATAACATGGACATGCTGGGAGGTGTAGTTCTGTCCTGTAATTCTATAACATGGACATGCTGGGAGGTGTAGTTCCCTCCTGCAATTCTATAATATGGACATGCTGGGATGTGTTGTTCCCTCCTGAAATTCTCTATCATGGACATGCTGGGAGGTGTAGTTCACTCCTGTAATTCTATTACATGGACATAGTGGGAGTTGTAGCTCCCTCCTGTAGTTATATAGCATGGACAAGCTGGGAGGTATACTTCCCTCCTGTAATTCTATATCATGGACATGCTGGGAGGTATAGTTCCCTCCTGTAGTTCTATAACATGGACATGCTGGAAGGTATAGTTCTGTCCTGTAATTCTATAAGATGGACATGCTGGGAGGTGTAGTTCCCTTCTGTAGTTTTATAATATGGAATTGCTGGGAGGTGTAGTTCCGTCCTGTAATTCTATAACATGAACATGCTGGGAGTTGTAGTTCCCTTCTGTAGTTATATAACATAGACATGCTGGGAGGTATAGTTCCCTCCTGTAGTCATATAACATAGACATGCTGGGAGGTGTAGTTCCCTCCTGTAATTCTATAACATGGATATGGCGGGAGGTGTAGTTCCCTCCTGTAATTCTATAACATGGAAATGCTGGGAGTTGTAGTTCCCTCCTGTAGTTCTATAACATGGACATGCTGGGAGGTGTAGTTCCCTCCTGTAATTCTATAACATGGACATGATGAGAGTTGTAGTTCCCTCCTGTAATTCTATAACATGGACATGCTGGGAGGTGTAGTTTCCTCCTGTAATTCTATAACATGGACATGATGAGAGTAGTTCCTTCCTGTAATTCTATAACATGGACATGTTGGGAGGTGGCCCCGCACGCACAAATGCAGACATGTCCGTTTTTTCTCCAGCAGCATGGGTGTCACACGGATTGCACACTGATGTGATTCGTGTGACATCAGTGTGACACGTACCAGACAAAACACGGGTCTTTTAATTAAAAAGATGTTCTATATTTACCTGTATCCAGTGCTGTTTTCTTCGGCCCTGCTGCCTCTCATTATACTCACTGAATATTCATTGCATTGAAAAGCTGGAAGCCGGAGCAGCGCTGGGGACTTCAGTGGCAGAGACCGCATCGCCGTGGACAGGTGAGTATCCAGATGTGTGTGTGTGTGTGTGTGTGTGTGTGAAGACATGTGTGTGTCTGTGTTCAGTGTATACATGCATGTGCTCGGTGTATCAATGTGTGTCTGCTATGTTTGTATATGTGCTCAGTGTATACATTTGTGTGTGTGTGCCGCCCCCAAGCCTGCAGCAGCCGGGCTGCTCGGATCCAGACCCGCTGTGTGGCTCGAGGGATCCTCTGGACCCGGGGGTCACGCGGACATGCCGAATGAAAAGGGGACATAGTTGTACGGCCTTGGCCGTATTCGGTTCGTGACGCCATCCACAGTGTGTGGTGAAGTGGGACACCACTGCTGCTGTTGTGGGATACTTGGGGAGATATAGTGGCAGCCGGATGTTAACCCCTCCGTGGGTAGGGATGGTTGCCCTGGGGCCCAGTGTCTCTGTGCAGGGTATGGCGATGGCAGAGGCTTGTGCCTCAGATGTACCAGGGGATGTTTGGTTACTCGCAATTAAATGAATCACACGAGTCTTTTGGTAAACCAAGGTGCTGGTGGCTGGCCGCCGCGGCCGGTTGTTCTCTGGTCCCCCACCCGGGCTGGTGGTCACCGTCTTTTCCTCTGCACTAGTTGGGGTTGTGTGTTTAGACCTCTTGGTATGGAGCACGGGAGTCCGCTCCTGGCTTTCTGTGTGCCTAAGGAGCCGTGCCTGCTGACGCTGACCCGTGGGATCTATGGGCCCTGGTGATTGCCCTATCCCTCTCTGTGAGTGGTTGTCTGCTTTTGGGATTTTGGTTGGG
Source organism: Anomaloglossus baeobatrachus (assembly GCF_048569485.1). Taxonomy (NCBI): domain Eukaryota; kingdom Metazoa; phylum Chordata; class Amphibia; order Anura; family Aromobatidae; genus Anomaloglossus; species Anomaloglossus baeobatrachus. The sequence continues at coordinate 513,470,495 of NC_134353.1, forward strand.
ACAGGACCTGTAATCGTGCCCTCAATCGGTTAATTAGCTAGACCGTTGGTTCTGGTCTTGGCTTCAAGGTCCGAGTACCCCCTCTGTGCACGGTTTCCGGTCGGGTCTCCGGTGTCGGTACCGGCGGGCTCCCACCCTGTCCCGGTCCTCCTTGGATCTGCAAGCCATCTTCCTATCTCCTGCTGACGGAGACCACCGTCTGCCACCTAGCCAAGGTACCAGGGCTCTGACCATGGCACCGTACAACTTGAACTTGTCCTCCACTGGAGCTACACCTAGCTCCAGCTTCCACTCCTCTCAACTTGAACTACAACTTAATCTGTTTGTTTTCCCACCCTGGGCTGTCTAGACCCCTAGGAGGGCATTTCCTAACTGCCTGGTCCCGCCCACTGGTGTACCTGTCTTGCCCTGAGGGGGGTGACTAGGGTTTCAGGTCGGCTGTATATAACATAGGTGAGGGAAGGTGTTATGCGGGGACCTATTATGTGACTATCTGGTTTTGCCAGAGCGTCACATTCCCACTTGGTTTAATACAGACCGTCCACGGGCTGTCCGACCACCAACATTTATTTAACAGGAACTGAAAATAGAAAAAGGAACAGTTTACAAGCATACTAACATTGAATACATTGGTTTCTTTTCTTCCCTTACGGGAGGTACGTTGCTTAAACGTTACACATTTAAAACTGGGACGGGACGGACCGGGTCCTTCTCACCTCATCCCCACCCAAAACAACCTGCCCCCTGGCGCCACCGCTAAGCAATGGTGCGCACCCCTTGCCCAAGTCCAGGACAGGTCCGGGTGTTGCCATTATGGGACGGGTAAAAAGTTCCTTACCCGGCAGTCTTTTTGAAGGGCCCCACGTCCAGGGGACCTCTGACCCGGAGGGTAATCACCGGTTTTGGTGGTGACTGGGCCTCAGCCGACTTTACCGCAAGCCCTTCCTCCAATCAGCCTCCCCAGAGACTGCAGCAGGGCGAGAAGGTTGGTCAGGGACTATTTAAAAGGCACAATAGTTTTTGGGTTTGCCTGCCAGTTCACGGCTATGGTCCATTTTTAAAACTTTTTCAACTTTTTAAACTGGGAACGGTCCCAATGGGGACTTGCACAACTGGGGTAGCCGGGTTTCCGCTACCTTAACCTTCATCTTCTGTGCTGGAGAGTGGCATAGAGGTGCGGAGGTAGAATCTTTCTCCATCGCTCACCCATTTTTTGACATCAAGGGTGAACCACCCCCTCTCTCCGCAATGCCGGGTGTACGTGACCAATTATCCGGGCTCCAGGTCTCGGTCTGAGTGGCCAACGGGCAGATGAGGGGCCACATCTCTCCGGGACACAAAGATCTCGGCCTCCAGGCCTGGCTCGTATATGAAGCCCCATCCTTTTTGGGCATTGAAGTGCCGGACCTGCCCCTGGTATGTTGGGCACCGCACCCGGAAGATGGCGTTCCGGAGGTGATCCTTCTCGGTGTATGTCCGGGACAACACCTCCGCCTTTCTCTTTTCCCAGGCTGTGATCTCCTTCTTCAACTGGCGCCGCTGCCGCTCCCAGTATGGGGCTCCAGCCTCACACTCCGCTTTCACCCGCGCGGGGGCCGAGCCCAGCCGGACACCCTCCATGCTGGCTACAACCGGCACCACTGGCAATGGAGGGCTCTGCTGTGTCGTGGCTCACTCTGCTGCCCTGCAGGTGCACCCCGGCTGCACATCAGCCGGGACTGGGAACTGGGGATCGGTCGGCATCTCAGCCTCTGCCAACTTCCTGTCGGGCGCCGCCTCTGCTGCGGCCGGACGGACTGCCGGGGTCATCTTCGGGGTTGCAGCCTGGCTGAGGACCGGAGAGGACATCTTCCGGGCTTTAGTCTGGCGTGGAGCTGGTACGGGTGCCGGGGCGGTGCCGTGCTCATGGCCTGAGGATTCCACTGGCGGGTCCTCACAGGCAGATGGAACGGGTATCGCTGCCGTGGCTTGTGGCGGCGGACTGAGCGGGGTGTCAGCTATAGGTACGGGCAGCGAGGGAGGCAGCGTGGTGGACGGGGGCAGACTGGAGGTCGCCTCCACTTCACGGGCCCAAACGGCTGCAGCCAGCTCCGCCATCTCGGCCGTCCATCGCTTCAGCAAGAAGTTAGCCTGAGCCTGAATCTTGCGGCACATGCGTTCGGTCTGGGCTTCTACCCAGTCGACTGTTCCGGGCACGAGTTCCTCCACTGGTGGTTTGCCAGACTGGTCTGCCATCTTTCTCTGTCGGTGTCCAGGAACAAAAGGGTAGCAGAGTCCTGGCGTCTCTGCTCTTTATCTGCTCGGGTCACATGCTGCAGACACTTTGCCCGCCCCCCCCCCTTAGTCTTTTACAAGCACTCCCTTGTGTGACAGGTTAGTGTAGTTTTCGGCCTCAGGGTGTTGTTTCCTTCTGGCCGTGTTCCCTTCCCAGGGGGCGGGGTTTCAGCTTTGTGCCTTTTCTTGGGGGAGAAGACGCTGGGCTGTATTTTTTCGCATCTAAAAATGGCGGCAAAAATGGCGACTTCTGAAAATTTTTCAACGGATCACCGCTGACTGTCCAATTCAAGGCGCACTTTCACCAGGTAAGTGGATGGGTTTGAATCCTGTTCGTGACACCAAGTTTCGGAGTGTACCGCCCCCATGCCTGCAGCAGACGGGCTGCTCGGATCTGGACCCGCTGTGTGGCTCGAGGGCTCCTCCGGACCCGGGGTCACGCGGACACGCCGAATGAAAAGTGGACGTAGTTGTACGGCCTTTGCCGTGTTCGGTTCGTGACGGTGTGTGGTGAAGTGGGACACCATCACTGCTGTTGTGGGATACCCAGGGATACCCAGGGGAGATGGTTGCCCCTGGGCCCAGTGTCACTGTGCAGGGTATGGTGATTGCAGGGGGTTGCGTGCCCGGATGTACCAGGGGATGTTTGGTTACTCACAATCAAATGAATCAAGTCTTTTGAAAAACCAAGGTGCTGGTGGCCGGCCGCCGCGGCCGGTTGTTCTCTGGTCCCCAACCCGGGCTGGTGGTCACCATCTTTTCCTCTGCACTAGTTGTGGTTGTGTGTTTAGACTTCCCGGTATGGAACACGGGAGTCCGCTCCTGGCTTTCTGTGTGCCTGAGGAGCCGTGCTCGGTGACGCTGACCCGTGGGATCTATGAGCCCTGGCGGTTGCCCTATCCCTCTCTGTGGGTGGTTGTCTGCTTTTGGGACTTTGGTTGGGACAGGACCTGTAATCCTGCCCTCAATCAGTTGATTAGCTAGGCCGTTGGTTCCTGTCCTGGCTTCAGGGTCCGAGTACCCCCTCTGTGCACGATTTCCGGTCGGGTCTCCGGTGTCGGTACCGGCGGGCTCCAACCCTGTCCCGTTCCTTCTCGGATCTGCCGAGCCGTCTTCCCATCTCCTGCTGATGGAGACCATCGTCTGCCACCTAGCCAAGGTACCAAGGCTCCGACCCTGGCACCGTCCAACTTGAACTTCTCCTCCACTGGACCAAACCTAGCTCCAGGTTCCACTCCTCTCAACTTGAACTACAACTTAATATGTTTGTTTTCCCACCCTGGGCTGTCTAGACCCCTAGGTGGGCGTTTCCTAACCGCCTGTCTTGCCCTGAGGGGGGTGACTAGGGTTTCAGGTCTACTGTATGTGACCTAGGTGAGGGAAGGTGTTATGAGGGGGCCTATTGTGTGACTACCTGGTTTTGCCAGTGCGTCACGTGTGTGTGTGTATATAGTGAGAACCTGGAAGCCAGTTCATCATGGGAACAGTATCGGGGACTCACCGGAAGCTGCGGTGATGAGTATGTCACTTGCACTGACGCAGTTCAAACTGCGCCTGCGCAACTGACAGTGCTGCTGTGCATGCTGGAATAGGGTTTTACAGAAACTGGCGTTTATGTATGTAGATGGTTTATTTAAGATGCCAGCCCCACTGTCCCTGCACCTCCAGACGGAGCCTAAGTGAAACGTGTTGAGGGGCAGGGCAGTGAGGTCTTAGTCACATCATGGCTGTTGTGGGTCTGTAATCACTATGGCTGTACTGCTATAATTTCTGTTGCTGCGGTCTGATGGGGGTACTGGAACTTCCTGGCTATAATGTCCTTGCATGTATATTCTCATGTATGAGTGCCAAATATCTGGTATCTGATCATGCATTAAGGGATTTCTGCACTATAGAGAAGCACTTTATATGAGATATTGATGACTGGACTGTATTGAGGTTCTTTACTTATTTCCTATTTATGCAATTGAAATTTTTTGGTGTATGAATTCCCTACTTTTTACAATGAAACTCTTCAGGTCATATGTAGGGATGATCGAATATCTCAAATTCGGCTTCGCGAATAATTTCCGAATAGGTCGCCGCTATTTGACTATTTGCGAATATTCGATGGGAAATGTAAGTTTATGAGAAACCCGAAAACAACTATTCGGAACTATTCGGGCTTCCCATAGACTTACATTGTGCATCGAATACTCGCATATCAGCAACCTATTCAGAAAATATTCGTGAAGCCGAATATGTGAGGCATTCGATCATCTCTAGTCATATTTATGTTCAAACTTTGCAGACTCGCCCATGTGTGGGCAGTTGGAGAGTTGTGACACAGGGGGAAACAAGTGTAATTGGGGTGGCACCTCTGATGAATGAATTGTGTGTGATGTTGAGGTGCAGGAAGAAGAGGAGAGGCCACTTGATGAATCGCTTCCCATCCACTCTAGCACATGCTGTTTCTGGCCCTCATTTACAAGTTTAAGCGATGTGCGGCTGCTAAATAAATGAAGGGGAGTAGCCTGTCCAGTAACGGAAGTTGTTCTCTGTTCTCTTGGGATAGGACGAGCCGGTGTTGCTCAGTAGAGCTTTGACTAATATTAGAATGTTCCAAATGAACACCTCAAACACCCTGCCTATTCCCCCATCTACCACGACCTTATGATTTACCACTCATGTCTCCTGTTTGATGTACCTTTCCCCTTTGGAACAGATGTTTTGCAACCCTAGGTCCACATCTGTCAGACACCTGTCACAAAAGTAAAGTTCTGTATTTCTTGGCTAAGATAGCCATATTGGGATGGCCTACAGAAGTACCAATACCTAGTTAGATGGTTCACTGGCAGCTTTTTACCAGGCACTGAAAAGTAACAATACCTATTGAGATATGTCTCTAGCTGATTTTTAGCTAACACTAAAAATTAGCAATGACTATTGAGATGCTTCCCTGGACAATATTTAGCACGCACTAAAAAGTACCAATATCTATTGAAAATGGTTCACTGGCAAATTTTTAGCAGGCTATAACAAGTAGTGTGACGCCCTCGCCGGGCCAGGTAGTCGCAAATAGGGCCCCGCATTACACCTGTCCCTGATAGGTAACATACAGCCAAACATTTAAACCCTAGTCACCCCCCTCAGGGCTTGATGGACACACCAGGGGGCGGATCCAGGTGGTTGGAAGACGCCCACCGAGGAGTTCAGACAGCCTGGGGCGGGAAAGTAAACAGTTCAGTTTCAGAGTTCAAGTTGGAGAGTTGTGTGGGCTGGAGCTGTGTGCAGCTCCAGCAGAGGAGAGAAACCAATTTGAGAAGGTGCCGGGGTAGGAGCCCTGTTACCTTTGGCTAGGAGGCAGACGGCGGTCTCCGTCTGCAGGAGCCGGGAAGACGGCTCGGTGGAACCGAGGTGGACTGGGACAGGGTTGTAGCCTACCAGGACCGACCCGGGGAACCGACTCGGAAACCGGAGAACAAAGGGGGGTACTCAGACCCTGAAGCTAGGTCCAGAAGCTACTGGGGGCTAGCTAATTAACTGATTGCGGCCAGGACTGGAGATCATGTCCTACCCAGAGTCCCGACTGAAGGCAACTGCGCAACGAGGGGGATAAACGGCCACGGCTCAGAGATCCCACGGGCCAGTGTCTGCGGGCAAAGGGCTCCTTAGGCAACCAGAAGCCGGGAGCGGACTCCTGAGTTGCAAGCAAAGGCAGTCCACCATCCAACACAGGTGCGGGAGATAGACAGAGACCACCAGCCAGCTGCGGGCACCAACCACCATCACCTTGGTTTACCAGAGACTCGTGTGTTTACTAATAGTGAGTACAACAGCACCCTCTGGTCGCCCATCCCCCTGCAGCACCAAACATACCCCCAACGGGTCCAGGGGCCACCATCCCTGCCCACGGAGGGGTTAACAACTTGCTGCGCAGCATCTCCCCCGGGTGCCCTGTAACTGCAGCGGTGGTGTCCACCTTCACCACATCCCATGGGTGGCATCACACACTTAACACGGCTACGGCCGTACATCTACGTCCCCAAACCACAACCCCCCCTTTCAGTTGAAGTAACCGCGAGACCCCCGGGTCCGGAGACCCTCGAGCCACCCACTGAAGGTTCGGATCCGAGCGGCTCGGCTGTCGAGCACGGGGCAGTACACCTCAACTTCTGGCGCCGCGAACAGGATACTTACCCCTCCACTTACCTTGTGGAAGTGCGCCTTGTATTGAAGTCAGCGGTGATCCGTTGCAAGATTTTCAGAATCCGCCATCTTGTCGCCATCTTGTTGGCACGGAAATTCTGGCCCAAGGTCTCCTTCCCCGAGAAAGGGCACGAAGCTGAAGCCCCGCCCCCTGGGAACATGGCCGTAAAGAAAGCCGGAAGTCGGAAAACAAAACTTACCGGCCGGCTAGTGGAGTGCCACGAAAAGACCAAGGGGGGCCGGGTGAAAATTTTGCGACATGTGACCAAGCAGAAAAAGGGCAGGGACTCCAGGACCCTGCCACCCTTCCCGTTCCTGGATACCATCGGAGCAACATGGCTGATCCGACTGGCAAGCTCGTGCCCGACACAGCGGTCTGGGTAAAAGCCCAGACCCAGCAAATGTGCCGCCGGATTCAGACGCAGGTGTGCTTTATCCTGGAGCGGTGGGTGGCCGAGATGGAGGAGCTGGCTGCAGCCGTGCGGGCTCATGAAGTGGAGGCAACCTTGGAGGAGCAGGAGCGCGACCCACGCCCCTATGTCATACAGCAACCGGCCGACGCGGCTGAGGAACCCGGTCTGCCCCTGCCCGCCATATTGCCTTCCTCGCCGCCCGTACCGGTTGCTGCTGACACCCCACTCGGACCACCGCCGCTACCATCGGCAGTAGAATCATCCGTCCCACCAACCCAGGGGGGCCAGCCCGAGGAAGCCGCCTGCAGCAAGCCCGTCGCCACTCCGGCATCCGTACAGGCTCCACGTCGCACCAGCGTCCAGAAAGTGCCCCGTCCTGACTTGGACTTACCACCGATCCCAGAAGAGGCCGTGCCACAGATGACAATGGCCCCGGCAGTCCGCCCAGCCAAAACAGAGGCGGTCCCCGACCAGAAGCCAGCACGGAAGGTAATGCTGGCCGCTCCCAAAACCCAGGCCTCGGCTGAGGCACCGCAGGGTTGCCGCTGTCAGGCAGCTGAGCAGGCCGCGACACAGCGGTGTTCCCCAGTGCAGAGTGTCAGTCGTAGCTAACACGGGGGAACTCCGGCTGGGCTCAACCCCCGCGCGGAGCAAACCGCAGCAGGCAGAACCTTCATACTGGGAGCGGCAGCAGCGCCAGCTGGGCCGGGAGGTCGCTGCCTGCATAAAGAGGAAGGCGGAGGTGCTGTCCTGGACCATCCGGAAGAAGGACAACCTCCGCAATGCCACCTTTCGGGTAAGGGGCCCGACGCACGAAGGCCAGGTCCGGCACTTCGACCCCCAACGAGGATGGGGTTTCATCTTCGAGCCGGACCTGGACCTCCCTATAGGCCATCCCGACCGGGACCTGGAACCCGGGGAGTTGGTAACATGTACCCGGCACTGTGGGGTGAGGTGATGGTTTGCGCTGGATGTGAGAAGAAGGGTAACCATGGGTGCTCAGCTGCACGTCCGCCCCTCTCCGCCACCCTCCAGCCCTGCTAAAGAAGAATACTAAAGAGGTAGCGGTTCCCGGCTACCTTTCTGCCCATCCCCGTTGGGACCAAGTTGACGTTCCCCTTTTATAAGTTAAATAATGACAAGGCCGAGAACTTGCAGACCAACCCAAAAACTTTTGGGCCTTGTAAATAGTCCCTGACCACCCTTTTCATAGTCCTGCAGTCTCCGGAGAGGCTGGTTGGAGGAAGGGCCTGCGGGAAATTTTAGCCGAGGTCCTGTCACTAGTGAGACCGGTGACGACCCTCCGGGTCAGGGGCCCCCTGGACGTGGGGCCTCTGAGAGGGACTGCCGGGTAAGGAACTTATTACCCGACCCATGTGGGAAACACCCGGACCCGAACCCGTTTCCTGGACTGGGGAAAAGGGGTGCTGACCTGGTTTTTAGAGGCAGCATCAGGGCTAGGTATACTTGGGTGGGCAAAAATGAAAAGGACCCGGTCCCGTCCCGTTCCCGGTTAATAAAAATGTTTTAATGCAACGTTTAAGTAAACTGCCTCCCATAAGAGAAGAAAACAAAAATATGCTTAATTGTACAAAAGGTATTATACTTGTAAACATGTTTTATCTTTTTCAAGTTCAAAAAGCAAAATAAACCAGTGGTGGTCGAACAGCCCGCAGACGGTTTGTGGTTAACCAAGGGGGAGTGTGACGCCCTGGCCGGGCCAGGTAGTCACAAATAGGGCCCCGCATTACACCTGTCCCTCATAGGTAACATACAGCCAAACATTTAAACCCTAGTCACCCCCCTCAGGGCTTGATGGACACACCAGGGGGCGGAACCAGGCAGTTGGAAGACGCCCACCGAGGAGTTCAGACAGCCTGGGGCGGGAAAGTAAACAGTTCAGTTTCAGAGTTCAAGTTGGAGAGGTGTGTGGGCTGGAGCTGTGTGCAGCTCCAGCAGAGGAGATAAACCAATTTGAGAAGGTGCCGGGGTAGGAGCCCTGTTACCTTTGGCTAGGAGGCAGACGACGTTCTCCGTCTGCAGGAGCCGGGAAGACGGTCCGGTGGAACCGAGGTGGACTGGGACAGGGTTGTAGCCTACCAGGACCGACCCGGGGAACCGACTCGGAAACCGGAGAACAAAGGGGGGTACTCAGACCCTGAAGCTAGGTCCAGAAGCTACTGGGGGCTAGCTAATTAACTGATTGTGACCAGGACTAGAGGTCCTGTCCCACCCAAAGTCCCGACTGAAGGCAACAGCCCAACGGAGTTCCCCCGTGTTGGCTACGACCGACACTCTCTGCACTGGGGAACCCCGCTGTGTCGCGGCCTGCTCAGCTCCATGACAGCGGCAACCCTGCGGTGCCTCAGCCGAGGCCTGGGTTTTGGGAGCGGCCAGCATTACCTTCGGTGCTGGTTTCTGGTCGGGGACCGCGTCTGCTTTGGCTGGGCGGACTGCTGGGGCCATTGTCATCTGTGGCACGGCCTCTTCCGGGATCGGTGGTAAGTCCAAGTCAGGACAAGGCACTTTCCGGATGCTGGTGCGACGTGGAGCCGGTACGGATGCCGGAGTGCCGACGGGCTTGCTGCAGGTGGCTTCCTCGGGCTGGTCCCCCTGGGTTGGTGGGACAGATGATTCCACTGCCGGTGGTAGCGGCGGTGGTCCGATCAGGGTGTCAGCGGCAATCGGTACGAGCGGCGTGGAAGGCAATATGGAGGGCAGGGGCAGACCGGGTTCCTCAGCCGCGTCGGCCGGTCCCTGTATGACATAGGGGCGTGGGTCGCGCTCCTGCTCCTCCAAGGTTGCCTCCACTTCATGAGCCCGCACGGCTGCAGCCAGCTCCTCCATCTCGGCTACCCACCGCTCCAGGATAAAGAGCGCCTGCGTCTGAATCCGGCGGCACATTTACTGGGTCTGGGCTTCTACCCAGACTGCAAACGCATGACAAGAGTCCTGTTTATCCCCTGCAACTTTTGGTGGCACTTAAAGCGCACCAATCACCAGGTATTTTCCTATATAACCTAAAGCCAGTTCTATACTGGCACTATCATGCTGATTCTATACATACATTTAGTTGTCATCTCGGATGTATAGTTTTTCAAACACAAGCAAATAAAGTTTGTAAAAAGAACAGTTATTTTGATGGGCAGCAGCTGCAGCTGCTAATAGCTGTGGTGGGGTTACAAAGTGATTCCGACCCCCCTGCCTGTTGTTCCTCCCCTATTATTTATGCTAATTCCACTATGGAAGTGTGTTACTAATGGTTATGGCTAAGTCATGTTGGCTTAAAGGACCTGTGCTGATGTCATACCCATATGACCAGAAGGGGCAGGGCCTCAGCCAACATAGCTGATACCAGGAAGCAACATTATTTTTCTGTTGGCTGAAGCCCCGCCCCTTCTGCTCACATGGGTATGACATCAGCACAGGTCCTTCTAGTCACATTGATTTATAGCCACTAACTTCTACAATGGAATTAGCATAAATAATAGATATGGGGAGGATAGACAGGCAGGGGCAGGAATCAAACCCCACCCCAACTATTAGCTGCTCGGCAGCTTCTGCCAGTCAAAAAAACTATTCATTTTACAAGCTTTACTTGCTTGTGTTTCTAAAACATTACACCCTAGCTGACAACTACAGTATACTACAAGGTATGTATAGAATCAGCACTGGCTTTAGGTTATACAGTGTGTCCACCCATATCCTGTCCACCACCATTAACTTGAGAACAGCGGCAGCTATAGGAATAGAAGTGGTGTCTAGGTATAGTAAAGTAGCCATGCGCTACGCAATGAAACCACCTATAGCGCCACCTGGTGGAAAACAATGGAGTTAGCATTTTTATCTAAAAAATGAAATGAGATAGAGTAAAAAAGTGAATTAAAAAATTGTAGAGCATCATCAATTCAATACGGATCGACACCTTGCATACAGAAATGCTATGATTAGAACGTGTAAAACTCACAAGGATGCGGACGTGAAGTGATACCTCATGGAGACCTTCCTACAAGTCATTGGGTATGGTGGCTGCGTGGAGTGGCCTCCACGCTCACCTAACCTGACCCCATTGGATTTCTTTCTGTTAGATTACATCAAACAGCAGGTGTATGCGACCCCTCCACCAATATTGCAGGACCTACAACAACGTATAACAGATGCTTGTGCAAACGTGTCACCTACCATACTGCATAATGTGCAGCAAGATATTTATGCTGTCCAGAGTCCAGATGTGCATTGCAGCTGACTGGGGCCACTTTGAGCATCAAAGTTAAATGAGCGCCATATGCGTAACTAGCATTCAATGTTTTGGGGGGGTCATGGGTTTCATATCATAGCATTTCTGTATGCAAGGTGTTGATTCGTATTGAATTGATGATGCCCTACAATTTTTGAATTCACTTTTTTTCTCAATCTCATTCCATTTTCGAGATAAATATTGTAACTCCGTTATTTTCCACCAGGTGGCACTATAGGTGGTTTCATTGCATAGCGCATGGCTACTTTACTATACCTAGACACCACTTCTATTCCTATAGCTGCCGCCATTCTCATGTTAATGGCGGTGGACAGGACATGGGTGGACACACTGTATAAAAAAATCCTGGTGATTGGTGCGCTTTATTCAGGGAGCTATCAGGTTCATTCTTGTCTGGTTTTGATTAATACTCCTGAAAACCCTGGCCAGAGCTGACTGCTATTTAAACCGTTTTTACCTCTGACTTCCAGTGCCAGTCAATAAGTTCAGCTTACCTGGTCTATAGCCCTAATCTTTTCTCCAGTTATATCCAGTATATGTTTTTACCTGTTTGTATTATGATAAACTGTTTTCATTCTGATGTGATCTTTTCATTCAACCCTTTGTAATGACTTTTCTTGCTACCAGCTTGCTCCACCAGTTAGCAGCAGACTCCATGGCTCCAGCCCAGATACCTGTTCAGGGGTTAAAGCGTGAAGGCCAGGGCAATCCCTGGGATCTGGTAAATTGAGTGGCTTGCCCTAAGCTTGTCTGTGGAAGCTCTATTACAATCTGCTAGGCTTCCAAGAACAGTGCAACAACAGCATACATATTTTAGCTTAAAACCTTCTTCTAAGACAAGAGCACACAAGCCACAGTGATATTTAACAAATCCTTAATGACAGTATTGTTACTCCTTTTTATGTATAAAACAGTCTAGGAATCTGGCAGAAATTCACATTCCGATGTTACCTTGTGATAGAATATTTTAACATGTAGGGTATGCAGCCTGGGGTTATTGGATTTGCTAGATCAAAGGTGAGGATTGCCTCTGAAAATAGACCTTTTAATAAGAAATAAATGTGACCTGAAGCTTGTTCTAAACACTTCTGGGACTATTGTTGCAAAGTAAACAGTTTTAGCAAGAGTTTATAAAGACTGTCAAATGTGGCAGGAGAACAATCCAGGTAAACACTTCTAGAGGTTAAAATACTCCGGGGGAAAGCAAGACACGACAGAGCACTTATTAAGACTAAAAGCTAAAATAGCACCACTTTCCTTATTCTCAATAGTAAGAACTATATTTATTGTTACTGAAACCCATAATTATTTTTCTATGATTACTATTAGAGATGTTCGAATCTTTTGAAAGTTGAAATTGCCCGTTTATCAAATTATTTTAACATATAGTCAACTAATGGATGTGCCGCAAAATGAACGTACTGCTAATATCACAACTCCTGCAGGATCTTCTCCTGCTATGTCTGCTCTTGTCACCAGGCACTGCCATATTAATTCTGCTAATGTACCACTCATACATATTCACGGCTTCCTCCATGCATCGGCAGTCCTGGCATCTCTAAATGGTTGCAGTCAGACAGCGCCTCCACCCTGTGTCACAGTGTGTCTGACTGCTTGCAATTACAGGCACTGTGTGTGTCCCAATCATGAACCGTGGTGTACAAACATATAAAGAAACAAAAAAATTTGCATAGGGTCCTCCATATTATGACACTCAGAGCAGATAAAGCATACTGCTACAGCCTGCAGCCCCCAGTTGTGCGCTTATCTTGGCTGTGAAACAAAAAAAGAGGGACAGCATGTGGCTTTTTTAAAAAAATATTTACATACATACTTTTAAAAATCGGCATTTGGTCCCCCCAATTTTGATACCCTGCCATGACAAAGATGACAGCTAGGGGCTGGTATTCTCAGGCTGGGAAGGCCCATAGTTTTTGGGCCTCTACAGCCTAAAAATAGCAGCCTGCAGCAGCCCAGGATTTTTGAGTCCATTAGATGCGACAATCCCAGACCTTTACCCAGCTCATCTTGATTGCTCTGGTGCGGTGGCAATCGGAATAATACGGGGTCAATGACAGCTCACAATTATCACTGAGCTCTAGATTAGTAATGGGAAGCATCTATGAGAATGACTGAGCTGCAGTGATAAGCGGTGATGTGACTCAGTTTATTTTGGGGTCAAAGTTGGAGGTTCCCACGGTACATCACCTTTAACCGCAGGTAAACTGACCTCAGGTGACCTCATTAAACCCAGTGACCTCATCTCAGAAAACCGTGTTTTTGCCAAGAGATTCAGATTTGGTGCTGAAATGTATACACTATATTCCTGCACCAAATCTGTATCTTCTGGCAAAAAATTTGCACCAAAACACAACGCGGTTTTAATGCAATGCCAATGCAATTTTTTTGCCAGGAGATGTAGATTTGATGCAGGAATATGTTGTGAAAAGTTCAGCGCCAAAGCTGCATTTCTTGGCCAAAAAATGCACTGAAATGGTTTGAAACCATTTCAGTGCAGTTTTCTCCCAGGGGGTGAAAATTTGGTGCTGTAATGTCTTCACCAGATTTCAGCACCAAATTTGCACTGGCAGAAATCGGTTTTGTGCATTTATTTTCCAAGTGATGCAGATTTTGTGTTTAAGTTTATGTACCTTATTCCTGCACCAAATCTGCATCTCCTGGCAAAAAACGCATTAAAACCGCATCATAACACATGCATTTTTTATGCATTTTTTGACTAAGAGATGTAGATTTGCTGCAGAAATATGATGTATACATTTCAGCACCAAATTTGTATCTCTTGATAAAAAAAATGAACAAAAATGGTTTTGAAGCAGTTTTGGTGTGATGTTCTGCCACAAGGTGCAAATTTGCTGCTGAAATCTGTTGCAGACATTTCAACTCCAAATTTGCACCTCCTGGCTGAAACCAAAGTGTTGTGCATTGAGATTCAGTTTTGTGCCTTCCTTCAGTAGGTATGTAGCAGAGCTCGAACCGTTGTGGGTCGTCGTGTGGATTACGTTGGAACTGGGTGTTTTGGGAGTTAATTAACCTATTATCTCCCACTGTCCTTTTTTTGGGACGCCTAATCTTTTGCTTAAAATTCATAAAATTAAATAATCATTAATTAATTCATTTAATTTATACATTAAATTCATTAATTTTGCTTAAATTTCATTTTCTTTTTTATTTTTTTTTTCATTAAAAATCTGTCATTTAATTAAAAAAAAAAGAAAATTTCTAATTTGGCAAATAATGGGTTAATAGGGGAGAGAGGGTGTTTTTTTGAATTGTATTTCACATAAAGGATTTTTGTGTTTTGTGTTTATCTTTTCACTTACAAATTATTAATGGGGGTCTCATAATGTTGGGCTTAGTGGCAGCAGTGAGCTGTCATTAACCCTTTATTACCCCCAATTACCACCGCAGCAGGGCAATTGGTATGAGCTGAGTAAAGTTCCCTGTGTAGCTGTGTGCAAGAAAACAAAACAAACCACGAGCGCTCCTGTGTAAATCCCTCTGACAAGTGAGAGGTGAGGTCGCAAAGACCAGACTCACCTGAAAGGGTTGTGCAACCCTGCACAACCTCGGTGGTAAGCATTGATCCAAGGCATGTGTCACGCTCCCCGGGTCCTCTGCTCCCCTCCCCGGGTCCTCTGCTCCGCTCCCCGGGTCCTCTGCTCCGCTCCCCGGCTCACCTGCCACGCTTCCCACTCTCCAGCCTCCGGTGTCCGCGCTCCCCAGGCCTCCTGGTCCCCGCTCCCGGCGCCCGTCGGCTTCCCAGTCCCTGGCCGGCTCTCCTGCGTCCTCCTCTCAGCTTCCTCCCATGGCTTCTGGCACCCGGGCCGCGCGCATGCGCATTAGGGCGCGCGCGCGGTCACTGACCCTTTCTTAAAGGGCCAGTGTCCACTGACAGGAAATGAGGCACACAGGTACAGGGTATAAAGGGGGTTAATGTCCAAGGGAGCGGGGCCTGTTCTTCGTGTTTTCCCAAGCTAGGAGTCAGGTCTCCTTGTGTTCTGTGAGATACTTACCTCTCTGTCTTCTAGAGCCGATCCTGCATCGCCATCCGGTCCTGCTGTGTCTCGAACCCCGAACGCTGCCCATCTGCCATCCTGACAGTCCGTACCATCTCGGTTCCCTGCGGTGACCCGTCATCTTGCTCCAACGGTTCCGGACCCCGCCTGACATCATCTCGGCTTCCGAACCTGAGCTCCGTCACCCGGACCACCATCAGTAACCTCGTGGTCCCAGGGACTTCTCCATTGTGTTCCAGTGCACGGACTGTCCTGCTACCTAAAGTGCTCCGGCTACCGGACTCCTTTCCCTCATCGGGGAGTTCGGCCCAGTGGATCCACCTCCCGGGTCTGCCCGTCCATCTGGCCCTAACAGTAAGAACAGGCCATGGATCCCGCCGAAGCACTAGCAGCCGTACAGGAGGAACTCCAACGCCAGCATGAGACTCAGACCCGCATGCTGCAATTCATGTCTTCTGTGGACGCCCGCCTGAACACGCTACAAGCGGCAGTGACGTCTTCAGCATCCCTGGCTTCCACTAGTCAATCCACGGCTCCAGCTCCCTTGGCGACATTTTCAGATACTTCCAGACTTCGTTTGGCCTCACCACCCCGGTACGCCGGAGACCCCAAGACCTGCAGGGGATTCATAAACCAATGCTCCCTCCATTTCACGCAGCTGCCACATTTGTTTGCCTCCGACCAAGCCAAGGTCGCCTTCATCATGTCTCACCTAGAGGGCGAGGCACTGGCGTGGATGAACCCCTTGTGGGAGAAGGAGGACCCTATGACCAAGAACCTCCAGGAGTTTCTGCAGGCCTTTCGCAGCACCTTTGACGAACCCGGACGCGCCTCCGCGTCTGCTTCATCTCTTCTCCGGTTACGTCAGGGACCTCTGACGGTGGGTCAATACGCCATCCGTTTCCGCACCTTGGCTTCAGAACTCGGGTGGAATAACGAGGCCCTAACTGCCGCCTTCTGGGAAGGTCTCTCAGGTCGAATCAAAGATGAGCTGGCTGGACGTGACGTACCGTCCACCCTGGACGCCCTGATTACCCTAGCGACTCGAGTGGACATACGCTTTCAGGAACGGTCCAAAGAGGTGTCCCGTGAGAGACGTCCGGTAAGACATTCCTCTCCTCCACAGAAGCCTGCCGTACTCCAGTCAACGGCCTCTGGTGTCTCCGTCCATGAGCCCATGCAGATCGACCGTGTACGACAGTCTGAACAACGTCGAGCAGAGCGGCTCGCCAAGGGTCTCTGCTTCTACTGCGGAGAGGGCACACACCTGCTACGCGCCTGCCCAGAGAGACCGGGAAACTCCAAAGCCTAGGGTTGGTAGGAGAGGCCACCCTAGGTGCTGGGACTCTCTCAGACCCAGTTACATGGACTGTGCAAGTGACAACGGGAGAGACGCGGTTTATGGCTGAGGCGTACCTCGATTCTGGGGCAGCAGGCAATTTCATCCAGCAGGCCACTGTGGACAAGTACCAGGTGCCTGTTACTCCACTCGCCAAACCTCTGGTGATTGCCTCTGTGGATGGGAGACCCCTCTCTGACACCATCTCCTGGATCACCCAGCCGCTGGAACTGCGTATCGGTGCTCTGCACACCGAGACCATCGCTCTCTACGTTCTCCCACATATGTCACATCAAATCCTGCTGGGCCTTCCTTGGTTGCGGACACACGAGCCTTCCGTCAGCTGGGGCACTGGCGATATCACTCGATGGGGGTCTTCTTGCCATGAGACCTGTCTGAAGACCATACAACCTATCCGGCGACCTCCGGTTCCCGAGTCCCTACCGGGACTGCCCTCAGCCTATTGGTCCTTCGTGGACGTCTTTGATAAGAAGGAGTCCGAAGTACTTCCGCCACATCGTCCATACGATTGTGCCATTGACCTGCTCCCGGGAACTACACCACCTCGAGGACGGATATATCCACTGTCTCCAGCCGAAACAAGGGCCATGTCTACGTACATCACAGAGAGCCTGGCTAAGGGATTCATTCGGAGATCCTCCTCTCCTGCTGGAGCAGGCTTCTTCTTCGTAAAGAAGAAAGAGGGCGACCTACGCCCATGTATAGACTACCGGGGATTGAACCTAATCACCGTAAAAAACAAGTACCCCCTGCCGCTCATCCCCGAATTGTTTGATCGGCTCAGAGGAGCTCGTGTGTTCACCAAGTTGGATCTTCGGGGTGCCTACAACCTGGTCCGTATCCGCTCAGGGGATGAATGGAAGACCGCGTTCAACACGCGCGATGGACACTATGAATACTGCGTGATGCCCTTCGGCCTGTGTAACGCACCAGCAGTCTTCCAAGAATTAGTGAACGATGTGTTCCGGGACCTTCTCTACGTCTGTGTGGTGGTATATCTGGATGACATCCTTGTCTTCTCTCCGGACCTCCAGACCCATCGAGAGAACGTGCAACAGGTTCTACAAAGACTAAGAGAGAATCGTCTGTACGCCAAGTACAAGAAGTGCGTCTTCGAACAGTCTTCTCTCCCCTTCCTGGGTTACCTCATCACCGATACCGGACTGCAGATGGATCCAAAGAAGGTCTCTTCCGTTCTCAACTGGCCTCCTCCTTCTGGACTGAAGGCAATCCAACGCTTTCTGGGATTCGCCAACTATTACCGACAGTTTATTCCTCACTTCTCGGCTCTGACTGCTCCTCTTTCCGCCCTGACCAAGAAGGGGGCTAATCCCAAGGACTGGTCACCTGCGGCCAACGCCGCGTTTGGCTCTCTAAAGCGAGCCTTTGCCTCCTCTCCTGTACTCCACCATCCAGAGTTAAACCGCCAGTTCACCTTAAAGGTGGATGCCTCCTCCTCGGGAGCCGGAGCAGTGCTCATGCAGAAGTCCTCCTCCGGGAAGATGGTGACTTGCGGTTTCTTCTCCAAGAGCTTCTCTGCGCCTGAACGCAACTACACCATCGGTGACCGAGAGCTATTAGCAGTCAAACTGGCTCTGGAGGAATGGCGCTATCTTCTGGAAGGAGCAGTGTACCCCGTCATTATTTACACGGACCACAAAAACCTGGAATACCTGCGGACTGCTCAGCGACTGAACCCACGGCAAGCCAGGTGGTCCTTGTTCTTTGCCCGGTTCGACTTCCAGCTCCATTTCCGACCCGCGAACAAGAATGTACGCGCTGATGCCTTGTCTAGGTCTTTCATGCCCATGGAGCAGGAGGAGGAGACATCCCAACCCATCATCTGTCCTAGTAAGATCATTCCGGTGGCTCCTGTCACCCTGGCCCAGATACCGCCTGGGAAGACCTATGTCTCTGAGACCGACAGGAAAAAAGTGTTACACTGGGGCCATGCCTCGAAAACAGCCGGTCATGCAGGTCAGAAGAGGACATGGAGTGCCATTGTACGTCATTACTGGTGGCCATCCCTTCGCACGGACGTCGCTGCTTTTGTCTCTGCCTGCTCCTCCTGTGCCAGGAACAAGACTCCCAAACACCTGCCATATGGCCGTCTTTTGCCTCTGCCCATACCGTCAGTTCCCTGGCAACACATAGCGATGGACTTTATTACAGACTTGCCATTATCCTCCGGACACAGAGTCATATGGGTCGTGGTGGATCGGTTCTCTAAAATGGCCCATTTCATTCCTATGGCTGGACTGCCCTCTGCCCAGGAACTCGCGGACGCCTATATACATCACATCTTCCGCTTGCATGGCTTTCCATCACACATAGTGTCCGACAGAGGAACTCAGTTCACCTCCCGCTTCTGGAGGGCTCTCTGTAAACATCTGGGAGTGACTCTGGACTTTTCTTCGGCCTACCATCCTCAGTCGAACGGCCAAGTGGAACGGGTCAATCAGATATTGACCTCTTTCTTACGTCACTACGTCAACGCCCATCATGACGATTGGTCCACGCTTCTTCCTTGGGCTGAATTCTCCCATAATCACCACGTCAGTGAGTCCTCCTCCAGTTCTCCCTTC
Organism: Anomaloglossus baeobatrachus; assembly: GCF_048569485.1. NCBI lineage: Eukaryota > Metazoa > Chordata > Amphibia > Anura > Aromobatidae > Anomaloglossus > Anomaloglossus baeobatrachus. The sequence goes on from NC_134353.1 coordinate 513,489,610, forward strand.
CATGTCGTCTACGGACTTCAGCCGTCTGTCCCATTGCCTGTATCCTCTTCCTCGGACATCCCTGCTGCTGATGCAGTACTCCGTGACTTTACATCCATTTGGGACTCAGTTAAGGCCTCCCTTGCACGTGCATCCCTGCGGATGAAGAGACACGCGGACAAGAGACGTCTGGATCCTCCGTGTTTCTCTCCGGGAGATCTCGTCTGGCTTGCTTCCAAATACATCCGATTGAAGATACCATCCTACAAGCTGGGACCTCGCTACATCGGACCGTTTAAAGTCCTCGGCAAGATCAATGAGGTCTCCTACAAACTACAGCTCCCGGCCACAATGAGGATACCCAACTCCTTCCACGTGTCTCTGCTCAAGCCGGTTGTCCTTGGTCCCTTCTCCGCTGCCGCCAGTCCGGCCCCTCCGCCTATTGCTGAGGACGACATCTATGCGGTAAGGGATATCGTGGCCATGAAGACCGTGCGAGGTCGACAGTTCTTCCTGGTGGACTGGGAAGGGTATGGTCCTGAGGATAGGTCCTGGGAGCCCAGGGAGAATGTGGGCACTCCTCTGATCCGTGCCTTCCTGTCCCGGTTGCGGGGAGGAGGGCGTGGGGGGGGGTACTGTCACGCTCCCCGGGTCCTCTGCTCCCCTCCCCGGGTCCTCTGCTCCGCTCCCCGGGTCCTCTGCTCCGCTCCCCGGCTTACCTGCCACGCTTCCCGCTCTCCAGCCTCCGGTGTCCGCGCTCCCCAGGCCTCCTGGTCCCCGCTCCCGGCGCCCGTCGGCTTCCCAGTCCCTGGCCGGCTCTCCTGCGTCCTCCTCTCAGCTTCCTCCCATGGCTTCTGGCACCCGGGCCGCGCGCATGCGCATTAGGGCGCGCGCGCGGTCACTGACCCTTTCTTAAAGGGCCAGTGTCCACTGACAGGAAATGAGGCACACAGGTACAGGGTATAAAGGGGGTTAATGTCCAAGGGAGCGGGGCCTGTTCTTCGTGTTTTCCCAAGCTAGGAGTCAGGTCTCCTTGTGTTCTGTGAGATACTTACCTCTCTGTCTTCTAGAGCCGATCCTGCATCGCCATCCGGTCCTGCTGTGTCTCGAACCCCGAACGCTGCCCATCTGCCATCCTGACAGTCCGTACCATCTCGGTTCCCTGCGGTGACCCGTCATCTTGCTCCAATGGTTCCGGACCCCGCCTGACATCATCTCGGCTTCCGAACCTGAGCTCCGTCACCCGGACCACCATCAGTAACCTCGTGGTCTCAGGGACTTCTCCATTGTGTTCCAGTGCACGGACTGTCCTGCTACCTAAAGTGCTCCGGCTACCGGACTCCTTTCCCTCATCGGGGAGTTCGGCCCAGTGGATCCACCTCCCGGGTCTGCCCGTCCATCTGGCCCTAACAGCATGCAGGGAGATGTCACAGCACTGAAGATCCGGCAGTGAGTATGCGTGTGTGTCCGGTCCTAGACATGTGAGTGTCCGCCACCACATAGGGAATGTAAGCATTCGACAACCTGCTGCAGCACCAACCAGTACCTCAGCAGGGTGCTGAAGAGTAATAGACCAATAAGACAAAAAACGAAAAGTTGTGTGGTTTGTCAGGCGGTGCAGGTATCAGGGAGCTAAGGATGGAGTATGAAAGTTTATTCAGGCACAACACGTTTCTGGGACCACTGTCCCCTTCATCAGATACTCTGCCCCTGATGAATGGGGCAGTGATCCGAGAAACGCATTGTGCCTGAATAAACTAACTTTCATACTTCATCCTTGGCTCCCTGATACCTGCAGCGCCCGACAAACTCCGCATCTTTTTTTGTCTCAATGATCTGTGTGACAGTGTGTCTGACTGCTTGCAATCACAGGCACTGTGTGTGTCCCTATCGTGGTGTGAAAATAAAAAAAATTGAAATTGAGAAAGTCCCCCATATTTACTCAGGACAGTTAAAGAATACTTCTACAGGGTGCAGCCCCAAGTCTTGTGCTTATCTTGGCTGTGTATCAAAATAAGAGAGACTGCATGTGACTTTTTTTAAATTATTTGAATCATTTAAAAAAACAACAGCATCCCGCAGGCACCCAGAACTGTTGCATTCATTAGATGCAACAATTCCAGGACTTTACTGGGCTCATCCTGATTGCATTGGTACATTTGCAATCGGAGTAATATAAAGAGTTAATGACAGCTGCCAATAAACCCTGGATTAATAATGGGTAGGGGTCTATGAGACCCCCTCATTACTAATCCTGTAAGTAAAAAGAAAGAAACACAAAGAAAAATCTGCTTTATCTGCGCTGGGCATCAACATATGGGGGACGTGTTGTCATTTTTTTAAATTAATTTATTTTTATTTAACCACTATAGAGACACAGAGTGCAACCAATCACAGATGCCAGAACTGATGGTGGGCAGGGGAAGCAGTGAATATGTATAAGAGCTAACGATTGGACTCTGAAGTAGTGTTACAGCCGCCAGGAAGGTCGGTAAATATAATTGTTCTGCAATATCCCTTCTTTTCTTTCTTTTGCAGCACCCATCGCCCTTACTAACACTATGTTATAACACATACGTTCGGGTCCCTTAGACTTATATATGGTTTGGTGTCCAGGGTTAAGTTTGGGGAAAATTTCAGCAGCCGAAAACTTTGTTTTTTTTATTTCGTGCTGGTTCGATGAACCAGAATATCCACGGGTTTGCTGATCACTAGCGGTGACATCACTTACTCAGTGACATCACGGCTTATCAGACAGTGCAGGTCTCACACTGCCCTCTGTGTGACCCCTCAAGAGGGGTGATGAGCGGTAACTTTACTGACGTCATCACTTCTCGTCTTTAAAGATAAGCAAACTCATGGAAGTTTAGTTCGGTAGTTTCAGCCAGACTTTAGATTAAGTTCAGTTTGGGACCTGGACTTGACCTGAACCCCAGTGGGAGTTAGTAATTGGGCTATTCTGTTTTCCCCCCTTACGCAGCCAACCATAAACAGAATACTTCCAGGGGAGGGTGGGTATGGTTTTTCCATTTTTTTTTTTTGTGTGCACACCAAATCCGATAACTCTGTTGTTACCCCCAGTGTGAGCCATTCATACACTGCAAGCGGCTTGCACTGGACTGAGCACTGAGAGTACTCTAAAGGCCCTGTCACACACAGAGATAAATCTGCGGCAGATCTGTGGTTGCAGTGAAATTGTGGACAATTCACTCGCCCACCCCAGGGCTATGGGACACCCGGTGCCGGGCCGGACTAGTCCGAGGGTAGTCAGTGGTGGCGGGGCCCGACTCCGTGGCCCTGGTGGGTGTCAGTTAAATATGGCTGATAACTTGGGGGTGATTAAAGTTTGTGTTCGTGACGCCACCTGTGGTATGTGGCTGTTAAGCCGCCGCTGCTGTGTAAGGCCTCCGGGGTGATGATATGGCAGCAATGGTGGTACTGCTCCCCACAGGTGGAGCGGTGCCCCGGGGACACTGTTGGTGCTCGTGAGAGTCTATGGTGTTGCGTGGATAACACGGTGCAGGGCCGACAGGCAATGAAAGAAACAGGCACAAACAACAGTCTCTTTACCTTCTCCTCTTTTACTTCACAAACGGTTAGTCCTGGGAGACCGTTACAGGTGGTAGAGGGCTCCGGCCGGCCTGGAAGTAACGGAGATGTCGTTTTTTCCAGCTGAGTATGAGGCCTACTCCTGTTCTTTTCTTTACTGTGCTAGGACCCTGCTCTCTGGATTTAGCAATGGCCCTCTTTCTGCTGGGACCGGTGGTACGTCCCTTTCCCTCTGTGGTAGGCTGCGCAGGCCCTCTCTGGTGCTTCTCTGCTGGAGTCCACACCGGGCCCTGATGATGCAGCTGTACCTTCGGGCTGTTTATGGGCCAGGTGCTTGCAGCTCTCCTAACCTTCGGATTCGGCTACCAGGGAGTATTTTAGGCCCTGGTGGCCACAGACTCCGATGTCCGAGTCTCTTCTGTGCCTCTCTGCTCCTCCTGTTTCACTGGGCCAAGCTATTCCAGCTCTAGGCCCCAGTTCCACAGGACAGCACACTCTGCGTCTGCACACTTTGCTTTCTCCTACAGACTGAACACTACTTCCTCCCTCAGGTCAGACTTAAGGAATGCTCCCTGGAATTCCAGGTTCAGAGCTCCCCCTGCTGGCCGGAGGGAGAACTGCGTTGGATGTTAAACTTACTGGCCAATAGATCTCCCAATTACCTCCAGGCTCAGCATTAACCCTTTGGGAGGGCAATGCTGTTGTGGCGACCAGGTCCTGGGGCACCACACTCCCCCTTAGTTAAATTCAGTACTCCCGGACTGTAGAAACAAACATAACATGTAGAACATTTCATCCCATTATGGGAGGCGCATTACTTAAACGTTACAAACTTAAACACTACTGTAAGAGTCCAGTGTGGCTCCCTGCCGGGTGTCCATTACACTGCTCCATGGGGGACCCGCCGTGATCAAACCCCCAACGTAGGCTCTGGGCGTGCGTCAGAGCATCGATGACCCCACTCTATGCACGCCAGACGGGTTTTTCTTCAGGGGTGGGGAGCACACTGGTGCTAACTATGTACAATTAGAGTGTTGACCACCCATAGTCCAGTGGCCCAATTGTCCATTTTCTCAATTAAAAAAAAAAAACATTTTATACACAACATTACAGAAATTTCACATAACTATTTACATTCTAATAAGTACTCTTTCTTTTTACTCTCTATACCTTGGAGGGGGCTGTCCCCGAGTGCTGCGTTGGGACCTGCGTAGCTCTGGTGTTTGTCCCTGACTACTTGGTGTGTCTTCTACCTCAGCACTACAGGTAGGCCTAACCCTGATAGGTATGCGTGATGATTGCCTACGTGGTCTGAGAGTCGCCAAGGGTATGACAGGTTCACCACTGATAGGGGGTTGATTCTCCTGTTCCACTGCTGGCGTGTCATCTTGTGTTGGGGCGGACAGTTCCTTAGGTGGATCTGGAACCTCTTCTGTCTCTGGCTCGACCAACTGCGGGAACGTCAAGACTGGTACCACTATGGCATTATTTATTCGGGTCCAAGTTTTGGGGAATTTGCCAAGGATTGTTTGTATCATCTCTTCCTCTTTTTCTTGATTTTCTTCCACTTCTTTTTGGATCTTGCACCGCTCAGGGCACGCTTTCAGGCGGTCTCTAGAAACTGTTTGAAAGGTCCTGCCTTCATCTTTGCTTATGAGGCATACCTTACTATTGTCAAAGTTGGAGGGAATAATGGTGTAGGGTTCATTCTCCCACTGATCATCTAATTTATGCGCTCTCCGCTTTTGCTTGAGGACCTGTTCTCCAAGTGCTAAGGGAGTTGCTGGGGCTGTTTGATTGTAGTTCTGCTCTTGTCTCGTTCTTGCTTGGGACAGGCTCTTTTCTACGCATTCCTGGACTTTGCGGTACTGCTGTTGTCGCTCTGTATCCCAATCTTCTATCTCTTGAACCGCTTCAGGTGACACAGTTCCCATCTCAAAGTCTACAGGTAACTTGCCAGGTCTTGCTCGCATCAAGTAAGCAGGGCTGCAGTTGGTCGAGTTTACTGGGATATGGTTATACAGGTCTACCAGATCTGGTAACTTCTCTGGCCATTGGTTTCTTTCTTCCAGAGGTAGAGTCTTGAGCATATCAATAACCACATGGTTTATCTTCTCGCACAATCCATTGGTTTGGGGGTGGTACGGTGTTGTTCTGATTTTCTTACAACCGTACATGTTACAGAACTCTCGGAACACTTCTGCCTCGAATGCAGGACCTTGATCAGTCAGTACCCTTTCCGGATAACCGTGAGATCGACAAAAGTATGCTTGAAATGCTCTAGCTGCTGTTCTGGCTGTCTGGTCTTTCACCGACACTACTACCAGGAAACGAGACTAATGGTCCACAATGGTGAGGGCATACACATAGCCTGACCGGCTTGGTGTTAACTTCACATGGTCCAGGGCCACCAACTCCAGGGGCTGCTTCGTGACAATTGGCTGTAGGGGAGACCTCTGGCTGGCACCATCTTTCCGCCTCAGGTTACACGGACCACAGTCTCGGCACCACTTCTCGACTGTCTTTCTCATGTGCACCCAGTAGAACCGATCACGGAGTAGGGTCTCCAACTTCTTCCACCCGAAGTGTCCTGCTTTATCATGGTAAGCTGCTAGGACCATTGGAGCATCCCTCTGTGGGACCACAATCTGCCAGACGAGTTCATTCGTTTGCCAGTTGACATATCTCTTGCATAGCTTGCCTTGGAAGGTGAACAGTCGTCCCCTCTCCTTCCACAGCTGCTGGGCTTCTTCTGGAGCATCTGGGCCAAGATGGGTCTCAGCTTGTGCTAGCTTTTCTTTGACCAATCGCACGGCCGGGTCACCGTTCTGTGTCTCTTCCCAATTATGATGGAGTAATGAGTTGACCGAGACCTCGTGCTGGCTCGAGCGCTTCTCTCCTACAGCATGCTCACACTGGGAAACACCTTGGTGATGGAAAGCCGGTAACTCTATCTCTTCGAGTTCATCCAGGTCTTCTCCAGACTCGGGTAAGTGAGGCATTCTGGACAGCGCATCAGCATTGTTATTCTTCCTGCCAGCCCGGTACTTGATGGTAAAGTGAAAGTTAGACAGCCGGGCCATCCATCGCTGCTCCAACGCACCTAGCTTGGCTGTTGCCAGATGTGTCAACGGATTGTTGTCCGTGAAGATGGTGAACTTGGCTGACGCCAGATAGTGCTTGAAGCGTTCAGTCACTGCCCAAACAATAGCGAGGAACTCCAGCTTGAAGGAACTGTAGTTTTCTGGATTCCTTTCTGTGGGACGAAGCTTCCTACTGGCGTAAGCTATCACCTTCTCTCTGCCTCCCTGCACCTGGGACAGAACTGCTCCCAGACCCACGTTGCTGGCGTCTGTCTACAGTACAAACGGCTGGCTGTAGTCAGGGTAGGCCAGAATTTCTTCTCCCGTGAGAGCCCCTTTCAGCCGGACAAAAGACGTTTCTATTTGCCTCATCCATTCAAATGGAGGGCTTTGCTTCTTAGCCTTCTTTGGCTGGCCCACCAGGAGATCTTGAAGAGGCGCTGCTATCTTGGTGAAACCATCAATGAACCTTCGGTAGTAGCCCACCAGCCCAAGGAACTGCCGCACCTCCTTTACCGTGGTGGGTCTCGGCCAGTCCTTGATTACTGTGACTTTCTCTGGATCAGGTGCCACACCTTCTGCGCTGACCACATGACCCAAGTACTGTACCTTTGGCTTCAAGAGGTGACATTTGGACGGCTTTATCTTCAGGCCATACTCCGACAGGGACTCGAACACTTCTGCTAAGTGCCTCAGGTGGTCTTCATAAGTCTTGGAGTAGACTATGACATCATCCAGGTACAACAGCACGGTTTCAAAGTTGTGATGGCCCAAGCAGCACTCCATCAACCTTTGGAATGTCCCTGGGGCGTTGCAGAGCCCGAATGGCATACAGTTGAACTCGCAGAGGCCCATTGGTGTCGTGAATGCAGTCTTCTCCTTGTCCGCCTCTGCCACGGGAACCTGCCAATACCCACTGGTGAGATCCAAGGTGGAGAAATAGTTAGCTGACTTTAAGGCTGTTAGTGACTCCTCTATTCTGGGTAGTGGATAAGCATCTTTATGTGTAATGCGGTTAATTTGTCTGTAATCTACGCACATTCTCATTGTACCATCTTTTTTCTTTACAAGCACTAGTGGAGCTGCCCAGGGGCTACAACTATCTCTGATAACCCCAGCCTCCTTCATTTCCCGTAACATTTCTTTGGCACGCTGATACTGTGCTGGGGGTACAGGGCGGTATCTCTCTTTAATGGGATGATGATCACCCGTGGGGATTTGATGTTTAACCCCTTTTACCTGCCCAAAATCTAGGGGGTGTTTGCTGAAGACCCACTCGTACTCCTGTACCACCCGGTAAACCCCATGCTTTTGGTGTGAGGGGGTGGAGTCGGTGCCCACATGTAATTTTTGGCACCAGTCCTCCAGCTGTCCCTTGGAGCCATTGTCTTCCGCCTGGTCGGACGGGATCAAGGGTTCCACTGCTTTGATGGTATTGTTACTGACAGTGTACAGTTTTGCTACAGTGGCGTACCGGGGCAATTTGGCTTCCTCCCCACAATTCAGGACACGGACGGGCACTCTTCCCTTGCGGACGTCTGCTACCCCTCTGGCTATCAGGACTCCAGGCCTGCTGTCTGAATACACCGGTTCTACCAAGGCCTGGTAATCTTGACCCTTGAGACCTATTGCTGCCCGACACCATATTAACATTTCACTTCTTGGGGGTATTGCAATGGGGAGGGGGTCACTTACCCTCACACTACCAATTTCTCCTCCGGCCAGCTCTACCTGCTGCCTCCTCATCAGGGCTCTGATCTCCCTCTGTAGGGCACGCTGCTGCCCGGAGCTGGCACCTTCAGATGCCTGCTGCAACAAAATTATCACTTCGGCAATACAATTTTCCATCACATTTGTACCAATGGTTAGCAGTGGGTTAGATTCCTTGCGATCAATATCTACAATTATCATCCCCTGACATGGCAATTCTACCCGCCCCACTTTAATGGTTACTTCCTTGTACCCAATTTGAGGCAAGGGCTGACCATTACTGGCCACAATTGTTAAATCATCATCTGGGCCATGGTCAATGTCTGAATCAGCCCAATATCTTTTGTACAGTTTATAAGGGATGGTTGTTACCTGGGACCCAGTATCCAGGAGGGCATTCAAAGGGATCCCATCCAGCACAATAGGAAGGACCGGGCGTCCTCCCACATACTTGCTGCGACTGGGGTTTGAGCCGGGCTTCCTTACACCTGGGGGTTGGCTCCTGGCCCCAGGCTCGGCCCATTTAAAGGACAGTGTCTTGCAATGTGGCCCGCCTGGCTGCAGCGGCGGCAGATCGGTTGTCCCGTTGAATCATACCGGTCTGTGTCTTTTCCTCGGGTCGGCGGAATCCTTCTCTGTCGCATCCATGGGACGTCATCTGGGCTGGAGGCCAACTCGATTCTTGCAGGCGATGGGGTCACTTGTAGAGACTGCACGGTCTTGGCAAGGGCAGCTACAGTCTTGGTCAGCTCCTCGACCTGCTGTCTGAGCTCTGCAGCGGGATCCTTATCCAGGGACTGCGCCTCAGCCCCTGCAGCGGCTCGTGTTGCAGGCACCACCCCATGGTACGTGATAGCAAGAGGCCGGAGGGGTACTGGGTCATTCGGTGTAGATTCTCTCAGTACCCGGATGGCATGGTCCTTAAACTTTGCAAAGTCCAGAGCAGGGTTCTGCAGGACCATGATACGCAGCTGGGACCTGTGGGCATCTGACAGGAGCCCTTCTATGAACTGCTCAGTTAGGAGTTTGTGTTCTTCACGTACACTCTCTGGGTCCACCTGTTTAATTGCTTTCAGAGCCTCCTGCAAGTTTAAGGCATAGTCCCTTATGCTGTCTGTGGCCCGTTGTTTGCACCCAAAGAATCTCCTCTTTATCTCTGCTGCGGTGCGGGTGTCAAAAGTACTCTTTAACTTGGCCAGTATCTGGGTTGCTGTCCCTTTATCTGTATCAGGCCAGGACTTCACTTCACACTGGGCCGCGCCGGCTAGCTGCCCCATTAATATGCCCACCTTCTGGCTCTCAGTCAGCGGATACACTCTAAACAAGCTGTGCAGCCTTTCTCTGAAGTCGCTCAGGGTATGTGACTCCCCGGAGTACTGCGGCAGCCATTCTGCTCCCGGGATGTACGGCAATGTGATCGGCATTACCGGCGCTACAGCGAGGGCTGGGGTGACGGCGACTGGGATTACATCGGCCGGTGCTGCTGCGTCTTGAGCTACCACAGCCACCTGCTCTCCCTCTGTGTCGGACATCTTCCTCCCCCTTAGGGAACCTTACCAGGCTCCGTTCACTTTTCAAATTCCCTCTGGGTCACACGGGGTTAACGGCGCTCTGCTCTGATGGCGCGCTCCCTTCGCGCTCTTTGTCAGGCACGCCCCCCTTCTTCCTGCACTCAGCGAGGCTAATGGCGGCGGCAGTTTGCAAACAGTAACACAGTCTTTTAAGCACAGTTTCTGCAGGCGCACAGTACCCGGAGGGACCGGGCACGAAATCCTGTTTGTGACGCCAAAATTGACTCGCCCACCCCAGGGCTATGGGACACCCGGTGCCGGGCCGGACTATCAGTGCCAGGTTTGTGGCTGTGTACAAATGGAACAATATGTCCATGATTTCACTGCAACCACAGATCTGCCAAAGATTTATCTCTATGTGTGACGGGGCATTTACACAGCTATGCTTGCTTTGGTGTTCAACAAATGTAAATCACCCAAACTCCGATCCTGAACGATGTTTTCTTGTAAAGTCTGTGTTTGGTATAAACACCGAACACCACACCTTGGGTTTGCTTATCTCTACTCATCACAGATTCTGGGGATGTCTTGGGAAAGATATGGACTGATGGGATTCTTTTTAATAATTAATGGGATAAATTGGAGAATCAGGGCAAGAGTTGGGGGGTGTTTGTTAAAATAAAATATTTCTGTGTCTTTTTTTCTTTTACCTTACTGAGTTAGTACTGCAGTTGTCTGATAGATGTCTCTCCAATAGTTACATGAGGGATTGATATCAGCTCACACAGCTGACATCAACCCCAAAAAATATTACCCTGATTTCCACCACAGCAGGGCAATCTGGAAGAGCCAGGAAAAGTTCCAGCCTTTTAAGGCTGGGAAGGTCCAAAAAACTATGGCTCTTCCCAGCATAATAATAACAGACCCATCTTTCTGCTTTATCTAAGCTGGTTATCAAAAACAGGGGGCACCCAACATTGCTTTTTTATAAAATGTTTCATTTATTTTTTAGGTTAAACAAAGCTAAAAACTCTCTTTAGTGCCAAATGAAAGGCTCTAAAAGGTGCAAGTGTATAAACCATGCTCTAAGCTAACCTCTCCATCCTACATCAACTCTATCTGAACTAAATCCAGAGAAGAGTGTGCTGATGCCACTGGCCAATCACAGTAATGCAAGTAGACAATATGGCTACATCATTACTGTGTATGGCAGGTAACCCCCGCATGTTGGTTGACTGTTTAACAGCCACCAAACATGGGCCGGGGACTTGAGTATGGCATTTGAGCACCCGCAATACTCAATCAAGTAACAATTGTGCCTGAGCACCCCAATTCTTGATCGAGTATTGAGCAGTGCCGAGCATGCTTGCTCATCACTAACAACTAAAGGCCCTGTCACACACAGAGATAAATCTGCGGCAGATCTGTGGTTGCAGTGAAATTGTGGACAATCAGTGCCAGGTTTGTGGCTGTGTACAAATGGAACAATATTTCCATGATTTCACTGCAACCACAGATCTGCCAAAGATTTGTCTCTGTGTGTGACGGGGCCTTAAGCAAATAAGTCAAAGCCAAATTTTTAGAATGTTTTAAAAAGGTTGCATAAATGCCATAAACTAAATTCCAGTAATTATGTCAGGTGAGAAATGAAAAAAATCAGCACTATACAGACAAGTACCCAGAAACATCATGCAACACAAATCTGATGCAAGTAAAAGAAGGCACAATCTAAGAGCTGGTTCACACTAAGCGACAGCGACAACGAGGTCGATGTTACGTCACCATTTTCTGTGACGTAACAGCGACCTTGTAAGTCGCTGTTATGATCGCTGCTTAGCTGTCAAACACAGCAGCCGAAGCAGCGATCATAACCGCGAGAGCAGGGAGCCGCGCACACTGCTTAGCGCTGGCTCCTTGCTCTCCTAGCTACAGCACACATCGGGTTAATTACCTGATGTGTACTGCAGCTACATGTGTAGAGAGCAGGGAGCCGCGCACACTGCTTAGCGCTGGCTCCTTGCTCTCCTAGCTACAGTACACATCGGGTTAATTACCTGATGTGTACTGCATCTACATGTGCAGAGAGCAGGAGCTGGCAGCACAGGCAGCGTGAGAGCTGCGGAGGCTGGTAACTAAGGTAAATATCAGGTAACCACCTTGGTTACCCGATGTTTACCCTGGTTACAGCTTACCACAGCTGCCAGATGCCGGCTCCTGCTCCCTGCTCGCTTCATTTCGTCGCTCTCTCGCTGTCTCACACAGCGATCTGTGTGTCACAGCGGTAGAGCGCCTTTGAAGAAAACGAACCAGGGCTGTGTGTAATGAGCAGCAATCTCGCAGCAGGGGCCAGATCGCTGCTCAGTGTCACACACAGCGAGATCGCTAATGAGGTCACTGTTGCGTCACCAACACCATGCCGTAGCAGCGATCTCAGCAGCGATCTCGCTATGTGTGAAGCACCCCTAAATTACCATTACAAATCCAATTCATAATAAATTTCACCCAATGAGTTGTTCTAGATCTTATCTCTGTTCTAAAAAGCAATGCCTCCTTTGAAAGCTTTTACTCTCTTATTCCACTGGGCAATATATTGTATCACAGAGAAAAGGACCAGCTTTATGAAATATTGAAATAATAAAAAGAAGTTTCTTGAATAAAATAATATTTCACTACTGAATTTGGAGTATATGTTGAGTATTATGTGTAACTGGAAAACTTGCATCCCTCCATCATAAGACTAGTCTCAACAGAGGCTACTACAGAATTACTAATATTACAGCCCAATGTTCATAGCCTTTGTTACATATATTATCCTGACCTACTCTCAGAGTAGCTGGGAGTGGCTATACAAAAGGATTTTCTGTGTTTCATTTAAGGTGATTGTGCGTTACGTCACCGCCGGAGTCTGCTCCGGCGACTTCTGCTCCTATCACCAGGCGACGCCATGTACCTGCCGTGGATGATGCTGATGATGGGAGAGGAGTCGATGCCAGCGGCACCGGTGGGCGCAGGCTCCGATCATCCACTGGGCTGGGTTATCTTGGGATCTGCAGTACCGCTGGCTGACTGTGGGTGGCGTGTGTCTTCCAGCTGAAGTTGCCAGCGTTCAGCTACAGCAAATGGGAAGACACCACACCCTTTTTATTCCCCCTCCTGTCACATGACCACTGCCAGAGATAGTTCTAATTTCCTGGCTCCTGGTCCGCCCTATTCTGTTTTGTGATTCCTGTGTGCTGACTTCTGCATGTTTTCTGACTACCCTTGTGCCTGCTGTTTTTGTACCTCGCTGCTCGATCCAGATTTGACCTCTGCTCTGTTTTCTGATTACATCCCTGTCTGCCGATTCTGTCCCTGTTCTGCTATTCCTGGTTTGACCCTGCCTGACGACTACTCTCATTGGACTGCAGCCTTCCACAGATAGTGATCTCCAAGGCCCTGTGTAACTCCAAATCCCTGTATAGGGGTTAAAGGGTTTCAGGATTCTGGGGGTCCTGCTTGGTGAGTGGCTTCCCTCTAGTCTGTCCATTACATCCCCCCTGAGTCTGTTGATCCAGGCAGGCGTTACATTATCTATGGCCCATCTAACAAGGAGAGAAAAAAAAATGGATTCTCTCCATGGTGTGCTAAACCAGGTGCACACCCTTTCTGGCCTTGTACATGGACTTACAGAGCAGGTGCAGGATCTCAGGTCGGCTCAGGTTCAAGCCCCTGCAGCACCTACCTCATCGTGTCCAGAGTCTCGTCGACTGCAAGGGAGCAGATCACGTTGTGGAGCCGGACATGGAGTGCCTGGATCTCAGAGGCAATCGCTTCCAAAAGAGCAGCAGCGCCTGAGTGGGCCCCAGGATACTCACTCAGGCACCCAGGTACTTCATGCAGACCTTATGAGGTTAATGTTACCTGTCCAATTGTCTCACCAGGGAAAATCTGTATGGCTGCAGGCCTTCATTGATTGTGGATCTGCAGCTAATTTTTTAGACACTATTGTAGCAAAAGAACTGGGTTTGCCTTTGCTAAGATTGAATGCTCCCATTAGAATATCTGCTATCAATAGTACACCTCTCACACAGGGTGTGGTTACTTTTGTAACTCCAGAGATCTCCATGCTTGTTGGAGCGTTGCATGTAGAAACTGTGTAATTTTTTGTTCTTAAGAATCTGATGTCAGCAGTGGTATTGGGCATGCCATGGTTGCGCAAACATAACCCGGTCATAGATTGGCACCAGGGTGAGATTGTGCGCTGGAGCCCTGAGTGTCAGGAGACATGCATTTCTTTATCTGTTAACTTGACTAGAGCTGAACCTATTTTCATACCTCATGCATTCAGGGATTTTGCTGATGTGTTTTCGGTATCTGAATCTAAAAAATTACCTCCGCACAGAGATTATGACTGCCCCATAGATTTGGTCCCCAATTCCCGACTCCCTAAGGGTAAAATGTATAATCTTTCTGGTCCGGAGCGTCAGGCCATGAAAGATTATATAGCAAACAGTCTGCAGAGAGGGTTTATCAGACCATCTAGGTCACCAGTCGGCGCTGGATTCTTTTTCGTTGATAAAAAAGTCGGTGGCCTCAGACCTTGTATTGACTATCGTAAACTTAATGCTATTACTGTAAAGAATCAGTACCCTCTGCCACTAATCCCCGATCTCTTTAACCAGCTTATAGGAGCCCGGTGGTTCACCAAGCTGGAGCTCAGGGGTGCATATAACCTAATCCACATTAGAGAAGGAGATGAGTGGAAAACAGCATTTAACACTCCAGAGGGACACTATGAGTACCTGGTAATGCCTTTTGGGTTAAGTAATGCGCCGGCTGTCTTTCAGAACTTTGTCAATGACATTTTCAGGGATATCTGTGGTCTATATGTGGTGGTCTATCTGGATGACATCCTGATTTATTCTCCCGATGCTATGTCACATGTCCAACATGTCCGCACTGTACTCCAGAGACTCAGGGAGAACTCCCTATTTGCTAAATACAAGAAATGTGTTTTTTTGAGGCAGAGGTTAATTTCCTGGGTTATATCTTGTCTGCAGAAGGCTTTTGCATGGATCCCTCTAAGCTTCGACCGATTAAGGAGTGGGTGCAACCCAAGTCTCTGAAAGCCTTGCAGCATTTCCTTGGATTTGCTAATTATTATAGCAAATTCATTAGAGATTTTTCCAAAATTGCCAAATCTCTCACCGATTTGACTAAAAAGGGGGCTGATGTGGTTAATTGGAAGCCAGAGCCATGCCGTCTCAAAATTAAAAGACTGTTTTTCCTCAGACCCGATTCTGGTTCAGCCTGACCTTATGCATCCGTTTATAGCAGAAGTCGATGCATCTGAGGTTGGAGTGGGAGCAGTACTATCTCAAGGTCCTCCGTCTCTCACTCAGCTTCGTCCTTGTGCCTTCTTTTCTCACAAGTTTTCTCCCATGGAGAGAAATTATGATATTGGTAATCGAGAGCTGTTGGAAATCAAATGGGCCTTCGAGAAATGGCGCCACTTCCTCGATGGTGCCAAACATAAGGTCACAATTCTCACAGACCATAAGAACCTCACTTATCTGGAATCTGCTAAGAGACTCAATTCTAGGCAGGCCAGGTGGGCATTGTTCTTCTCCAGATATGATTTCGTGGTAACGTTTCGGCCCGGTACCAAGAACACCAGAGCTGGTGCACTTTCCCGTAGTTTCTGTCCCTCTCAGTTGGAAAACTCTGAACCAGTTCCTATTTTAGCTAAAGGCATTATTATGTTATCTGTTGCCTTAGATTTGATAGAAGAGGTCCAGAATACCCAAGACCAAGCTCCTGAAACCACTCCTGACCGTAAACTGTTTGTTGCCCCCTCACTTCGCCTACGGGTACTCCAGGAATCCCACAATTCTGTGCTGACAGGTCACCCTGGTATCGGCAATACCCTCCGATTAGTAACCAGGTATTTTTGGTGGCCAACCGTAGCGAAAGATTGTAAGGACTATGTACTGGCTTGTGAAACTTGTGCTCGAGCCAAGGCACACCGTACCCGCCCTGCCGGATTTCTCCAGTCCCTACCTACTCCAGTAATCCCTTGGACACATCTCTCCATGGACTTCATCACTGACCTTCTACCCTCTGAAGGGAAGACTTGTATCTGGGTAGTAGTGGATAGATTCAGCAAACAGTGTCATTTGTTCCTCTGTCCGGATTACCCAATTCTGAAACTCTTAGCAAGTTGTTTATTAGGCATATTGTGCGGTTACACGGGGTTCCGGAAAATATTGTTTCTGACCGAGGAACACAGTTTATCTCAAAATTCTGGAGGGCGTTTTGTAAAAAGATCAATATAGAGCTATCTTTTTCATCTGCCTACCACCCACAGACCAATGGTCAGACTGAACGTTCCAATCAAACCCTTGAACAATATCTCCGGTGTTATGTGTCTGATCGTCAGTCTGACTGGGTGGAATATCTGCCGCTAGCTGAGTTCGCTATCAATAATCAGTATCAGGAATCCATCAAGACTACCCCCTTTTACTGCAATTTAGGGTTGCATCCACATTTTGGTTCTTTTTCTTCCACTGTGGTGGATACTCCTGAGGCTGAATCAACTGTGGACAAATTGAAGGCTATCTGGTCTGAGGTGAAAGAGAACCTGAAGAAGGCAAAGGTTGGTCAAGCCTCCTCTGCTAATAAGAGACGTTCCAAGTGCCCTAGCCTTGGAGTTGGGGACAAGGTATGGTTATCCACACGGAATATTATACTCAAGGTCCCTTCTGCTAAGCTGGGTCCGAGATTTATTGGACCTTACGAGATAATCGAGGTAATTAATCCCACAGCTTTCCACCTGCAACTCCCCCCGTCCTTTAACATATCGAATGTGTTCCATAAGTCCCTCTTCAAGTTATAGAGAGTCCCTGTTCACCCAGTCAGTGCCCCCCCTCCTCCTGTTTTGGTTGAAGGTAACTTGGAGTATGAGGTACAGAGAATACTTGCTTCCCGTATTGTCAGAGGGGCGGTACAGTATTTGGTGCATTGGAGGGGTTACGGCCCTGAGGAGAGGTCATGGGTCCCTGCGAGCGATATTCATGCTAAGGATCTGGTCCGGCGGTTTCACCTCCAATTTCCTGGCAAGCCGGGTTTTGAGGGTCTGGAGGCCCATCGTGGAGGGGGGGGTACTGTTACGTCACCGCCGGAGTCTGCTCCAGCGACTTCTGCTCCGATCACCAGGCAACGCCGTGTTCCTGCCGTGAATGGTGCTGGTGATGGGAGAGGAGTCGATGCCAGCGGCACCGGTGGGCGCAGGCTCCGATCATCCCCTGGGCTGGGTTATCTTGGGATCTGCAGTACCGCTGGCTGACTGTGGGTGGCATGTGTCTTCCAGCTGAAGTTGCCAGCGTTCAGCTACAGCCGATGGGAAAACACCACACCCTTCTTATTCCCCCTCCTGTCACATGACCACTGCCAGAGATAATTCTGATTTCCTGGCTCCTGGTCTGCCCTATTCTGTTTTGTGATTCCTGTGTGCTGACTTCTGCATGTTTTCTGACTACCCTTTTGCCTGCTGTTTTTGTACCTCGCTGCCCGATCCGGATTTGACCTCTGCTCTGTTTTCTGATTTCATCCTTGTCTGCCGATTCTGTCCCTGTTCTGCTATTCCTGGTTTGACCCTGCCTGATGACTACTCTCATCGGACTGCAGCCTTCCACAGGTAGTGATCTCCAGGGCCTTGTATAATTCCAAATCCCTGTATAGGGGTTAAAGGGTTTCAGTTTTCTGGGGGTCCTGCTTGGTGAGTGGCTTCCCTCTAGTCTGTCCATTACATCCCCCCTGAGTCTGTTGATCCAGGCAGGCATTACATTGTGTCATCATCAATTATCATTTTCAAACATTTTCAAACAACCCACATAAGTATAATCCTATTATTTTATTAAGAACATCAGAATTGTAGCCCATGCATTGAATGCTGAATGACTTTAGTGATTCATCAAAGCTATGTATAGCTCCAAGAGACTTGATGGAGAATATTGGACAGTGGCATGCAAACGTTTGGGCACCCCTGGTAAAAATTACTGTTATTGTGAACAATTAAGCAAGTTTAATATGAAATGATCTCCAAAAGACATAACATTAAAAATGACACATTTCCTTTGTATTCTATGCAAAAAATGAAATTATTTTCATCTTTTACATTTTAAAATTAACATAAAAGGAAAATGGGCTAATACAAAATCTTGTGCACCCTGCATG